>NW_027596101.1:1846233-2461644 GCF_964194155.1 Cetorhinus maximus | reverse complement strand
ACACGAAAAAATTCAGCAACAACCTCAACTTTGAAAAACACCATCAAACTCAACAACAACCTCAACTTTTAAAAATACAAAAAATTTCATCAAAATAAATATTGATAAAACCAACAAATTCAACAACAACGTCATTATTGAATATAACCAACAAATTCAAAAGCAACCTCAACTTTGAAAAAGACCAACAAATTCAACAACCTCAACATTGAAAATCACCAACAATTTCAACTGCATCATCAACTTTGAAAAATACAAAAAAGTTCAAAAAATACCATTGATAACACCAACAAATTCAACAACAACCTCAACAATGAAAAACATCAAAAAATTCAACAACAACCTCAACATTCAAAACCACCAACAAATTCAACAATAACCTCAACAATGAAAAACACCAAAAAATGCAACAACAACCTCAACTTTGAAAAACACCAACAAATTCAACAGTGACCTCAACTTTGAAAAATACCAACAAATACAACAACAGCCTCAACATTGAAAAACTCCAACAAATTCAACAACAACCTCAACAATGAAAAACACCAAAAAATTCAACAACAACCTCAATATTCAAAAACACCAACAAATACAACAAAAACCTCATCAATGAAAAATACCAAAAAAATTCAGCAACAACCTCAACAATGAAAAACACCAACAAATTCAAGAACCACAACATTGAAAAACACCAACAAATTCAACTGCAACCTCAACTTTGAAAAATACAAAAAAGTTTAAAAAAAACCATTGATAACACCAATAAATTCAACAACAACCTCAATATTAAAAATCACCAACAAATTCAACAAAAACCTTAACATTGCAAAACACCAACACATTCAACAACATACTCAACATTGAAAATCACCAACATATTGAACAACAACCTCAGCAAAGACAAATATCAAAACATTCAACAGCAACTTCCTGAACAATGAAAAACACCAAAAAATTCAACAACAACAACCAAAGCAATGAAACACACCAAAAGATCAACAACAACCTCAACATTGAAAAACTCCAACAATTTCAGCAACAACCGCAACATTGAAAAACACAAAAAATTTCAACAACAAACTCAACATTGAAAATCACCACAAAATTAAGCAATAAACTCAACTATCAAAAACACCAACAAGTTCAACAAAAACCTCAACAATGAAAAAAACTAAATAATTCAACAACAACCTCAACTTTGAAAAGCACCAACAAATTCAACAACCTCAAAATTGAAAAACAGCAACAAATTCAACTGCAACCTCAACTTTGAAAAATACAAAAAATTTGAACAAAATAAATATTGATAACACCAACAAGTTCAACAACAACCTCAATATTGAATATCACCAACAAATTCAACAGCAACCTCAACTTTGAAAAACACCAACAAATTCAACTACCTCAACATTGAAAAACACCAACAAATTCAACTGCATCATCAACTTTGAAAAATACTAAAATGTTCAAAAAAAACCATTGATAACACTAAAAAATTCAACAACAAACACAATATTGAAAATCACCAACAAATTCAACAACAATCTCAACATTCCAAAACACCAGCAAATTCAACAACAAACTCAACAATGAAAGACACCAACAAATTCAACAACCTCAAAATTTAAAAACAACAACAAATTCAACAACAACCTCAACAATGAAAAACACCAAAAAATTCAACAACAACATCAACAATGAATAACACCAAAATTATCAACAACAATCTCAACAATGAAAAACAGCAAAAAGGTCCACAGCAACCTCAACAATGAAAAACACCGTAAAATTCAACAACAACCTCAATTTTGAAAAACACCAACAATTTCAACTGCAACCTCAACATTAAAAAATACAAATAAGTTCAAAAAAAGCAATTCATAACACCAATAAATTCAACAAAAACCTCAACATTGCAATACACCGACAAATTCAACAGCAACCTCAGCAATGAAAAACACCAAAAAATTCAACATCAACCTCATATTCAAAAACACCAACAAATTCAACAAAAACCTCAACAATGAAAAATACCAAAAAAATTCAACAACAACTTCAACAATGAAAAACACCAACAAATTCAAGAACCACAACATTGAAAAACACCAACAAATTCAACTGCAACCTCAACTTTCAAAAATACAAAAATGTTCAAAAAAAACCATTGATGACATCAATATATTCAACATCAACCTCAATATTGAAAATCACCAACAAATACAACAAAAACCTTAGCATTGCAAAACACCAACACATTCAACAACAACCTCAACAATGAAAAGAACCAACAAATTCAACAACAACCTCAATATTCAAAAACATCAACAAATTCAACAAAAACCTCAACAATGAAAAATACCAAACAAATTCAACAACAACCTCAACAATGAAAAACACAAAGAAATTCAACAAACACAACATTGAAAAACACCAACAAATTCAACTGCAACCTCAACTTTGAAAAATACAAAAAAGTTAAAAAAAACCATTGATAACACCAATAAATTCAACAACAACCTCAATATTGAAAATCACCAACAAATTCAACAAAAACCTTAAAATTGCAAAACACCAAAACATTCAACAACAAACTCAACACTGAAAATCACCAACAAATTCAACACCAACCTCAGCTAAGGCAAATATCAAAAAATTCAACAACAACTACCTGAACAATGAAAAACACCAATAAATTCAACAACAGCAACCAAAGCAATGAAAAAGACCAAAAAGATCAACAGCAACCTCAACATGGAAAAGCTCCAACAATTTCAACAACAACCGCAACAATGAAAAACACAATAAAATTCAACAACAAACTCAACATTGAAAATGACCACAAAATCCAACAACAAACTCAACTATCAAAAACAACAAGTTCAACAAAAACCTCAACAATGAAAAAAACCAAATAATTCAACAACAACCTAAACATTGAAAATCACCAACAAATTCAACAACACCCTCAACAATGATAATCACCAAAAAATTCAACAACAACAACCTCAACAATGAAAAACATCAAAAAATTCAACAACAGCCTCAACTGTGAAAAAAACCAACTAATTCAATAACAACCTCAACAATCAAAAACACCAACAAATTCAACAACATCCTCAACAATGAAAAACACGAAAAAATTCAGCAACAACCTCAACTTTGAAAAACACCATCAAACTCAACAACAACCTCAACTTTTAAAAATACAAAAAATTTCATCAAAATAAATATTGATAAAACCAACAAATTCAACAACAACGTCATTATTGAATATAACCAACAAATTCAAAAGCAACCTCAACTTTGAAAAAGACCAACAAATTCAACAACCTCAACATTGAAAATCACCAACAATTTCAACTGCATCATCAACTTTGAAAAATACAAAAAAGTTCAAAAAATACCATTGATAACACCAACAAATTCAACAACAACCTCAACAATGAAAAACATCAAAAAATTCAACAACAACCTCAACATTCAAAACCACCAACAAATTCAACAATAACCTCAACAATGAAAAACACCAAAAAATGCAACAACAACCTCAACTTTGAAAAACACCAACAAATTCAACAGTGACCTCAACTTTGAAAAATACCAACAAATACAACAACAGCCTCAACATTGAAAAACTCCAACAAATTCAACAACAACCTCAACAATGAAAAACACCAAAAAATTCAACAACAACCTCAATATTCAAAAACACCAACAAATACAACAAAAACCTCATCAATGAAAAATACCAAAAAAATTCAGCAACAACCTCAACAATGAAAAACACCAACAAATTCAAGAACCACAACATTGAAAAACACCAACAAATTCAACTGCAACCTCAACTTTGAAAAATACAAAAAAGTTTAAAAAAAACCATTGATAACACCAATAAATTCAACAACAACCTCAATATTAAAAATCACCAACAAATTCAACAAAAACCTTAACATTGCAAAACACCAACACATTCAACAACATACTCAACATTGAAAATCACCAACATATTGAACAACAACCTCAGCAAAGACAAATATCAAAACATTCAACAGCAACTTCCTGAACAATGAAAAACACCAAAAAATTCAACAACAACAACCAAAGCAATGAAACACACCAAAAGATCAACAACAACCTCAACATTGAAAAACTCCAACAATTTCAGCAACAACCGCAACATTGAAAAACACAAAAAATTTCAACAACAAACTCAACATTGAAAATCACCACAAAATTAAGCAATAAACTCAACTATCAAAAACACCAACAAGTTCAACAAAAACCTCAACAATGAAAAAAACTAAATAATTCAACAACAACCTCAACTTTGAAAAGCACCAACAAATTCAACAACCTCAAAATTGAAAAACAGCAACAAATTCAACTGCAACCTCAACTTTGAAAAATACAAAAAATTTGAACAAAATAAATATTGATAACACCAACAAGTTCAACAACAACCTCAATATTGAATATCACCAACAAATTCAACAGCAACCTCAACTTTGAAAAACACCAACAAATTCAACTACCTCAACATTGAAAAACACCAACAAATTCAACTGCATCATCAACTTTGAAAAATACTAAAATGTTCAAAAAAAACCATTGATAACACTAAAAAATTCAACAACAAACACAATATTGAAAATCACCAACAAATTCAACAACAATCTCAACATTCCAAAACACCAGCAAATTCAACAACAAACTCAACAATGAAAGACACCAACAAATTCAACAACCTCAAAATTTAAAAACAACAACAAATTCAACAACAACCTCAACAATGAAAAACACCAAAAAATTCAACAACAACATCAACAATGAATAACACCAAAATTATCAACAACAATCTCAACAATGAAAAACAGCAAAAAGGTCCACAGCAACCTCAACAATGAAAAACACCGTAAAATTCAACAACAACCTCAATTTTGAAAAACACCAACAATTTCAACTGCAACCTCAACATTAAAAAATACAAATAAGTTCAAAAAAAGCAATTCATAACACCAATAAATTCAACAAAAACCTCAACATTGCAATACACCGACAAATTCAACAGCAACCTCAGCAATGAAAAACACCAAAAAATTCAACATCAACCTCATATTCAAAAACACCAACAAATTCAACAAAAACCTCAACAATGAAAAATACCAAAAAAATTCAACAACAACTTCAACAATGAAAAACACCAACAAATTCAAGAACCACAACATTGAAAAACACCAACAAATTCAACTGCAACCTCAACTTTCAAAAATACAAAAATGTTCAAAAAAAACCATTGATGACATCAATATATTCAACATCAACCTCAATATTGAAAATCACCAACAAATACAACAAAAACCTTAGCATTGCAAAACACCAACACATTCAACAACAACCTCAACAATGAAAAGAACCAACAAATTCAACAACAACCTCAATATTCAAAAACATCAACAAATTCAACAAAAACCTCAACAATGAAAAATACCAAACAAATTCAACAACAACCTCAACAATGAAAAACACAAAGAAATTCAACAAACACAACATTGAAAATCACCAACAAATTCAACAAAAACCATAAAATTGCAAAACACCAAAACATTCAACAACAAACTCAACACTGAAAATCACCAACAAATTCAACACCAACCTCAGCAAAGACAAATATCAAAAAATTCAACAACAACTACCTGAACAATGAAAAACACCAATAAATTCAAAAACAGCAACCAAAGCAATGAAAAAGACCAAAAAGATCAACAACAACCTCAACATGGAAAAACTCCAACAATTTCAACAACAACCGCAACAATGAAAAACACAATAAAATTCAACAACAAACTCAACATTGAAAATGACCACAAAATTCAACAACAAACTCAACTATCAAAAACAACAAGTTCAACAAAAACCTCAACAATGAAAAAAACCAAATAATTCAACAACAACCTCAACATTGAAAATCACCAACAAATTCAACAATAACCTCAACAATGAAAAACATCAAAAAATTCAACAACAGCCTCAACTGTGAAAAAAACCAACTAATTCAATAACAACCTCAACAATCAAAAACACCAACAAATTCAACAACATCCTCAACAATGAAAAACACGAAAAAATTCAGCAACAACCTCAACTTTGAAAAACACCATCAAACTCAACAACAACCTCAACTTTTAAAAATACAAAAAATTTCATCAAAATAAATATTGATAAAACCAACAAATTCAACAACAACGTCATTATTGAATATAACCAACAAATTCAAAAGCAACCTCAACTTTGAAAAAGACCAACAAATTCAACAACCTCAACATTGAAAATCACCAACAATTTCAACTGCATCATCAACTTTGAAAAATACAAAAAAGTTCAAAAAATACCATTGATAACACCAACAAATTCAACAACAACCTCAACAATGAAAAACATCAAAAAATTCAACAACAACCTCAACATTCAAAACCACCAACAAATTCAACAATAACCTCAACAATGAAAAACACCAAAAAATGCAACAACAACCTCAACTTTGAAAAACACCAACAAATTCAACAGCGACCTCAACTTTGAAAAATACCAACAAATACAACAACAGCCTCAACATTGAAAAACTCCAACAAATTCAACAACAACCTCAACAATGAAAAACACCAAAAAATTCAACAACAACCTCAATATTCAAAAACACCAACAAATACAACAAAAACCTCATCAATGAAAAATACCAAAAAAATTCAGCAACAACCTCAACAATGAAAAACACCAACAAATTCAAGAACCACAACATTGAAAAACACCAACAAATTCAACTGCAACCTCAACTTTGAAAAATACAAAAAAGTTTAAAAAAAACCATTGATAACACCAATAAATTCAACAACAACCTCAATATTAAAAATCACCAACAAATTCAACAAAAACCTTAACATTGCAAAACACCAACACATTCAACAACATACTCAACATTGAAAATCACCAACATATTGAACAACAACCTCAGCAAAGACAAATATCAAAACATTCAACAGCAACTTCCTGAACAATGAAAAACACCAAAAAATTCAACAACAACAACCAAAGCAATGAAACACACCAAAAGATCAACAACAACCTCAACATTGAAAAACTCCAACAATTTCAGCAACAACCGCAACATTGAAAAACACAAAAAATTTCAACAACAAACTCAACATTGAAAATCACCACAAAATTAAGCAATAAACTCAACTATCAAAAACACCAACAAGTTCAACAAAAACCTCAACAATGAAAAAAACTAAATAATTCAACAACAACCTCAACTTTGAAAAGCACCAACAAATTCAACAACCTCAAAATTGAAAAACAGCAACAAATTCAACTGCAACCTCAACTTTGAAAAATACAAAAAATTTGAACAAAATAAATATTGATAACACCAACAAGTTCAACAACAACCTCAATATTGAATATCACCAACAAATTCAACAGCAACCTCAACTTTGAAAAACACCAACAAATTCAACTACCTCAACATTGAAAAACACCAACAAATTCAACTGCATCATCAACTTTGAAAAATACTAAAATGTTCAAAAAAAACCATTGATAACACTAAAAAATTCAACAACAAACACAATATTGAAAATCACCAACAAATTCAACAACAATCTCAACATTCCAAAACACCAGCAAATTCAACAACAAACTCAACAATGAAAGACACCAACAAATTCAACAACCTCAAAATTTAAAAACAACAACAAATTCAACAACAACCTCAACAATGAAAAACACCAAAAAATTCAACAACAACATCAACAATGAATAACACCAAAATGATCAACAACAATCTCAACAATGAAAAACAGCAAAAAGGTCCACAGCAACCTCAACAATGAAAAACACCGTAAAATTCAACAACAACCTCAATTTTGAAAAACACCAACAATTTCAACTGCAACCTCAACATTAAAAAATACAAATAAGTTCAAAAAAAGCAATTCATAACACCAATAAATTCAACAAAAACCTCAACATTGCAATACACCGACAAATTCAACAGCAACCTCAGCAATGAAAAACACCAAAAAATTCAACATCAACCTCATATTCAAAAACACCAACAAATTCAACAAAAACCTCAACAATGAAAAATACCAAAAAAATTCAACAACAACTTCAACAATGAAAAACACCAACAAATTCAAGAACCACAACATTGAAAAACACCAACAAATTCAACTGCAACCTCAACTTTCAAAAATACAAAAATGTTCAAAAAAAACCATTGATGACATCAATATATTCAACATCAACCTCAATATTGAAAATCACCAACAAATACAACAAAAACCTTAGCATTGCAAAACACCAACACATTCAACAACAACCTCAACAATGAAAAGAACCAACAAATTCAACAACAACCTCAATATTCAAAAACATCAACAAATTCAACAAAAACCTCAACAATGAAAAATACCAAACAAATTCAACAACAACCTCAACAATGAAAAACACAAAGAAATTCAACAAACACAACATTGAAAATCACCAACAAATTCAACAAAAACCATAAAATTGCAAAACACCAAAACATTCAACAACAAACTCAACACTGAAAATCACCAACAAATTCAACACCAACCTCAGCAAAGACAAATATCAAAAAATTCAACAACAACTACCTGAACAATGAAAAACACCAATAAATTCAAAAACAGCAACCAAAGCAATGAAAAAGACCAAAAAGATCAACAACAACCTCAACATGGAAAAACTCCAACAATTTCAACAACAACCGCAACAATGAAAAACACAATAAAATTCAACAACAAACTCAACATTGAAAATGACCACAAAATTCAACAACAAACTCAACTATCAAAAACAACAAGTTCAACAAAAACCTCAACAATGAAAAAAACCAAATAATTCAACAACAACCTCAACATTGAAAATCACCAACAAATTCAACAATAACCTCAACAATGAAAAACATCAAAAAATTCAACAACAGCCTCAACTGTGAAAAAAACCAACTAATTCAATAACAACCTCAACAATCAAAAACACCAACAAATTCAACAACATCCTCAACAATGAAAAACACGAAAAAATTCAGCAACAACCTCAACTTTGAAAAACACCATCAAACTCAACAACAACCTCAACTTTTAAAAATACAAAAAATTTCATCAAAATAAATATTGATAAAACCAACAAATTCAACAACAACGTCATTATTGAATATAACCAACAAATTCAAAAGCAACCTCAACTTTGAAAAAGACCAACAAATTCAACAACCTCAACATTGAAAATCACCAACAATTTCAACTGCATCATCAACTTTGAAAAATACAAAAAAGTTCAAAAAATACCATTGATAACACCAACAAATTCAACAACAACCTCAACAATGAAAAACATCAAAAAATTCAACAACAACCTCAACATTCAAAACCACCAACAAATTCAACAATAACCTCAACAATGAAAAACACCAAAAAATGCAACAACAACCTCAACTTTGAAAAACACCAACAAATTCAACAGCGACCTCAACTTTGAAAAATACCAACAAATACAACAACAGCCTCAACATTGAAAAACTCCAACAAATTCAACAACAACCTCAACAATGAAAAACACCAAAAAATTCAACAACAACCTCAATATTCAAAAACACCAACAAATACAACAAAAACCTCATCAATGAAAAATACCAAAAAAATTCAGCAACAACCTCAACAATGAAAAACACCAACAAATTCAAGAACCACAACATTGAAAAACACCAACAAATTCAACTGCAACCTCAACTTTGAAAAATACAAAAAAGTTTAAAAAAAACCATTGATAACACCAATAAATTCAACAACAACCTCAATATTAAAAATCACCAACAAATTCAACAAAAACCTTAACATTGCAAAACACCAACACATTCAACAACATACTCAACATTGAAAATCACCAACATATTGAACAACAACCTCAGCAAAGACAAATATCAAAACATTCAACAGCAACTTCCTGAACAATGAAAAACACCAAAAAATTCAACAACAACAACCAAAGCAATGAAACACACCAAAAGATCAACAACAACCTCAACATTGAAAAACTCCAACAATTTCAGCAACAACCGCAACATTGAAAAACACAAAAAATTTCAACAACAAACTCAACATTGAAAATCACCACAAAATTAAGCAATAAACTCAACTATCAAAAACACCAACAAGTTCAACAAAAACCTCAACAATGAAAAAAACTAAATAATTCAACAACAACCTCAACTTTGAAAAGCACCAACAAATTCAACAACCTCAAAATTGAAAAACAGCAACAAATTCAACTGCAACCTCAACTTTGAAAAATACAAAAAATTTGAACAAAATAAATATTGATAACACCAACAAGTTCAACAACAACCTCAATATTGAATATCACCAACAAATTCAACAGCAACCTCAACTTTGAAAAACACCAACAAATTCAACTACCTCAACATTGAAAAACACCAACAAATTCAACTGCATCATCAACTTTGAAAAATACTAAAATGTTCAAAAAAAACCATTGATAACACTAAAAAATTCAACAACAAACACAATATTGAAAATCACCAACAAATTCAACAACAATCTCAACATTCCAAAACACCAGCAAATTCAACAACAAACTCAACAATGAAAGACACCAACAAATTCAACAACCTCAAAATTTAAAAACAACAACAAATTCAACAACAACCTCAACAATGAAAAACACCAAAAAATTCAACAACAACATCAACAATGAATAACACCAAAATGATCAACAACAATCTCAACAATGAAAAACAGCAAAAAGGTCCACAGCAACCTCAACAATGAAAAACACCGTAAAATTCAACAACAACCTCAATTTTGAAAAACACCAACAATTTCAACTGCAACCTCAACATTAAAAAATACAAATAAGTTCAAAAAAAGCAATTCATAACACCAATAAATTCAACAAAAACCTCAACATTGCAATACACCGACAAATTCAACAGCAACCTCAGCAATGAAAAACACCAAAAAATTCAACATCAACCTCATATTCAAAAACACCAACAAATTCAACAAAAACCTCAACAATGAAAAATACCAAAAAAATTCAACAACAACTTCAACAATGAAAAACACCAACAAATTCAAGAACCACAACATTGAAAAACACCAACAAATTCAACTGCAACCTCAACTTTCAAAAATACAAAAATGTTCAAAAAAAACCATTGATGACATCAATATATTCAACATCAACCTCAATATTGAAAATCACCAACAAATACAACAAAAACCTTAGCATTGCAAAACACCAACACATTCAACAACAACCTCAACAATGAAAAGAACCAACAAATTCAACAACAACCTCAATATTCAAAAACATCAACAAATTCAACAAAAACCTCAACAATGAAAAATACCAAACAAATTCAACAACAACCTCAACAATGAAAAACACAAAGAAATTCAACAAACACAACATTGAAAATCACCAACAAATTCAACAAAAACCATAAAATTGCAAAACACCAAAACATTCAACAACAAACTCAACACTGAAAATCACCAACAAATTCAACACCAACCTCAGCAAAGACAAATATCAAAAAATTCAACAACAACTACCTGAACAATGAAAAACACCAATAAATTCAAAAACAGCAACCAAAGCAATGAAAAAGACCAAAAAGATCAACAACAACCTCAACATGGAAAAACTCCAACAATTTCAACAACAACCGCAACAATGAAAAACACAATAAAATTCAACAACAAACTCAACATTGAAAATGACCACAAAATTCAACAACAAACTCAACTATCAAAAACAACAAGTTCAACAAAAACCTCAACAATGAAAAAAACCAAATAATTCAACAACAACCTCAACATTGAAAATCACCAACAAATTCAACAACAACCTCAACAATGAAAAACATCAAAAAATTCAACAACAGCCTCAACTGTGAAAAAAACCAACTAATTCAATAACAACCTCAACAATCAAAAACACCAACAAATTCAACAACATCCTCAACAATGAAAAACACGAAAAAATTCAGCAACAACCTCAACAATGAAAAACACCAAAAAGATCAACAACAACCTCAACATTCAAAAACACCAACAAATTCAACAACAACCTCAACAATGAAAAACACCAAAAAGATCAACAACAACCTCAACTTTCAAAAACACCATCATATTCAACAACAACTTTTAAAAATACAAAAAATTTCAACAATATAAATATTGATAACACCAACAAATTCAACAACAACATCAATATTGACTATAACCAACAAATTCAACAGCAACCTCAACTTTGAAAAAGACCAAATAATTCAACAACCTCAACATTGAAAAATACCAACAAATTCAACTGCATCCTCAACTTTGAAAAATACTAAAAAGTTCAAAAAATACCATTGATGACACCAACAAATTCAACAACAACCTCAACAATGAAAAACATCAAAAAAATCAGCAACAACCTAAACATTCAAAACCATCAACAAATTCAACAAAAACCTCAACAGTGAAAAGCAACAAAAAATGCGACAACAAGCTCAATTTTGAAAAACACCAACAAATTCAACTGCAACCTCAACTTTGAAAAATACCAACAAATATAAGAACAACCTCAACATTGAAAAACTCCAACAAATTCAACAACAACGTCAACAATGAAAAACACCAAAAAATTCAACAACAACCTCATATTCAAAAACACCAACAAATTCAACAAGAACCTCAACAATGAAAAATACCAAAAAAATTCAACAACAACTTCAACAATGAAAAACACCAACAAATTCAAGAACCACAACATTGAAAAACACCAACAAATTCAACTGCAACCTCAACTTTGAAAAATACAAAAATGTTCAAAAAAAACCATTGATAACGTCAATATATTCAACGACAACCTCAATATTGAAAATCACCAACAAATACAACAAAAACCTTAGCATTGCAAAACACCAACACATTCAACAACAACCTCAACAATGAAAAGAACCAACAAATTCAACAACAACCTCAATATTCAAAAACATCAACAAATTCAACAAAAACCTCAACAATGAAAAATACCAAACAAATTCAACAACAACCTCAACAATGAAAAACACAAAAAAATTCAACAAACACAACATTGAAAAACACCAACAAATTCAACAACAACCTCAACAATGAAAAACACAAAAAAATTCAACAAACACAACATTGAAAAACACCAACAAATTCAACTGCAACCTCAACTTTGAAAAATACAAAAAAGTTAAAAAAAACCATTGATAACACCAATAAATTCAACAACAACCTCAATATTGAAAATCACCAACAAATTCAACAAAAACCTTAAAATTGCAAAACACCAAAACATTCAACAACAAACTCAACACTGAAAATCACCAACAAATTCAACACCAACCTCAGCTAAGGCAAATATCAAAAAATTCAACAACAACTACCTGAACAATGAAAAACACCAATAAATTCAAAAACAGCAACCAAAGCAATGAAAAAGACCAAAAAGATCAACAACAACCTCAACATGGAAATACTCCAACAATTTCAACAACAACCGCAACAATGAAAAACACAATAAAATTCAACAACAAACTCAACTATCAAAAACAACAAGTTCAACAAAAACCTCAACAATGAAAAAAACCAAATAATTCAACAACAACCTAAACATTGAAAATCACCAACAAATTCAACAACACCCTCAACAATGATAATCACCAAAAAATTCAACAACAACAACCTCAACAATGAAAAACATCAAAAAATTCAACAACAGCCTCAACTGTGAAAAAAACCAACTAATTCAATAACAACCTCAACAATCAAAAACACCAACAAATTCAACAACATCCTCAACAATGAAAAACACGAAAAAATTCAGCAACAACCTCAACTTTGAAAAACACCATCAAACTCAACAACAACCTCAACTTTTAAAAATACAAAAAATTTCATCAAAATAAATATTGATAAAACCAACAAATTCAACAACAACGTCATTATTGAATATAACCAACAAATTCAAAAGCAACCTCAACTTTGAAAAAGACCAACAAATTCAACAACCTCAACATTGAAAATCACCAACAATTTCAACTGCATCATCAACTTTGAAAAATACAAAAAAGTTCAAAAAATACCATTGATAACACCAACAAATTCAACAACAACCTCAACAATGAAAAACATCAAAAAATTCAACAACAACCTCAACATTCAAAACCACCAACAAATTCAACAATAACCTCAACAATGAAAAACACCAAAAAATGCAACAACAACCTCAACTTTGATAAACACCAACAAATTCAACAGCAACCTCAACTTTGAAAAATACCAACAAATACAACAACAACCTCAACATTGAAAAACTCCAACAAATTCAACAACAACCTCAACAATGAAAAACACCAAAAAATTCAACAACAACCTCAATATTCAAAAACACCAACAAATACAACAAAAACCTCATCAATGAAAAATACCAAAAAAATTCAGCAACAACCTCAACAATGAAAAACACCAACAAATTCAAGAACCACAACATTGAAAAACACCCACAAATTCAACTGCAACCTCAACTTTGAAAAATACAAAAAAGTTTAAAAAAAACCATTGATAACACCAATAAATTCAACAACAACCTCAATATTAAAAATCACCAACAAATTCAACAAAAACCTTAACATTGCAAAACACCAACACATTCAACAACATACTCAACATTGAAAATCACCAACATATTGAACAACAACCTCAGCAAAGACAAATATCAAAACATTCAACAGCAACTTCCTGAACAATGAAAAACACCAAAAAATTCAACAACAACAACCAAAGCAATGAAAAACACCAAAAGATCAACAACAACCTCAACATTGAAAAACTCCAACAATTTCAGCAACAACCGCAACAATGAAAAACAGAAAAAAATTCAACAACAAACTCAACATTGAAAATCACCACAAAATTAAACAATAAACTCAACTATCAAAAACACCAACAAGTTCAACAAAAACCTCAACAATGAAAAAAACTAAATAATTCAACAACAACCTCAACTTTGAAAAGCACCAACAAATTCAACAACCTCAAAATTGAAAAACAGCAAC
The DNA here is from genome assembly GCF_964194155.1 of Cetorhinus maximus. Taxonomy (NCBI): domain Eukaryota; kingdom Metazoa; phylum Chordata; class Chondrichthyes; order Lamniformes; family Cetorhinidae; genus Cetorhinus; species Cetorhinus maximus. The sequence continues at coordinate 2,446,460 of NW_027596101.1, read as the reverse complement.
AAATTCAACTGCAACCTCAACTTTGAAAAATACAAAAAATTTGAACAAAATAAATATTGATAACACCAACAAGTTCAACAACAACCTCAATATTGAATATCACCAACAAATTCAACAGCAACCTCAACTTTGAAAAACACCAACAAATTCAACTACCTCAACATTGAAAAACACCAACAAATTCAACTGCATCATCAACTTTGAAAAATACTAAAATGTTCAAAAAAAACCATTGATAACACTAAAAAATTCAACAACAAACACAATATTGAAAATCACCAACAAATTCAACAACAATCTCAACATTCCAAAACACCAGCAAATTCAACAACAAACTCAACAATGAAATACACCAACAAATTCAACAACCTCAAAATTTAAAAACAACAACAAATTCAACAACAACAACCTCAACAATGAAAAACACCAAAACAATCAACAACAACATCAACAATGAAAAACACCAAAATGATCAACAACAAACTCAACATTGAAAATCACCACAAAATTCAACAATAAACTCAACTATCAAAATCACCAACAACTTCAACAAAAACCTCAAAAATGAAAAACATCAATAAATTCAACAACCTCAACATTGAAAAACACCAACAATTTTAACTACAACCTCAACATTGAAAAACTTCAAAATTTCAACAACAACCACAACAATGAAAAACACCAACCGATTCAACAACAACCTCAACATTCAAGTACACCAACAAATTCAACAACAAATTCAGCTTTGAAAAACACCAAAAAATTCAACATCCTCAACATTCAAAAACACCAACAAATTCAACAAAAACCTCAACAATTAAAAATACCAAAAATTTCAACAACAGCGTCAACTTTGAAAAATAAAAACAAATTCAACAACCTCAACATTGAAAAACACCAACAAATTAAACAACAAATTCAACATTGAAAATCACCAAAAAATTCAACAACAACCTCAACATTCAAAAGCTCCAACAATTTCAACAACAACCTCAACAATGAAAAACACCAAAAAGTTCAACAACAAACTCAACATTGAAAATCGCCAACAAATTCAACAACAACCTCAACTTTGAAAAACACCAACAAATTCAAAAACCTCAACATGGAAAAACACCAACAAATTCAACCACAACCTCAACACTGAAAATCACCAACAAATTCAACAAGAACCTCAACAATGAAAAACACCAACAAATTCAACAAAAACCTCAACAATGAAAAATACCATAAAATTCATCAACAACATCAACATTGAAAAACACCAAGAAATTTAACAACAACCTCAACAATGAAAAACTTCAAAATTTCAACAACAACCACAACAATGAAAAGCACCAAACAATTCAACAACAACCTCAACATTCAAATACACCAACATATTCAACATCAAACTCAGCTTTGAAAAACACCAACAAATTCAACAACCTCAACATTCAAAAACACCAACAAATTCAACAAAAACCTCAACAATTAAAAATATCAAAAATTTCAACAACAACGTCAACTTTGAAAAATACCAACAAATTCAAAAACCTCAACATTGAAAATCACCAAAAAATTCATCAACAACATCAACATTCAAAAACACCAACAAATTCAACAGAAACCTCAACAATGAAAAACACCGATAAACTCAACAACAACCTCAACATTGAAAATCACCAACAAATTCAACAAAAACCTCAACAATGAACAACACCAAAATATTCATCAACAACCTCAACATTCAAAAACACCAAAAAATTCAACAAAGACCTCAACAATGAAAAACACCAAAAAATTGAACAACAACGTCATCTTTAAAAAACACCAACAACTTCAACAAGCTCAGCATTGAAAAACACCAACAAATTCAACCTCAACCACAACTTTGAAAAATAAAAAAAAGATCAAAAAAAACATTGATAACACCAATAAATTCAACAATCTCAACATTGAAAATCACCAACAAATTCAAGAAAAACCTCAACAATTAAAACACCAAAAAATTCACCCACAACGTCAACTTTGAAAAATACCAACAAATTCAACAACCTCAACAGTGAAAAACACAAACAAATTCAACAACCTCAACATTGAAATACACCAACAAATTCAACCACCAACCCAACACTGAAAATCATCAAAAAATTCAACAACCCCCTCAACATTGAAAAACTCCAACAATTTCAACAACAACATCAACAATGAAAAGCACCAAAAAATTCAACAACAAACACAACATTGAAAATCAACAACAAATTCAACAACAAGTTCAACTTTGAAAAACACCAACAAATTCAAGAACCTCAACAAGGAAAAACACCAACAAATTCAACCACAACCTCAACATTGAAAATCACCAACAAATTCAACAACAACCTCAACATTGAAAAACACCAACAAATTCAATAAAACCTCAACAATGAAAAACACCAAAAAATGCAACAACAACCTCAATTTGAAAAAAACCAACAGATTTAACAACCTCAACATTCAAATACACCAACAAATTCAACAACAAACTCTGCTTTGAAAAACACCAAAAAATTCAACAACAACCTCAACTTTGAAAAACACCAAAAAATTCAACAACCTCAACATTGAGAAACAGCAACTAATTCAATTGTAACCTCAACTTTGAAAAATAAAAAAGATTCAAATAAAAAAATTGAATACACCAATAAATTCAACAACAATCTCAACATTGAAAATCACCTTCAAATTCAACAAAAACCTCAACAATGAAAAACACCAAAAAATTCATCAACAACCTCAACATTCAAAAACACCAAAAAATTCAACAAAAACCTCAACAATGAAAAACACCATAAAATTGAACAACAACGTCAACTTTGAAAAATACCAACAACTTCAATAACCTTAACATTGAAAAACACCAACAAATTCAACTGAAACCTCAAATTTGAAAAATACAAAAGGATCATAAAAACCATTGATAACACCAATAAGTTCAACAATCTCAACATTGAAAATCACAAACAAATTCAACAACAACCTCAGCAATGAAAGACATCAAAAAATTCAAAAACAACCTCAACTTTGAAAACCACCAACAAATTCAACAAAAACCTCAACAATGAAAAACACCAATAAATTCAACAACCTCAACATTGAAAAGCACCACCAAATTTAACAACAAGCTCAACAATGATAAACTTCAAAATTTCAACAACAACCACAACAATGAAAAACACCAAACAATTCAACAACAACCTCAACATTCAAATACACCAACAAATTCAACATCAAACTCAGCTTTGAAAAACAGCAACAAATTCAACAACCTCAACATTCAAAAACACCAACAAATTCAACAAAAAACCTCAACAATTAAAAATATCAAAAATTTCAACAACAACGTCAACTTTGAAATACCAACAAATTCAACAACCTCAACATTGAAAAACACCAACAAATTAAACAATAAACTCAACATTGAAAATCACCAAAAAATTCAACAACAACCTCAACATTGTAAAGCTCCAACAATTTCAACAACAACCTCAACAATGAAAAACATCAAAAAATTCAACAACAAACTCAACATTGAAAATCACCAACAAATTCAACAGCAACCTCAACTTTGATAAACACCAACAAATTCAAAAACCTCAACATGGAAAAACACCAACAAACTCAACCACAACCTCAACATTGAAAATCAACAACAAATTCAACAACAACCTCAACAATGAAAAACACCAACAAATTCAACAAAAACCTCAACAATGAAAAATACCATAAAATTCATCAACAACATCAACATTCAAAAACAACAACAAATTCAACAGAAACCTCAACAATGAAAAACACCGAAAAATTCAACAACAACCTCAACATTGATAATCACCAACAAATTCAACCAAAACCTCAACAATGAAAAGCACCAAAAAATTCATCAACAACCTCAACATTCAAAAACACCAAAAAATTCAACAAAAGCCTCAACAATGAAAAACACCATAAAATTGAACAACAACGTCAACTTTGAAAAATACCAACAAATTCAACAACCTCAACAGTGAAAAACACAAACAAATTCAACAACCTCAACATTGAAATACACCAACAAATTCAACCACCAACCCAACACTGAAAATCATCAAAAAATTCAACAACCCCCTCAACATTGAAAAACTCCAACAATTTCAACAACAACATCAACAATGAAAAGCACCAAAAAATTCAACAACAAACACAACATTGAAAATCAACAACAAATTCAACAACAAGTTCAACTTTGAAAAACACCAACAAATTCAAGAACCTCAACAAGGAAAAACACCAACAAATTCAACCACAACCTCAACATTGAAAATCACCAACAAATTCAACAACAACCTCAACATTGAAAAACACCAACAAATTCAATAAAACCTCAACAATGAAAAACACCAAAAAATGCAACAACAACCTCAATTTGAAAAAAACCAACAGATTTAACAACCTCAACATTCAAATACACCAACAAATTCAACAACAAACTCTGCTTTGAAAAACACCAAAAAATTCAACAACAACCTCAACTTTGAAAAACACCAAAAAATTCAACAACCTCAACATTGAGAAACAGCAACTAATTCAATTGTAACCTCAACTTTGAAAAATAAAAAAGATTCAAATAAAAAAATTGAATACACCAATAAATTCAACAACAATCTCAACATTGAAAATCACCTTCAAATTCAACAAAAACCTCAACAATGAAAAACACCAAAAAATTCATCAACAACCTCAACATTCAAAAACACCAAAAAATTCAACAAAAACCTCAGCAATGAAAAACACCATAAAATTGAACAACAACGTCAACTTTGAAAAATACCAACAACTTCAATAACCTTAACATTGAAAAACACCAACAAATTCAACTGAAACCTCAAATTTGAAAAATACAAAAGGATCATAAAAACCATTGATAACACCAATAAGTTCAACAATCTCAACATTGAAAATCACAAACAAATTCAACAACAACCTCAGCAATGAAAGACATCAAAAAATTCAAAAACAACCTCAACTTTGAAAACCACCAACAAATTCAACAAAAACCTCAACAATGAAAAACACCAATAAATTCAACAACCTCAACATTGAAAAGCACCACCAAATTTAACAACAAGCTCAACAATGATAAACTTCAAAATTTCAACAACAACCACAACAATGAAAAACACCAAACAATTCAACAACAACCTCAACATTCAAATACACCAACAAATTCAACATCAAACTCAGCTTTGAAAAACAGCAACAAATTCAACAACCTCAACATTCAAAAACACCAACAAATTCAACAAAAAACCTCAACAATTAAAAATATCAAAAATTTCAACAACAACGTCAACTTTGAAATACCAACAAATTCAACAACCTCAACATTGAAAAACACCAACAAATTAAACAATAAACTCAACATTGAAAATCACCAAAAAATTCAACAACAACCTCAACATTGTAAAGCTCCAACAATTTCAACAACAACCTCAACAATGAAAAACATCAAAAAATTCAACAACAAACTCAACATTGAAAATCACCAACAAATTCAACAGCAACCTCAACTTTGATAAACACCAACAAATTCAAAAACCTCAACATGGAAAAACACCAACAAACTCAACCACAACCTCAACATTGAAAATCAACAACAAATTCAACAACAACCTCAACAATGAAAAACACCAACAAATTCAACAAAAACCTCAACAATGAAAAATACCATAAAATTCATCAACAACATCAACATTCAAAAACAACAACAAATTCAACAGAAACCTCAACAATGAAAAACACCGAAAAATTCAACAACAACCTCAACATTGATAATCACCAACAAATTCAACCAAAACCTCAACAATGAAAAGCACCAAAAAATTCATCAACAACCTCAACATTCAAAAACACCAAAAAATTCAACAAAAGCCTCAACAATGAAAAACACCATAAAATTGAACAACAACGTCAACTTTGAAAAATACCAACAACTTCAATAACCTTAACATTGAAAAACTCCAACAAATTCAACTGCAACCTCAAATTTGAAAAATACAAAAGGATTAAATAAACCATTGATAACACCAATAAATTCAACAATCTCAACATTGAAAATCAGCCACAAATTCAACAACAACCTCAGCAATGAAAGACATCAAAAAATTCAACAACAACCTCAACTTCGAAAAACACCAAAACATTCAACAACCTCAACATTGAGAAACAGCAACAAATTCAACTGGAACCTCAACTTTGAAAAATACAAAAAAGATTCAAATAAAAAAATTGAATACACCAATAAATTCAACAACAATCTCAACAATGAAAACCACCTTGAAATTCAACAAAAACCTCAACAATGAAAAACACCAAAAAATTCATCAACAACCTCAACATTCAAAAACATCAACAAATTCAACAACAAACTCAACAAATAAAAGCAACAACAAATTCAACAAAAACCTCAACAATGATAAACACCAAAAAATTCAACAACAACCTCAACTTTGAAAAACACCAACAAATTCAACAAAAACCTCAATAATTAAAAATACTATAAAATTCAACAACAACGTCAACTTTGAAAAGTACCAACAAATTCCACAACCTCAACATTCAGAAACAGCAACAAGTTCAACAACAAACTCAACATTGAAAATCACCAACAAATTCAACACCCACCTCAACCTTGAAAAACAGCAACAAATTCAAAAACCTCAACATGGAAAAACACCAACAACTTCAACAACAAGCTCAACTTTGAAAAACACCAACAAATTCAAAAACCTCAACAAGGAAAAACACCAACAAATTCAACCACAACCTCAACATTGAAAATCAACAACAACCTTAACATTGAAAAACACCAACAAATTCAACAAAACCTCAACAATGAAAAACACCAAAAAATTCAACAACACCCTCAATTTGAAAAACAGCAACAGATTTAACAACCTCAACATTCAAATACACCAACAAATTCAAAAACAATCTCTGCTTTGAAAAACACCAACAAATTCAACAATTCAACATTGAATAACAACATCAAATTCAACAACAACCTCAACTTTTAAAAATACAAAAAGGTTCAACAAAATAAAAATTGACAACACCAACAAATTTAACAACAAACTCAACAATGAAAAACATCAAAAAATTCAACAACAACAACCAAAACAATGAAAAACACCAAACAATTCATCAACAACCTCAACATTCAAAAACACCAACAAATTCAAAAAAAACCTCAACAATTAAAAACACCAAAAAAATTCAACAACAACGTCAACTTTGAAAAGTACCAACAAATTCCACAACCTCAACATTCAGAAACAGCAACAAATTCAACAACAAACTCAACATTGAAAATCACCAACAAATTCAACACCAACCTCAACCTTGAAAAACAGCAACAAATTCAAAAACCTCAACATGGAAAATCACCAACAAATTCAACAACAAGCTCAACTTTGAAAAACACCAACAAATTCAAAACCCTCAAAAAGGAAAAACACCAACAAATTCAACCACAACCTCAACATTGAAAATCAACAACAAATTCAACAACAACCTCAACATTGAAAAACACCAACAAATTCAACAAAACCTCAACAATGAAAAACACCAAAAAATTCAACAACACCCTCAATTTGAAAAACAGCAACAGATTTAACAACCTCAACATTCAAATACACCAACAAATTCAAAAACAATCTCTGCTTTGAAAAACACCAACAAATTCAACAACCTCAACATTGAAAAACAACATCAAATTCAACAACAACCTCAACTTTTAAAAATACAAAAAGGTTCAACAAAATAAAAATTGACAACACCAACAAATTTAACAACAACCTCAACAATGAAAAACATCAAAAAATTCAACAACAACAACCAAAACAATGAAAAACACCAAACAATTCATCAACAACCTCAACATTCAAAAACACCAACAAATTCAAAAAAAACCTCAACAATTAAAAACACCAAAAAATTCAACAACAACGTCAACTTTGAAAAATACCAACAAATTCCACAACCTCAACATTCAGAAGCAGCAACAAATTCAACAACAAACTCAACATTGAAAATCACCAACAAATTCAACACCAACCTCAACCTTGAAAAACAGCAACAAATTCAAAAACCTCAAGATGGAAAAACACCAACAAATTCAACAACAACCTCAACAAAGAAAAGCAACAACAAATTCAACAAAAAGCTCAACAATGAAAAACACCAAAAAATTCAACAACAACCTCAACATTGAAAATCATCTACAAATCCAACAAAAACCTCAACAATGAAAAACACCAACAAATTCCACAACCTCAACATTCAGAAGCAGCAACAAATTCAACAACAAACTCAACATTGAAAAACACCAAAAAATTTAACAACAACCTCAACAATGAAAAACATCAAAAATTCAACAACAACAAAAACAACAATGAAAAACACCAAACAATTCAACAACAACCTCAACATTCAAAAACACCAACAAATTCAACAGAATCCTCAACAATGAAAAACACCGAAAAATTCAACAACAACCTCAACATTGAAAATCACCAACAAATTCAACAAAAACCTCAACAATGAAAAACCCCATAATCTTCATAAACAACCTCAACATTCAAAAACACCAAAAAATTCAACAAAAACCTCAACAATGAAAAACACCAAAAAATTGAAAAACAACGTCAACTTTGAAAAACACCAACAACTTCAACAACCGCAGCATTGAAAAACACCAACAAATTCAACTGCAACCTCAACTTTGAAAAATACAAAAAAGATTAAAAAAACCATTGATAACACCAATAAATTCAACAATCTCAACATTGAAAACCACCAACAAATTCAACAACAACCTCAGCAATGAAAAACATCAAACAATTCAACAACAACCTCAACTTTGAAAAACACCAAAAAATTCAGCAACCTCAACATTGAGAAACAGCAACAAATTCAACTGTAACCTCATCTTTGAAAAATACAAAAAGATTCAAATAAAAAAATTGAATTCACCAATAAATTCAACAACAATCTCAACATTGAAAATTAACTTCAAATTCAACAAAAACCTCAACAATCAAAAACACCAAAAAATTGAAAAACAACGTCAACTTTGAAAAACACCAACAACTTCAACAACCTCAGCATTGAAAAACACCAACAAATTCAACTGCAACCTCAACTTTGAAAAATACAAAAAAGATTAAAAAAACCATTGATAACACCAATAAATTCAACAATCTCAACATTGAAAACCACCAACAAATTCAACAACAACCTCAGCAATGAAAAACATCAAAAAATTCAACAACAACCTCAACTTTGAAAAACACCAAAAAATTCATCAACAACCTCAACATTCAAAAACATCAAATAATTCAACAAAAACATCAACAATGAAAAACACCAAAAAATTCAACAACAGCCTCAACAATGAAAAAGACCAAAAAATTCAAGAACAAACTCAACTTTAAAAAGCACCAACAAATTCAAAAACCTCAACATGGAAAAACACCAACCAATTCAACCGCAACCTCAACATTGATAATCACCAACAAATTCAACAACAACCTCAACAATGAAAAACAGCAACAAATTCAACAGAAACCTCAACAATGAAAAACACCAAAAAATTCAACAGCAACATCAACATTGAAAATCACCAACAAATTCAACAAAAACCTCGAAAATGAAAAACACCAACAAATTCATCAACAACCTCAACATTCAAAAACACCAATAAATTCAACAAAAACCTCAACAATGAAAAACACCAAAAAATTCAACAATAACCTCAACTTTGAAAAACAGCAACAACTTCAACAACCTCAACTTTGAAAAGCACCAACAAATTCAACAAAAACCTCAACAATTAAAAGCACTATAAAATTCAACAACAACGTCAACTTTGAAAAATACCAATAAATTCAACAACCTCAACATTGAAAAACACCAACAAATTCAACAACCTCTACATTGAAAAACACCAACAAATACAACCACCAACCCAACATTGAAAATCACCAAAAAATTCAACAACCACCTCAACATTGAAAAACTCCAACAATTTCAACAACAACATCAACAATGAAAAGCACCAAAATATTCAACAACAAACTCAACATTGAAAATCAACAACAAATTCAACAACAAGCTCAACATTGAAAATCACCAACAAATTCAACAACAATCTCAACATTAAAAAAAACCAACAAATTCAACAAAAACCTCAACAATGAAAAACACCAAAAAATGCAACAACAACCTCAATTTGAAAAACACCAACAGATTTAACAATCTCAACATTCAAATACACCAACAAATTCAACAACAAACTCTGCTTTGAAAAACACCAACAAATTCAACAACCTCAACATTGAAAAACAACATCAAATTCAACAACAACCTCAACTTTTAAAAATACAAAAAGGTTCAACAAAATTAAAATTGTTAACACCAACAAATTTAACAACAACATCAACAATGAAAAACATCAAAAATTCAACAACAACAACCAAAATAATGAATAACACCAAACAATTCATCAACAACCTCAACATTCAAAAACATCAACAAATTCAACAAAAACCTCAACAATTAAAAATACCAAAAATTTCAACAACAGCGTCAACTTTGAAAAATATAAACAAATTCAACGAACCTCAACATTGAAAAACACCAACAAATTAAACAACAAATTTAAAATTGAAAATCACCAAAAAATTCAAAAACAACCTCAACATTGAAAAGCTCCAACAATTTCAACAACAACCTCAACAATGAAAAACACCAAAAAGTTCAACAACAAACTCAACATTGAAAATCGCCAACAAATTCAACAACAACCTCAAATTTGAAAAACACCAACAAATTCAACAACAACCTCTACAATGAAAAACACCAACAAATTCAACAAAAACCTCAACAATGAGAAATACCATAAAATTCATCAACAACATCAACATTCAAAAACACCAACAAATTCAACAGAAACCTCAACAATGAAAAACACCGATAAACTCAACAACAACCTCAACATTGAAAATCACCAACAAATTCAACAAAAACCTCAACAATGAACAACACCAAAATATTCATCAACAACCTCAACATTCAAAAACACCAAAAAATTCAACAAAGACCTCAACAATGAAAAACACCAAAAAATTGAACAACAACGTCATCTTTAAAAAACACCAACAACTTCAACAAGCTCAGCATTGAAAAACACCAACAAATTCAACCTCAACCACAACTTTGAAAAATAAAAAAAAGATCAAAAAAAACATTGATAACACCAATAAATTCAACAATCTCAACATTGAAAATCACCAACAAATTCAAGAAAAACCTCAACAATTAAAACACCAAAAAATTCACCCACAACGTCAACTTTGAAAAATACCAACAAATTCAACAACCTCAACAGTGAAAAACACAAACAAATTCAACAACCTCAACATTGAAATACACCAACAAATTCAACCACCAACCCAACACTGAAAATCATCAAAAAATTCAACAACCCCCTCAACATTGAAAAACTCCAACAATTTCAACAACAACATCAACAATGAAAAGCACCAAAAAATTCAACAACAAACACAACATTGAAAATCAACAACAAATTCAACAACAAGTTCAACTTTGAAAAACACCAACAAATTCAAGAACCTCAACAAGGAAAAACACCAACAAATTCAACCACAACCTCAACATTGAAAATCACCAACAAATTCAACAACAACCTCAACATTGAAAAACACCAACAAATTCAATAAAACCTCAACAATGAAAAACACCAAAAAATGCAACAACAACCTCAATTTGAAAAAAACCAACAGATTTAACAACCTCAACATTCAAATACACCAACAAATTCAACAACAAACTCTGCTTTGAAAAACACCAAAAAATTCAACAACAACCTCAACTTTGAAAAACACCAAAAAATTCAACAACCTCAACATTGAGAAACAGCAACTAATTCAATTGTAACCTCAACTTTGAAAAATAAAAAAGATTCAAATAAAAAAATTGAATACACCAATAAATTCAACAACAATCTCAACATTGAAAATCACCTTCAAATTCAACAAAAACCTCAACAATGAAAAACACCAAAAAATTCATCAACAACCTCAACATTCAAAAACACCAAAAAATTCAACAAAAACCTCAACAATGAAAAACACCATAAAATTGAACAACAACGTCAACTTTGAAAAATACCAACAACTTCAATAACCTTAACATTGAAAAACACCAACAAATTCAACTGAAACCTCAAATTTGAAAAATACAAAAGGATCATAAAAACCATTGATAACACCAATAAGTTCAACAATCTCAACATTGAAAATCACAAACAAATTCAACAACAACCTCAGCAATGAAAGACATCAAAAAATTCAAAAACAACCTCAACTTTGAAAACCACCAACAAATTCAACAAAAACCTCAACAATGAAAAACACCAATAAATTCAACAACCTCAACATTGAAAAGCACCACCAAATTTAACAACAAGCTCAACAATGATAAACTTCAAAATTTCAACAACAACCACAACAATGAAAAACACCAAACAATTCAACAACAACCTCAACATTCAAATACACCAACAAATTCAACATCAAACTCAGCTTTGAAAAACAGCAACAAATTCAACAACCTCAACATTCAAAAACACCAACAAATTCAACAAAAAACCTCAACAATTAAAAATATCAAAAATTTCAACAACAACGTCAACTTTGAAATACCAACAAATTCAACAACCTCAACATTGAAAAACACCAACAAATTAAACAATAAACTCAACATTGAAAATCACCAAAAAATTCAACAACAACCTCAACATTGTAAAGCTCCAACAATTTCAACAACAACCTCAACAATGAAAAACATCAAAAAATTCAACAACAAACTCAACATTGAAAATCACCAACAAATTCAACAGCAACCTCAACTTTGATAAACACCAACAAATTCAAAAACCTCAACATGGAAAAACACCAACAAACTCAACCACAACCTCAACATTGAAAATCAACAACAAATTCAACAACAACCTCAACAATGAAAAACACCAACAAATTCAACAAAAACCTCAACAATGAAAAATACCATAAAATTCATCAACAACATCAACATTCAAAAACAACAACAAATTCAACAGAAACCTCAACAATGAAAAACACCGAAAAATTCAACAACAACCTCAACATTGATAATCACCAACAAATTCAACCAAAACCTCAACAATGAAAAGCACCAAAAAATTCATCAACAACCTCAACATTCAAAAACACCAAAAAATTCAACAAAAGCCTCAACAATGAAAAACACCATAAAATTGAACAACAACATCAACTTTGAAAAATACCAACAACTTCAATAACCTTAACATTGAAAAACTCCAACAAATTCAACTGCAACCTCAAATTTGAAAAATACAAAAGGATTAAATAAACCATTGATAACACCAATAAATTCAACAATCTCAACATTGAAAATCAGCCACAAATTCAACAACAACCTCAGCAATGAAAGACATCAAAAAATTCAACAACAACCTCAACTTCGAAAAACACCAAAACATTCAACAACCTCAACATTGAGAAACAGCAACAAATTCAACTGGAACCTCAACTTTGAAAAATACAAAAAAGATTCAAATAAAAAAATTGAATACACCAATAAATTCAACAACAATCTCAACAATGAAAACCACCTTGAAATTCAACAAAAACCTCAACAATGAAAAACACCAAAAAATTCATCAACAACCTCAACATTCAAAAACATCAACAAATTCAACAACAAACTCAACAAATAAAAGCAACAACAAATTCAACAAAAACCTCAACAATGATAAACACCAAAAAATTCAACAACAACCTCAACTTTGAAAAACACCAACAAATTCAACAAAAACCTCAATAATTAAAAATACTATAAAATTCAACAACAACGTCAACTTTGAAAAGTACCAACAAATTCCACAACCTCAACATTCAGAAACAGCAACAAGTTCAACAACAAACTCATCATTGAAAATCACCAACAAATTCAACACCCACCTCAACCTTGAAAAACAGCAACAAATTCAAAAACCTCAACATGGAAAAACACCAACAACTTCAACAACAAGCTCAACTTTGAAAAACACCAACAAATTCAAAAACCTCAACAAGGAAAAACACCAACAAATTCAACCACAACCTCAACATTGAAAATCAACAACAACCTTAACATTGAAAAACACCAACAAATTCAACAAAACCTCAACAATGAAAAACACCAAAAAATTCAACAACACCCTCAATTTGAAAAACAGCAACAGATTTAACAACCTCAACATTCAAATACACCAACAAATTCAAAAACAATCTCTGCTTTGAAAAACACCAACAAATTCAACAATTCAACATTGAATAACAACATCAAATTCAACAACAACCTCAACTTTTAAAAATACAAAAAGGTTCAACAAAATAAAAATTGACAACACCAACAAATTTAACAACAAACTCAACAATGAAAAACATCAAAAAATTCAACAACAACAACCAAAACAATGAAAAACACCAAACAATTCATCAACAACCTCAACATTCAAAAACACCAACAAATTCAAAAAAAACCTCAACAATTAAAAACACCAAAAAAATTCAACAACAACGTCAACTTTGAAAAGTACCAACAAATTCCACAACCTCAACATTCAGAAACAGCAACAAATTCAACAACAAACTCAACATTGAAAATCACCAACAAATTCAACACCAACCTCAACCTTGAAAAACAGCAACAAATTCAAAAACCTCAACATGGAAAATCACCAACAAATTCAACAACAAGCTCAACTTTGAAAAACACCAACAAATTCAAAACCCTCAAAAAGGAAAAACACCAACAAATTCAACCACAACCTCAACATTGAAAATCAACAACAAATTCAACAACAACCTCAACATTGAAAAACACCAACAAATTCAACAAAACCTCAACAATGAAAAACACCAAAAAATTCAACAACACCCTCAATTTGAAAAACAGCAACAGATTTAACAACCTCAACATTCAAATACACCAACAAATTCAAAAACAATCTCTGCTTTGAAAAACACCAACAAATTCAACAACCTCAACATTGAAAAACAACATCAAATTCAACAACAACCTCAACTTTTAAAAATACAAAAAGGTTCAACAAAATAAAAATTGACAACACCAACAAATTTAACAACAACCTCAACAATGAAAAACATCAAAAAATTCAACAACAACAACCAAAACAATGAAAAACACCAAACAATTCATCAACAACCTCAACATTCAAAAACACCAACAAATTCAAAAAAAACCTCAACAATTAAAAACACCAAAAAATTCAACAACAACGTCAACTTTGAAAAATACCAACAAATTCCACAACCTCAACATTCAGAAGCAGCAACAAATTCAACAACAAACTCAACATTGAAAATCACCAACAAATTCAACACCAACCTCAACCTTGAAAAACAGCAACAAATTCAAAAACCTCAAGATGGAAAAACACCAACAAATTCAACAACAACCTCAACAAAGAAAAGCAACAACAAATTCAACAAAAAGCTCAACAATGAAAAACACCAAAAAATTCAACAACAACCTCAACATTGAAAATCATCTACAAATCCAACAAAAACCTCAACAATGAAAAACACCAACAAATTCCACAACCTCAACATTCAGAAGCAGCAACAAATTCAACAACAAACTCAACATTGAAAAACACCAAAAAATTTAACAACAACCTCAACAATGAAAAACATCAAAAATTCAACAACAACAAAAACAACAATGAAAAACACCAAACAATTCAACAACAACCTCAACATTCAAAAACACCAACAAATTCAACAGAATCCTCAACAATGAAAAACACCGAAAAATTCAACAACAACCTCAACATTGAAAATCACCAACAAATTCAACAAAAACCTCAACAATGAAAAACCCCATAATCTTCATAAACAACCTCAACATTCAAAAACACCAAAAAATTCAACAAAAACCTCAACAATGAAAAACACCAAAAAATTGAAAAACAACGTCAACTTTGAAAAACACCAACAACTTCAACAACCGCAGCATTGAAAAACACCAACAAATTCAACTGCAACCTCAACTTTGAAAAATACAAAAAAGATTAAAAAAACCATTGATAACACCAATAAATTCAACAATCTCAACATTGAAAACCACCAACAAATTCAACAACAACCTCAGCAATGAAAAACATCAAACAATTCAACAACAACCTCAACTTTGAAAAACACCAAAAAATTCAGCAACCTCAACATTGAGAAACAGCAACAAATTCAACTGTAACCTCATCTTTGAAAAATACAAAAAGATTCAAATAAAAAAATTGAATTCACCAATAAATTCAACAACAATCTCAACATTGAAAATTAACTTCAAATTCAACAAAAACCTCAACAATCAAAAACACCAAAAAATTGAAAAACAACGTCAACTTTGAAAAACACCAACAACTTCAACAACCTCAGCATTGAAAAACACCAACAAATTCAACTGCAACCTCAACTTTGAAAAATACAAAAAAGATTAAAAAAACCATTGATAACACCAATAAATTCAACAATCTCAACATTGAAAACCACCAACAAATTCAACAACAACCTCAGCAATGAAAAACATCAAAAAATTCAACAACAACCTCAACTTTGAAAAACACCAAAAAATTCATCAACAACCTCAACATTCAAAAACATCAAATAATTCAACAAAAACATCAACAATGAAAAACACCAAAAAATTCAACAACAGCCTCAACAATGAAAAAGACCAAAAAATTCAAGAACAAACTCAACTTTAAAAAGCACCAACAAATTCAAAAACCTCAACATGGAAAAACACCAACCAATTCAACCACAACCTCAACATTGATAATCACCAACAAATTCAACAACAACCTCAACAATGAAAAACAGCAACAAATTCAACAGAAACCTCAACAATGAAAAACACCAAAAAATTCAACAGCAACATCAACATTGAAAATCACCAACAAATTCAACAAAAACCTCGAAAATGAAAAACACCAACAAATTCATCAACAACCTCAACATTCAAAAACACCAATAAATTCAACAAAAACCTCAACAATGAAAAACACCAAAAAATTCAACAATAACCTCAACTTTGAAAAACAGCAACAACTTCAACAACCTCAACTTTGAAAAGCACCAACAAATTCAACAAAAACCTCAACAATTAAAAGCACTATAAAATTCAACAACAACGTCAACTTTGAAAAATACCAATAAATTCAACAACCTCAACATTGAAAAACACCAACAAATTCAACAACCTCTACATTGAAAAACACCAACAAATACAACCACCAACCCAACATTGAAAATCACCAAAAAATTCAACAACCACCTCAACATTGAAAAACTCCAACAATTTCAACAACAACATCAACAATGAAAAGCACCAAAATATTCAACAACAAACTCAACATTGAAAATCAACAACAAATTCAACAACAAGCTCAACATTGAAAATCACCAACAAATTCAACAACAATCTCAACATTAAAAAAAACCAACAAATTCAACAAAAACCTCAACAATGAAAAACACCAAAAAATGCAACAACAACCTCAATTTGAAAAACACCAACAGATTTAACAATCTCAACATTCAAATACACCAACAAATTCAACAACAAACTCTGCTTTGAAAAACACCAACAAATTCAACAACCTCAACATTGAAAAACAACATCAAATTCAACAACAACCTCAACTTTTAAAAATACAAAAAGGTTCAACAAAATTAAAATTGTTAACACCAACAAATTTAACAACAACATCAACAATGAAAAACATCAAAAATTCAACAACAACAACCAAAATAATGAATAACACCAAACAATTCATCAACAACCTCAACATTCAAAAACATCAACAAATTCAACAAAAACCTCAACAATTAAAAATACCAAAAATTTCAACAACAGCGTCAACTTTGAAAAATATAAACAAATTCAACGAACCTCAACATTGAAAAACACCAACAAATTAAACAACAAATTTAAAATTGAAAATCACCAAAAAATTCAAAAACAACCTCAACATTGAAAAGCTCCAACAATTTCAACAACAACCTCAACAATGAAAAACACCAAAAAGTTCAACAACAAACTCAACATTGAAAATCGCCAACAAATTCAACAACAACCTCAAATTTGAAAAACACCAACAAATTCAACAACAACCTCTACAATGAAAAACACCAACAAATTCAACAAAAACCTCAACAATGAGAAATACCATAAAATTCATCAACAACATCAACATTCAAAAACACCAACAAATTCAACAGAAACCTCAACAATGAAAAACACCGATAAACTCAACAACAACCTCAACATTGAAAATCACCAACAAATTCAACAAAAACCTCAACAATGAACAACACCAAAATATTCATCAACAACCTCAACATTCAAAAACACCAAAAAATTCAACAAAGACCTCAACAATGAAAAACACCAAAAAATTGAACAACAACGTCATCTTTAAAAAACACCAACAACTTCAACAAGCTCAGCATTGAAAAACACCAACAAATTCAACCTCAGCCACAACTTTGAAAAATAAAAAAAAGATCAAAAAAAACATTGATAACACCAATAAATTCAACAATCTCAACATTGAAAATCACCAACAAATTCAAGAAAAACCTCAACAATTAAAACACCAAAAAATTCACCCACAACGTCAACTTTGAAAAATACCAACAAATTCAACAACCTCAACAGTGAAAAACACAAACAAATTCAACAACCTCAACATTGAAATACACCAACAAATTCAACCACCAACCCAACACTGAAAATCATCAAAAAATTCAACAACCCCCTCAACATTGAAAAACTCCAACAATTTCAACAACAACATCAACAATGAAAAGCACCAAAAAATTCAACAACAAACACAACATTGAAAATCAACAACAAATTCAACAACAAGTTCAACTTTGAAAAACACCAACAAATTCAAGAACCTCAACAAGGAAAAACACCAACAAATTCAACCACAACCTCAACATTGAAAATCACCAACAAATTCAACAACAACCTCAACATTGAAAAACACCAACAAATTCAATAAAACCTCAACAATGAAAAACACCAAAAAATGCAACAACAACCTCAATTTGAAAAAAACCAACAGATTTAACAACCTCAACATTCAAATACACCAACAAATTCAACAACAAACTCTGCTTTGAAAAACACCAAAAAATTCAACAACAACCTCAACTTTGAAAAACACCAAAAAATTCAACAACCTCAACATTGAGAAACAGCAACTAATTCAATTGTAACCTCAACTTTGAAAAATAAAAAAGATTCAAATAAAAAAATTGAATACACCAATAAATTCAACAACAATCTCAACATTGAAAATCACCTTCAAATTCAACAAAAACCTCAACAATGAAAAACACCAAAAAATTCATCAACAACCTCAACATTCAAAAACACCAAAAAATTCAACAAAAACATCAACAATGAAAAACACCAAAAAATTCAACAAAAACATCAACAATGAAAAACACCAAAAAATTCAACAACAAATTCAACTTTAAAAAACACCAACAAATTCAAAAACCTCAACATGGAAAAACACCAACAAATTCAACCACATCCTCAACATTGAAAATCACCCACAAATTCAACAAAAACCTCAACAATTAAAAACACCAACAAATTCAACAGAAACCTCAACAATGAAAAACACAAACAAATTCAAAAACAACCTCAACATTGAAAATCACCAACAAATTCAACAAAAACCTCAAAATTGAGAAACACCAAACAATTCATCAACAACCTCAACATTCAAAAACACCAAAAAATTCAACAAAAACCTCAACAATGAAAAGCACCAAAAAATTCAACAACAAACACAACATTGAAAATCAACAACAAATTCAACAACAAGTTCAACTTTGAAAAACACCAACAAATTCAAGAACCTCAACAAGGAAAAACACCAACAAATTCAACCACAACCTCAACATTGAAAATCACCAACAAATTCAACAACAACCTCAACATTGAAAAACACCAACAAATTCAATAAAACCTCAACAATGAAAAACACCAAAAAATGCAACAACAACCTCAATTTGAAAAAAACCAACAGATTTAACAACCTCAACATTCAAATACACCAACAAATTCAACAACAAACTCTGCTTTGAAAAACACCAAAAAATTCAACAACAACCTCAACTTTGAAAAACACCAAAAAATTCAACAACCTCAACATTGAGAAACAGCAACTAATTCAATTGTAACCTCAACTTTGAAAAATACAAAAAGATTCAAATAAAAAAATTGAATACACCAATAAATTCAACAACAATCTCAACATTGAAAATCACCTTCAAATTCAACAAAAACCTCAACAATGAAAAACACCAAAAAATTCATCAACAACCTCAACATTCAAAAACACCAAAAAATTCAACAAAAACATCAACAATGAAAAACACCAAAAAATTCAACAACAAACTCAACTTTAAAAAACACCAACAAATTCAAAAACCTCAACATGGAAAAACACCAACAAATTCAACCACAACCTCAACATTGAAAATCACCCACAAATTCAACAAAAACCTCAACAATTAAAAACACCAACAAATTCAACAGAAACCTCAACAATGAAAAACACTTCAAAATTCAAAAACAACCTCAACATTGAAAATCACCAACAAATTCAACAAAAACCTCAAAATTGAGAAACACCAAACAATTCATCAACAACCTCAACATTCAAAAACACCAAGAAATTCAACAAAAACCTCAACAATGAAAAACATCAAAAAGTTCAACAACAACCGCAACATTGAAAAACTCCAACATATTCAACAACAACCTCAACAATGAAAAACACCAACAAATTCAACAACCTCAACATTGAAAAACACCAACAAATTCAACTGCTACCTCAACTTTGAAAAATACAAAAAAGATAAAAAAAAAAACCATTGATAACACGAATAAATTCAACAACCTCAACATTGAAAATCACCAACAATTTCAACAACACCCTCAACAATGAAAAACACCAACAAATTCAACAAAAACCTCAAAAATGAAAAACATCAAAAATTCAGCACAAACCTCAATTTGAAAAACACCAACAGATTTAACAACCTCAACATTGAAATACAACAACAATTTCAACAACAAACTCAGCTTTGAAAAACACCAACAAATTCAGCAACCTCAACATTGAAAAACACCAACAAATTCAACAACAACCTCAACTTTTAAAAATACAAATTGGTTCAACAAATAATAATTGATAACAACAACAAATTCAAGAACAACTTCAATCTTGAAAATCACCAACAAATTTAACAACAACCTCAACAATGAAAAACATCAAAAATTCAACAACAACAACCACAACAATGAAAAACAGCAAACAATTCAACAACAACCTCAACATTCAAAAACACCAACAAATTCAACAAAAACCTCAACAATGAAAAACACCAAAAAATTCATCATCAACCTCAACATTCAAAAACACCAACAACTTCAACAAAAACCTCAACAATTAAAAACACCATAAAATTCAACAACAACGTCAACTTTGAAAAATACCAACAAATTCAACAACCTCAACATTTAAAAACACCAACAAATTAAACAACAACCTCAAAATTGAAAAACACCAAAAAATTCAATAACAACCTCAACAATGAAAAACACCAAAAAATTCAACAAAAAACTCAACAGTGAAAAACACCAACAAATTCAAAAACCTCAGCATGGAAAAAGACCAACAAATTCAACAACAACTCAACATTGAAAATAACCTAAAAATTCAACAACAACCTCAACATTGAAAAACTCCAACAATTTCAACAACAACCTCAACAATGAAAAACACCTAAAAATTCAACAACAAACTCAACATTGATAATCACCAACAAATTCAACAACAACCTCAACTTTGAAAAACACCGACAAATTCAACAACCTCAACATTGAAAAACACCAACAAATTCAACCACAACCTCAACATTGAAAATCAGCATAAAATGCATCAACAACATCAACATTCAAAAACACCAAAAAATTCAACAAAAACCTCAACAATGAAAAACACCAAAAAATTCAACAACAACGTCAACTTTGAAAAACACCAACAACTTCAACAAGCTCAGCATTGAAAAACACCAACAAATTCAACCTCAACCTCAACTTTGAAAAATATAAAAAAGATCTAAAAAACCATTGATAACACCAATAAATTCAACAATCTCAACATTGAAAATCACCAACAAATTCAACAACAACCTCAGCAATGAAAAACATCAAAAAATTCAACAACAACCTCAACTTTGAAAAACACCCAAAAATTCAACAACCTCAACATTGAGAAACAGCAACAAATTCAACTGTAACCTCAACTTTGAAAAATACAAAAAGATTCAAATAAAAAAATTGAATACACCAATAAATTCAAAAACAACCTCAACATTGAAAATCACCAACAAATTCAACAAGAACCTCAAAAATGAGAAACACCAAACAATTCATCAACAACCTCAACATTCAAAAACACCAAAAAATTCAACAAAAACCTCAACAATGAAAAACACCAAAAAAATCATCAATAAACTCAACTTTGAAAAACACCAACAACTTCAACAACCTTAACATTGAAAAACACCAACAAATTCAACTGCTACCTCAACTTTGAAAAATACAAAAAAGATCAAATAAAAAAACATTGATCAAACCAAACATCAAATATTCAGCACAAACCTCAATTTGAACAACACCAACAGATTTAACAACCTCAACATTCAAATACACCAACAAATTCAACAACAAACTCAGCTTTGAAAAACACCAACAAATTCAGCAACCTCAACATTGAAAAACACCAACAAATTCAACAACAACCTCAACTTTTAAAAATACAAAAAGGTTCAACAAATAAAAATTGATAACAACAACAAATTCAAGAACAACCTCAATCTTGAAAATCACCAACAAATTTAACAACAACCTCAACAATGAAAAACATCAAAAATTCAACAACAACAACCACAACAATGAAAAACACCAAACAATTCAACAACAACCTCAACATTCAAAAACATCAACAAATTCAACAAAAACCTCAACAATGAAAAACACCAAAATATTCATCAACAACCTCAACATTCAAAAACACCAAAAAATTCAACAAAAACCTCAACAATGAAAAACACCAAAAAATTCAACAACAACGTCAACTTTGAAAAACACCAACAACTTCAACAAGCTCAGCATTGAAAAACACCAACAAATTCAACCTCAACCTCAACTTTGAAAAATACAAAAAAGATCTAAAAAACCATTGATAACACCAATAAATTCAACAATCTCAACATTGAAAATCACCAACAAATTCAACAACAACCTCAGCAATGAAAAATATCAAAAAATTCAACAACATCCTCAACTTTGAAAAACACCAAAAAATTCAACAACCTCAACATTGAGAAATAGCAAGAAATTCAACTGTAACCCCAACTTTGAAAAATACAAAAAGATTCAAATAAAAAAATTGAATACACCAATAAATTCAACAACAATCTCAACATTGAAAATCACCAACAAATTCAACAAAAACCTCAAAAATGTAAAACATTAAAAAATTAAACAACAACCTCAACAATTAAAAACACCAACAAATTCAACAGAAACCTCAACAATGAAAAACACTTAAAAATTCAAAAACAACCTCAACATTGAAAATCACCAACAATTTCAACAAAAACCTCAAAAATGAGAAACACCAAACAATTCTTCAACAACCTCAACATTCAAAAACACCAAAAAAAAAACAACCTCAAAAATTAAAAACACCAACAAATTCAACAGAAACCTCAACAATGAAAAACACTTAAAAATTCAAAAACAACCTCAACATTGAAAATCACCAACAATTTCAACAAAAACCTCAAAAATGAGAGACACCAAACAATTCTTCAACAACCTCAACATTCAAAAACAC
Source organism: Cetorhinus maximus (assembly GCF_964194155.1). Taxonomy (NCBI): domain Eukaryota; kingdom Metazoa; phylum Chordata; class Chondrichthyes; order Lamniformes; family Cetorhinidae; genus Cetorhinus; species Cetorhinus maximus. The sequence continues at coordinate 2,422,312 of NW_027596101.1, read as the reverse complement.
CAAAAAATTCAACAAAAACCTCAAGATTGAAAAACACAAACAAATTCAACAACAACCTCAACTTTTAAAAATACAAAAAGGTTCAACAAATAAAAATTGATAACAACAACAAATTCAAGAACAACCTCAATCTTGAAAATCACCAACAAATATAACAACAACCTCAACAATGAAAAACATCAAAAATTCAACAACAACAACCACAACAATGAAAAACACCAAACAATTCAACAACCTCAACATTCAAAAACATCAACAAATTCAACAACAACCTCAACATTGAAAAACACCAAAAAATTCAATAACAACCTCAACAATGAAAAACACCAAAAAAATTCAACAAAAAACTCAACAGTGAAAAACACCAACAAATTCAAAAACCTCAACATGGAAAAAGACCAACAAATTCAACAACAACTCAACATTGAAAATGACCAAAAAATTCAACAACAACCTCAACATTGAAAAACACCAACAAATTCAACCACAACCTCAACATTGAAAATCACCATAAAATGCATCAACAACATCAACATTCAAAAACACCAACAAATTCAACAGAAACCTCAACAATGAAAAACACCGAAAAATTCAACAACAACCTCACATTGAAAATCACCAACAAATTCAACAAAAACCTCAACAATGAAAAACACCAAAATATTCATCAACAACCTCAACATTCAAAAACACCAACAAATTCAACAAAAACCTCAACAATGAAAAACACCAAAAAATTCAACAACGTCAGCTTTGAAAAACACCAACAACTTCAACAAGCTCTGCATTGAAAAACACCAACAAATTCAACCTCAACTTCAACTATGAAAAATACAAAAAAGATCTAAAAAACATTGATAACAACAATAAATTCAACAATCTCAACATTGAAAATCACCAACAAATTCAACAACAACCTCAGCAATGAAAAACATCAAAAAATTCAACAACAACCTCAACTTTGAAAAAAACCAAAAAATTAAACAACCTCAACATTGAGAAACAGCAACAAATTCAACTGTAACCTCAACTTTGAAAAATACAAAAAGATTCAAATAAAAAAATTGAATACACCAATAAATTCAACAACAATCTCAACATTGAAAATCACCAACAAATTCAACAAAAACCTCAAAAATGTAAAACAATAAAAAATTAAACAACAACCACAACAATTAAAAACACCAACAAATTCAACAAAAACCTCAACAATGAAAAACACCGAAAAATTCATCAACAACCTCAACATTCAAAAACACCAACAACTTCAACAAAAACCTCAACAATTAAAAACACCATAAAATTCAACAACAACGTCAACTTTGAAAAATACCAATAAATTCAACAACCTCAACATTTAAAAACACCAACAAATTAAACAACAACCTCAACATTGAAAAACACCAAAAAATTCAATAACAACCTCAACGATGAAAAAAACCACAAAATTCAACAAAAAACTCAACAGTGAAAAACACCAGCAAATTCAAAAACCTCAGCATGGAAAATGATCAACAAATTCAACAAAAACCTCAACAATGAAAAACACCAAAAAATTGAACAACAACGTCAACTTTGAAAAACACCAACAACTTCAACAATCTCAACATTGAAAATCACCAACAAATTCAACAACAACCTCAGCAATGAAAAACATCAAAAAATTCAACAAGAACCTCAACTTTGAAAAACACCAAAAAATTGAACAACAACGTCAACTTTGAAAAACACCAGCAACTTCAACAAGCTCAGCATTGAAAAACACCAACAAATTCAACCTCAACCTCAATTTTAAAAATACAAAAAAGATCTAAAAAACCATTGATAACACCAATAAATTCAACAATCTCAACATTGAAAATCACTAACAAATTCAACAACAACCTCAGCAATGAAAAACATCAAAAAATTCAACAACAAACTCAACTTTGAAAAACACCAAAACATTCAACAACCTCAACATTGAGAAACAGCAACAAATTCAACTGTAACCTCAACTTTGAAAAATACAAAAAGATTCAATTAAAAAAATTGAATACACCAATAAATTCGACAACAATCTCAACATTGAAAATCACCAACAAATTCAACAAAAACCTCAAAAATGTAAAACAATAAAAAATTCATCAACAACCTCAACATTCAAAAACACCAACAAATTCAACAAAAACCTCAACAATGAAAAACACCAACAAATTCATCAACAACCTCAACATTCAAAAACACCAAAAAATTCAACAAAAACCTCAACAATGAAAAACACCAAAAAATTCAACAATAACCTCAACTTTGAAAAACACCAACAACTTCAACAACCTTAACATTGAAAAACACCAACAAATTCAACTGCTACCTCAACTTTGAAAAATACAAAAAAGATCAAAAAAAACCATTGATCAAACCAAACATCAAATATTCAGCACAAACCTCAATTTGAACAACACCAACAGATTTAACAACCTCAACATTCAAATACAACAACATATTCAACAACTAACTCACCTTTGAAAAACACCAACAAATTCAGCAACCTCAACATTGAAAAACACCAACAAATTCAACAACAACCTCAACTTTTAAAAATACAAAAAGGTTCAACAAATAAAAATTGATAACAACAACAAATTCAAGAACAACCTCAATCCTGAAAATCACCAACAAATTTAACAACAACCTCAACAATGAAAAACATCAAAAATTCAACAACAACAACCACAACAATGTAAAACACCAAACAATTCAAAAACAACCTCAACATTCAAAAACACCAACAAATTCAACAAAAACCTCAACAATGAAAAACACCAAAAAATTCATCAACAACCTCAACATTCAAAAACACCAACAACTTCAACAAAAACCTCAACAATTAAAAACACCATAAAATTCAACAACAACGTCAACTTTGAAAAATACCAACAAATTCAACAACCTCAACATTTAAAAACACCAACAAATTAAACAACAACCTCAACATTGAAAAACACCAAAAAATTCAACAAAAAACTCAACAGTGAAAAACACCAACAAATTCAAAAACCTCAACATGGAATAAGACCAAGAAATTCAACAACAAGTCAACATTGAAAATCACCTAAAAATTCAACAACAACCTCAACAATGAAAAACACCAAAAAATTCAACAACAAACTCAACATTGATAATCACCAACAAATTCAACAACAACCTCAACTTTGAAAAACACCAACAAATTCAACAACCTCAACATTGAAAAACACCAACAAATTCAACCACAACCTCAACATTGAAAATCACCTTAAAATGCATCAACAACATCAACATTCAAAACCACCAAAAAATTCAACAGAAACCTCAACAATGAAAAACACCGAAAAATTCATCAACAACCTCAAAATTCAAAAACACCAAAAAATTCAACAACAACCTCAACTTTGAAAAACACCAAAAAATTCAACAACCTCAACATTGAGAAACAGCAACAAATTCAACTGTAACCTCAACTTTGAAAAATACAAAAAGATTCAAATAAAAAAATTGAATACACCAATAAATTCAACAAAAACCTCAAAAATGTAAAACAATAAAAAATTCATCAACAACCTCAGCATTCAAAAACACCAACAAATTCAACAAAAACCTCAACAATGAAAAACACCGAAAAATTCATCAACAACCTCAACATTCAAAAACACCATCAACTTCAACAAAAACCTCATCAATTAAAAACACCATTATATTCAACAACAACGTCAACTATGAAAAATACCAACAAGTTCAACAACCTCAACATTTAAAAACGCCAACAAATTAAACAACAACCTCAACATTGAAAAACACCAAAAAATTCAATAACAACCTCAACAATGAAAAAAACCAAAAAATTCAACAAAAAACTCAACAGTGAAAAACACCAACAAATTCAAAAACCTCAACATGGAAAAAGATCAACAAATTCAACAACAACTCAACATTGAAAATCACCAAAAAATTCAGCACCAATCTCAACATTGAAAAACTCCAACAATTTCAGCAACAACCTCAACAATGATAAACAACAAAAAATTCATCAACAAACTCAACATTGATAATCACCAACAAATTCAACAACAACCTCAACTTTGAAAAACACCAACAAATTCAACAACCTCAACATTGAAAAACACCAACAAATTCAACCACAACCTCAACATTGAAAATCACCATAAAATTCATCAACAACATTAACATTCAAAACCACCAACAAATTCAACAGAAACCTCAACAATGAAAAACACCGAAAAATTCAACAACAACATTATCATTGAAAATCACCAACAAATTCAACAAAAACCTCAACAATGAAAAACACCATAATATTCATCAACAACCTCAACATTCAAAAACACCAACAACTTCAACAAAAACCTCAACAATTAAAAACACCATAAAATTCAACAACAACGTCAACTTTGAAAAATACCAACAAATTCAACAACCTCAACATTTAAAAACACCAACAAATTAAACAACAACCTCAACATTGAAAAACACCAAAAAATTCAATAACAACCTCAACAATGAAAAACACCAAAAAAATTCAACAAAAAACTCAACACTGAAAAACACCAACAAATTCAAAAACCTCAACATGGAAAAAGACCAACAAATTCAACAACAACTCAACATTGAAAATCACCAAAAAATTCAACAACAACCTCAACATTGAAAAACTCCAACAATTTCAACAACCTCAACATTGAAAAACACCAACAAATTCAACCACAACCTCAACATTGAAAATCACCATAAAATGCATCAACAACATCAACATTCAAAAACACCAACAAATTCAACAGAAACCTCAACAATGAAAAACACCGAAAAATTCAACAACAACCTCACATTGAAAATCAACAACAAATTTAACAAAAACCTCAACAATGAAAAACACCAAACTATTCATCAACAACCTCAACATTCAAAAACACCAACAAATTCAACAAAAACCTCAACAATGAAAAACACAAGAAAATACAACAACGTCAACTTTGAAAAACACCAACAACTTCAACAAGCTCAGCATTGAAAAACACCAACAAATTCAACCTCAACCTCAACTTTGAAAAATACAAAATAGATCTAAAAAACCATTGATAACAACAATAAATTCAACAATCTCAACATTGAAAATCACCAACAAATTCAACAACAACCTCAGCAAAGAAAAATATCAAAAAATTCAACAACAACCTCAACTTTGAAAAACACCAAAAAATTCAACAACCTCAACATTGAGAAACAGCAACAAATTCAACTGTAACCTCAACATTGAAAAATACAAAAAGATTCAAATAAAAAAATTGAATGGACCAATAAATTCAACAACATTCTCAACATTGAAAATCACCAACAAATTCAACAAAAACCTCAAAAATGTAAAACAATAAAAAATTAAACAACAACCTCAACAATTAAAAATACCAACAAATTCAACAAAAACCTCAACAATGAAAAACACCGAAAAATTCAACAAAAACCTCAACAATTAAAAACACCATAAAATTCAACAACAACGTCAACTTTGAAAAATACCAACAAATTCAACAACCTCAACATTTAAAAACACCAACAAAGTAAACAAAAACCTCAACTTTGAAAAACACCAAAAAATTCAACAACAACGTCAACTTTGAAAAACACCAGCAACTTCAACAAGCTCAGCATTGAAAAACACCAACAAATTCAACCACAACCTCAATTTGAAAAATACAAAAAAGATCTAAAAAACCATTGATAACACCAATAAATTCAACAATCTCAACATTGAAAATCACTAACAAATTCAACAACAACCTCAGCAATGAAAAACATCAAAAAATTCAACAACAACCTCAACTTTGAAAAACACCAAAACATTCAACAACCTCAACATTGAGAAACAGCAACAAATTCAACTGTAACCTCAACTTTGAAAAATACAAAAAGATTCAAATTAAAAAATTGAATACACCAATAAATTCGACAACAATCTCAACATTGAAAATCACCAACAAATTCAACAAAAACCTCAAAAATGTAAAACAATAAAAAATTCATCAACAACCTCAACATTCAAAAACACCAACAAATTCAACAAAAACCTCAACAATCAAAAACACCAAAAAATTCATCAACAACCTCAACATTCAAAAACACCAAAAAATTCAACAAAAACCTCAACAATGAAAAACTCCAAAAAATTCAAAAATAACCTCAACTTTGAAAAACACCAACAACTTCAACAACCTTAACATTGATAAACACCAACAAATTCAACTGCTACCTCAACTTTAAAAAATACAAAAAAGATCAAACAAAAACCATTGATCAAACCAAACATCAAATATTCAGCACAAACCTCAATTTGAACAACACCAACAGATTTAACAACCTCAACATTCAAATACACCAACAAATTCAACAGCAAACTCAGCTTTGAAAAACACCAACAAATTCAGCAACCTCAACATTGAAAAACACCAACAAATTCAACAACAACCTCAACTTTTAAAGATACAAAAAGGTTCAACAAATAAAAATTGATAACAACAACAAATTCAAGAACAACCTCAATCTTGAAAATCACCAACAAATTTAACAACAACCTCAACAATGAAAAACATCAAAAATTCAACAACAACAACCACAACAATGAAAAACACCAAACAATTCAACAACAACCTCAACATTCAAAAACACCAACAAATTCAACAAAAACCTCAACAATGAAAAACACCAAAAAATTCATCAACAACTTCAACATTCAAAAACACCAACAACTTCAACAAAAACCTCAACAATTAAAAACACCATAAAATTCAACAACAACGTCAACTTTGAAAAATACCAACAAATTCAACAACCTCAACATTTAAAAACACCAACAAATTAAACAACAACCTCAACATTGAAAAACACCAAAAAATTCAATAACAACCTCAACAATGAAAAACACAAAAAAATTCAACAAAAAACTCAACAGTGAAAAACACCAACAAATTCAAAAACCTCAACATGGAAAAAGACCAACAAATTAAACAACAAGTCAACACTGAAAATCACCTAAAAATTCAACAACAACCTCAACAATGAAAAACACCAAAAAATTCAACAACAAACTCAACATTGATAATCACCAACAAATTCAACAACAACCTCAACTTTGAAAAACACCAACAAATTCAACAACCTCAACATTGAAAAACACCAACAGATTCAACAACAACCTCAACATTGAAAATCACCATAAAATGCATCAACAACATCAACATTCAAAAACACCAACAAATTCAACCACAACCTCACCAATGAAAAACACCGAAAAATTCAACAACAACCTCAACATTGAAAATCACCAACAAATTCAACAAAAACCTCAACAATGAAAAACACCAAAATATTCATCAACAACCTCAACATTCAAAAACACCAAAAAATTCAACAAAGACCTCAACAATGAAAAACACCAAAAAATTCAACAACAACGTCAACTTTGAAAAACACCAACAACTTCAACAAGGTCAGCATTGAAAAACACCAACAAATTCAGCCACAACGTCAACTTTGAAAAATACAAAAAAGATCTAAAAAACCATTGATAACACCAATAATTTCAACAATCTCAACATTGAAAATCACCAACAAATTCAACAACAACCTCAGCAATGAAAAACATCAAAAAATTCAACTGTAACCTCAACTTTGAAAAACAACAAAAAATTCAACAACCTCAACATGGAGAAACAGCAACAAATTCAACTGTAACCTCAACTTTGAAAAATACAAAAAGATTCAAATAAAAAAATTGAATGCACCAATAAATTCAACAACAATCTCAACATTGAAAAACACCAACAAATTCAACAAAAACCTCAAAAATGTAAAACAATAAAATATTCATCAACAACCTCAACATTCAAAAACACCAACAAATTCAACAAAAACCTCAACAATGAAAAACACCAAAAAATTCATCAACAACCTCAACATTCAAAAACACCAACAACTTCAACAAAAACCTCAACAATGAAAAACACCGAAAAATTCATCAACAACCTCAACATTCAAAAACACCAACAACTTCAACAAAAACCTCATCAATTAAAAACACCATTAAATTCAACAACAACGTCAACTTTGAAAAATACCAACAAATTCAACAACCTCAACATTTAAAAACACCAACAAATTAAACAACAACCTCAACATTGAAAAACACCAAAAAATTCAATAACAACCTCAACAATGAAAAAAACCAAAAAATTCAACAAAAAACTCAACAGTGAAAAACACCAACAAATTCAAAAACCTCAACAATGAAAAACACCAAAAAATTCATCAACAACCTCAACATTCAAAAACACCAAAAAATTCAACAAAAACCTCAACAATGAAAAACACCAAAAAATTCAACAATAACCTCAACTTTGAAAAACACCAACAACTTCAACAACCTTAACATTGATAAACACCAACAAATTCAACTGCTACCTCAACTTTGAAAAATACAAAAAAGATCAAAAAAAAACCATTGATCAAACCAAACATCAAATATTCAGCACAAACCTCAATTTGAACAACACCAACAGCTTTAACAACCTCAACATTCAAATACACCAACAAATTCAACAACAAACTCAGCTTTGAAAAACACCAACAAATTCAGCAACCTCAACATTGAAAAACACCAACAAATTCAACAACAACCTCAACTTTTAAAAATACAAAAAGGTTCAACAAATAAAAATTGATAACAACAACAAATTCAAGAACAACTCAATCTTGAAAATCACCAACAAATTTAACAACAACCTCAACAATGAAAAACATCAAAAATTCAACAACAACAACCACAACAATGAAAAACACCAAAAAATTCATCAACAACTTCAACATTCAAAAACACCAACAACTTCAACAAAAACCTCAACAATGAAAAACACCATAAAATTCAACAACAACGTCAACTTTGAAAAATACCAACAAATTCAACAACCTCAACATTTGAAAACACCAACAAATTAAACAACAACCTCAACATTGAAAAACACCAAAAAATTCAATAACAACCTCAACAATGAAAAACACAAAAAAATTCAACAAAAAACTCAACAGTGAAAAACACCAACAAATTCAAAAACCTCAACATGGAAAAAGACCAACAAATTCAACAACAAGTCAACACTGAAAATCACCTAAAAATTCAACAACAACTTCAACAATGAAAAACACCAAAAAATTCAACAACAAACTCAACATTGATAATCACCAACAAATTCAACAACAACCTCAACTTTGAAAAACACCAACAATTTCAACAACCTCAACATTGAAAAACACCAACAGATTCAACAACAACCTCAACATTGAAAATCACCATAAAATGCATCAACAACATCAACATTCAAAAACACCAACAAATTCAACCTCAACCTCAACAATGAAAAACACCGAAAAATTCAACAACAACCTCAACAATCAAAAACACCAACAAATTCAACAAAAACCTCAACAATGAAAAACACCAAAAAATTCAACAACAACCTCAACTTTGAAAAACACCAACAACTTCAACAAGGTCAGCATTGAAAAACACCAACAAATTCAACCACAACTTCAACTTTGAAAAATATAAAAAAAGATCTAAAAAACCATTGATAACACCAATAAATTCAACAATCTCAACATTGAAAATCACCAACAAATTCAACAACAACCTCAGCAATGAAAAACATCAAAAAATTCAACAACAACCTCAACTTTGAAAAACACCAAAAAATTCAACAACCTCAACATTGAGAAACAGCAACAAATTCAACTGTAACCTCAACTTTGAAAAATACAAAAAGATTCAAATAAAAAAATTGAATACACCAATAAATTCAACAACAATCTCAACATTGAAAATCACCAACAAATTCAACAAAAACCTCAAAAATGTAAAACAATAAAAAATTCATCAACAACCTCAACATTCAAAAACACCAACAAATTCAACAAAAACCTCAACAATGAAAAACACCAAAAAATTCATCAACAACCTCAACATTCAAAAACAACAACAACTTCAACAAAAACCTCAACAATTAAAAACACCATAAAATTCAACAACAACGTCAACTTTGAAAAATACCAACAAATTCAACAACCTCAACATTTAAAAACACCAACAAATTAAACAACAACCTCAACATTGAAAAACACCAAAAAATTCAATAACAACCTCAACAATGAAAAAAACCAAAAAATTCAACAAAAAACTCAACAGTGAAAAACACCAACAAAATCAAAAACCTCAACATGGAAAAAAATCAACAAATTCAACAACAACTCAACATTGAAAATCACCAAAAAATTCAACACCAATCTCAACATTGAAAAACTCCAACAATTTCAACAACAACCTCAACAATGATAAACACCAAAAAATTCATCAACAAACTCAACATTGATAATCACCAACAAATTCAACAACAACCTCAACTTTGAAAAACACCAACAAATTCAACAACCTCAACTTTGAAAAACACCAAAAAATTCAACAACCTCAACATTGAGAAACAGCAACAAATTCAACTGTAACCTCAACTTTGAAAAATACAAAAAGATTCAAATAAAAAAATTGAATACACCAATAAATTCAACAACAATCTCAACATTGAAAATCACCAACAAATTCAACAAAAACCTCAAAAATGTAAAACAATAAAAAAATTCATCAACAACCTCAACATTCAAAAACACCAACAAATTCAACAAAAACCTCAACAATGAAAAACACCAACAAATTCATCAACAACCTCAACATTCAAAAACACCAAAAAATTCAACAAAAACCTCAACAATGAAAAACACCAAAAAATTCAACAATAACCTCAACTTTGAAAAACACCAACAACTTCAACAACCTTAACATTGAAAAACACCAGCAAATTCAACTGCTACCTCAACTTTGAAAAAGACAAAAAAGATCAAAAAAAACCATTGATCAAACCAAACATCAAATATTCAGCACAAACCTCAATTTGAACAACACCAACAGATTTAACAACCTCAACATTCAAATACACCAACATATTCAACAACTAACTCACCTTTGAAAAACACCAACAAATTCAGCAACCTCAACATTGAAAAACACCAACAAATTCAACAACAACCTCAACTTTTAAAAATACAAAAAGGTTCAACAAATAAAAATTGATAACAACAACAAATTCAAGAACAACCTCAATCTTGAAAATCACCAACAAATTTAACAACAACCTCAACAATGAAAAACATCAAAAATTCAACAACAACAACCACAACAATGTAAAACACCAAACAATTCAAAAACAACCTCAACATTCAAAAACACCAACAAATTCAACAAAAACCTCAACAATGAAAAACACCAAAATATTCATCAACAACCTCAACATTCAAAAACACCAACAACTTCAACAAAAACCTCAACAATTAAAAACACCATAAAATTCAACAACAACGTCAACTTTGAAAAATACCAACAAATTCAACAACCTCAACATTTAAAAACACCAACAAATTAAACAACAACCTCAACATTTGAAAAACACCAAAAAATTCAACAAAAAACTCAACAGTGAAAAACACCAACAAATTCAAAAACCTCAACATGGAAAAAGACCAACAAATTCAACAACAAGTCAACATTGAAAATCAACTAAAAATTCAACAACAACCTCAACAATGAAAAACACCAAAAAATTCAACAACAAACTCAACATTGATAATCACCAACAAATTCAACAACAACCTCAACTTTGAAAAACACCAACAAATTCAACAACCTCATTATTGAAAAACACCAACAAATTCAACCACAACCTCAACATTGAAAATCACCTTAAAATGCATCAACAACATGAACATTCAAAACCACCAAAAAATTCAACAGAAACTTCAACAATGAAAAACACCGAAAAATTCAACAACAACCTCAACATTGAAAATCACCAACAAAATCAACAAAAACCTCAACAATGAAAAACACCAAAATATTCATCAACAACCTCAACATTCAAAAACACCAAAAAATTCAACAAAAACCTCAACAATGAAAAACACCAAAAAATTCAACAACAACGTCAACTTTGAAAAACACCAACAACTTCAACAAGCTCAGCATTGAAAAACACCAACAAATTCAACCTCAACCTCAACTTTGAAAAATACAATAAAAGATCTAAAAAACCATTGATAACACCCATAAATTCAACAATCTCAACATTGAAAATCAGCAACAAATTCAACAACAACCTCAGCAATGAAAAACATCAAAAAATTCAACAACAACCTCAACTTTGAAAAACACAAAAAAATTCAACAACCTCAACATTGAGAAACAGCAACAAATTCAACTGTAACCTCAACTTTGTAAAATACAAAAAGATTCAAATAAAAAAATTGAATACACCAATAAATTCAACAACAATCTCAACATTGAAAATCACCAACAAATTCAACAAAAACCACAAAAATGTAAAACAATAAAAAATTCATCAACAACCTCAACATTCAAAAACACCAACAAATTCAACAAAAACCTCAACAATGAAAAACACCAACAAATTCATCAACAACCTCAACATTCAAAAACACCAAAAAATTCAACAAAAACCTCAACAATGAAAAACACCAAAAAATTCAACAATAACCTCAACTTTGAAAAACACCAACAACTTCAACAACCTTAACATTGAAAAACACCAACAAATTCAACTGCTACCTCAACTTTGAAAAATACAAAAAAGATCAAAAAAAACCATTGATCAAACCAAACATCAAATATTCAGCACAAACCTCAATTTGAACAACACCAACAGATTTAACAACCTCAACATTCAAATACACCAACATATTCAACAACTAACTCACCTTTGAATAACACCAACAAATTCAGCAACCTCAACATTGAAAAACACCAACAAATTCAACAACAACCTCAACTTTTAAAAATACAAAAAGGTTCAACAAATAAAAATTGATAACAACAACAAATTCAAGAACAACCTCAATCTTGAAAATCACCAACAAATTTAACAACAACCTCAACAATGAAAAACATCAAAAATTCAACAACAACAACCACAACAATGCAAAACACCAAACAATTCAAAAACAACCTCAACATTCAAAAACACCAACAAATTCAACAAAAACCTCAACAATGAAAAACACCAAAAAATTCATCAACAACCTCAACATTCAAAAACACCAACAACTTCAACAAAAACCTCAACAATTAAAAACACCATAAAATTCAACAACAACGTCAACTTTGAAAAATACCAACAAATTCAACAACCTCAACATTTAAAAACACCAACAAATTAAACAACAACCTCAACATTGAAAAACACCAAAAAATTCAACAAAAAACTCAACAGTGAAAAACACCAACAAATTCAAAAACCTCAACATGGAAAAAGACCAACAAATTCAACAACAAGTCAACATTGAAAATCAACTAAAAATTCAAAAACAACCTCAACAATGAAAAACACCAAAAAATTCAACAAAAAACTCAACATTGATAATCACCAACAAATTCAACAACAACCTCAACTTTGAAAAACACCAACAAATTCAACAACCTCAACATTGAAAAACACCAACAAATTCAACCACAACCTCAACATTGAAAATCACCTTAAAATGCATCAACAACATGAACATTCAAAACCACCAAAAAATTCAACAGAAACCTCAACAATGAAAAACACCGAAAAATTCAACAACAACCTCAACATTGAAAATCACCAACAAATTCAACAAAAACCTCAACAATGAAAAACACCCAAATATTCATCAACAACCTCAACATTCAAAAACACCAAAAAATTCAACAAAGACCTCAACAATGAAAAACAACAAAAAATTCAACAACAACGTCAACTTTGAAAAACACCAACAACTTCAACAAGGTCAGCATTGAAAAACACCAACAAATTCAACCACAACTTCAACTTTGAAAAATACAAAAAAGATCTAAAAAACCATTGATAACACCAATAAATTCAACAATCTCAACATTGAAAATCACCAACAAATTCAACAACAACCTCAGCAATGAAAAACATCAAAAAATTCAACAACAACCTCAACTTTGAAAAACACCAAAAAATTCAACAACCTCAACATTGAGAAACAGCAACAAATTCAACTGTAACCTCAACTTTGAAAAATACAAAAAGATTCAAATAAAAAAATTGAATACACCAATAATTTCAACAACAATCTCAACATTGAAAATCACCAACAAATTCAACAAAAACCTCAAAAATGTAAAACAATAAATAATTCATCAACAACCTCAACATTCAAAAACACCAACAAATTCAACAAAAACCTCAACAATGAAAAACACCAAAAAATTCATCAACAACCTCAACATTCAAAAACACCAACAACTTCAACAAAAACCTCAACAATTAAAAACACCATAAAATTCAACAACAACGTCAACTTTGAAAAATACCAACAAATTCAACAACCTCAACATTTAAAAACACCAACAAATTAAACAACAACCTCAACATTGAAAAACACCAAAAAATTCAATAACAACCTCAACAATGAAAAAAACCAAAAAATTCAACAAAAAACGCAACAGTGAAAAACACCAACAAATTCAAAAACCTCAACATGGAAAAAGATCAACAAATTCAACAACAACTCAACATTGAAAATCACCAAAAAATTCAACACCAATCTCAACATTGAAAACTCCAACAATTTCAACAACAACCTCAACAATGATAAACACCAAAAAATTCATCAATAAACTCAACATTGATAATCACCAACAAATTCAACAACCACCTCAACTTTGAAAAACACCAACAAATTCAACAACCTCAACTTTGAAAAACACCAAAAAATTCAACAACCTCAACATTGAGAAACAGCAACAAATTCAATGTAACCTCAACTTTGAAAAATACAAAAAGATTCAAATAAAAAAATTGAATACACCAATAAATTCAACAACAATCTCAACATTGAAAATCACCAACAAATTCAACAAAAACCTCAAAAATGTAAAACAATAAAAAATTCATCAACAACCTCAACATTCAAAAACACCAACAAATTCAACAAAAACCTCAACAATGAAAAACACCGAAAAATTCATCAACAACCTCAACATTCAAAAACACCAACAACTTCAACAAAAACCTCATCAATTAAAAACACCATTAAATTCAACAACAACGTCAACTTTGAAAAATACCAACAAATTCAACAACCTCAACATTTAAAAACACCAACAAATTAAACAACAACCTCAACATTGAAAAACACCAAAAAATTCAATAACAACCTCAACAATGAAAAAAACCAAAAAATTCAACAAAAAACTCAACAGTGAAAAACACCAACAAATTCAAAAACCTCAACATGGAAAAAGATCAACAAATTCAACAACAACTCAACATTGAAAATCACCAAAAAATTCAACACCAATCTCAACATTGAAAAACTCCAACAATTTCAACAAAAACCTCAACAATGATAAACAACAAAAAATTCATCAACAAACTCAACATTGATAATCACCAACAAATTCAACAACAACCTCAACTTTGAAAAACACCAACAAATTCAACAACCTCAACATTGAAAAACACCAACAAATTCAACCACAACCTCAACATTGAAAATCACCATAAAATTCATCAACAACATCAACATTCAAAACCACCAACAAATTCAACAGAAACCTCAACAATGAAAAACACCGAAATATTCAACAACAACATTAACATTGAAAATCACCAACAAATTCAACAAAAACCTCAACAATGAAAAACACCAAAATATTCATCAACAACCTCAACATTCAAAAACACCAACAACTTCAACAAAAACCTCAACAATTAAAAACACCATAAAATTCAACAACAACGTCAACTTTGAAAAATACCAACAAATTCAACAACCTCAACATTTAAAAACACCAAAAAATTCAATAACAACCTCAACAATGAAAAAAACCACAAAATTCAACAAAAAACTCAACAGTGAAAAACACCAACAAATTCAAAAACCTCAACATGGAAAATGATCAACAAATTCAACATAAACCTCAACAATGAAAAACACCAAAATATTCATCAACAACCTCAACATTCAAAAACACCAAAAAATTCAACAAAAACCTCAACAATGAAAAACACCAAAAAATTGAACAACAACGTCAACTTTGAAAAATACCAACAACTTCAACAATCTCAACATTGAAAATCACCAACAAATTCAACAACAACCTCAGCAATGAAAAACATCAAATAATTCAACAAGAACCTCAACTTTGAAAAACACCAATAAATTCAACAACAACGTCAACTTTGAAAAACACCAGCAACTTCAACAAGCTCAGCATTGAAAAACACCAACAAATTCAACCACAACCTCAATTTGAAAAATACAAAAAAGATCTAAAAAACCATTGATAACACCAATAAATTCAACAATCTCAACATTGAAAATCACTAACAAATTCAACAACAACCTCAGCAATGAAAAACATCAAAAAATTCAACAACAACCTCAACTTTGAAATACACCAAAAAATTCAACAACCTCAACATTGAGAAACAGCAACAAATTCAACTGTAACCTCAACTTTGAAAAATACAAAAAGATTCAAATTAAAAAATTGAATACACCATTAAATTCAACAACAATCTCAACATTGAAAATCACCAACAAATTCAACAAAAACCTCAACAATGAAAAACACCAAAAAATTCATCAACAACCTCAACATTCAAAAACAACAACAAAATCAACAAAAACCTCAACAATGAATAACACCAAAAAATTCATCAACAACCTCAACATTTAAAAACACCAAAAAATTCAACAAAAACCTCAACAATGAAAAACACCAAAAAATTCAACAATAACCTCAACTTTGAAAAACACCAACAACTTCAACAACCTTAACATTGATAAACACCAACAAATTCAACTGCTACCTCAACTTTGAAAAATAC
Source organism: Cetorhinus maximus (assembly GCF_964194155.1). NCBI lineage: Eukaryota > Metazoa > Chordata > Chondrichthyes > Lamniformes > Cetorhinidae > Cetorhinus > Cetorhinus maximus. The sequence continues at coordinate 2,405,285 of NW_027596101.1, read as the reverse complement.
AAAAAAGATCAAAAAAAAACCATTGATCAAACCAAACATCAAATATTCAGCACAAACCTCAATTTGAACAACACCAACAGATTTAACAACCTCAACATTCAAATACACCAACAAATTCAACAACAAACTCAGCTTTGAAAAACACCAACAAATTCAGCAACCTCAACATTGAAAAACACCAACAAATTCAACAACAACCTCAACTTTTAAAAATACAAAAAGGTTCAACAAATAAAAATTGATAACAACAACAAATTCAAGAACAACCTCAATCTTGAAAATCACCAACAAATTTAACAACAACCTCAACAATGAAAAACATCAAAAATTCAACAACAACAACCACAACAATGAAAAACACCAAACAATTCAACAACAACATCAACATTCAAAAACACCAACAAATTCAACAGAAACCTCAACAATGAAAAACACTGAAAAATTCAACAACAACCTCAACATTGAAAATCACCAACAAATTCAACAAAAACCTCAACAATGAAAAACACCAAAATATTCATCAACAACCTCAACATTCAAAAACACCAAAAAATTCAACAAAGACCTCAACAATGAAAAACACCAAAAAATTCAACAACAACGTCAACTTTGAAAATCACCAACAACTTCAACAAGGTCAGCATTGAAAAACACCAACAAATTCAACCACAACTTCAACTTTGAAAAATACAAAAAAGATCTAAAAAACCATTGATAACACAAATAAATTCAACAATCTCAACATTGAAAATCACCAACAAATTCAACAACAACCTCAGCAATGAAAAACATCAAAAAATTCAACAGTAACCTCAACTTTGAAAAATACAAAAAGATTCAAATAAAAAAATTGAATACACCAATAAATTCAACAACAATCTCAACATTGAAAATCACCAACAAATTCAACAAAAACCTCAAAAATGTAAAACAATAAAAAATTCATCAACAACCTCAACATTCAAAAACACCAACAAATTCAACAAAAACCTCAAAAATGAAAAACACCGAAAAATTCATCAACAACCTCAACATTCAAAAACACCAACAACTTCAACAAAAACCTCAACAATTAAAAACACCATAAAATTCAACAACAACGTCAACATTGAAAAATACCAACAAATTCAACAACCTCAACATTTAAAAACACGAACAAATTAAACAACAACCTCAACATTGAAAAACACCAAAAAATTCAATAACAACATCAACAATGAAAAAAACCAAAAAATTCAACAAAAAGCTCAACAGTGAAAAACACCAACAAATTCAAAAACCTCAACATGGAAAAAGATCAACAAATTCAACAACAACTCAACATTGAAAATCACCAAAAAATTCAACACCAATCTCAACATTGAAAAACTCCAACAATTTCAACAACAACCTCAACAATGATAAACACAAAAAAATTCATCAATAAACTCAACATTGATAATCACCAACAAATTCAACAACTTCCTCAACTTTGAAAAACACCAACAAATTCAACAACCTCAACTTTGAAAAACAGCAAAAAATTCAACAACCTCAACATTGAGAAACAGCAACAAATTCAACTGTAACCTCAACTTTGAAAAATACAAAAAGATTCAAATAAAAAAATTGAATACACCAATAAATTCAACAACAATCTCAACATTGAAAATCACCAACAAATTCAACAAAAACCTCAAAAATGTAAAACAATAAAAAATTCATCAACAACCTCAACATTCAAAAACACCAACAAATTCAACAAAAACCTCAACAATGAAAAACACCGAAAAATTCATCAACAACCTCAACATTCAAAAACACCAACAACTTCAACAAAAACCTCATCAATTAAAAACACCATTAAATTCAACAACAACGTCAACTTTGAAAAATACCAACAAATTCAACAACCTCAACATTTAAAAACACCAACAAATTAAACAACAACCTCAACATTGAAAAACACAAAAAAATTCAATAACAACCTCAACAATGAAAAAAACCAAATAATTCAACAAAAAACTCAACAGTGAAAAACACCAACAAATTCAAAAACCTCAACATGGAAAAGATCAACAAATTCAACAACAACTCAACATTGAAAATCACCAAAAAATTCAACACCAATCTCAACATTGAAAAACTCCAACAATTTCAACAACAACCTCAACAATGATAAACAACAAAAAATTCATCAACAAACTCAACATTGATAATCACCAACAAATTCAACAACAACCTCAACTTTGAAAAACACCAACAAATTCAACAACCTCAACATTGAAAAACACCAACAAATTCAACCACAACCTCAACATTGAAAATCACCATAAAATTCATCAACAACATCAACATTCAAAACCACCAACAAATTCAACAGAAACCTCAACAATGAAAAACACCGAAATATTCAACAACAACATTAACATTGAAAATCACCAACAAATTCAACAAAAACCTCAACAATGAAAAACACCAAAATATTCATCAACAACCTCAACATTCAAAAACACCAACAACTTCAACAAAAACCTCAACAATTAAAAACACCATAAAATTCAACAACAACGTCAACTTTGAAAAATACCAACAAATTCAACAACCTCAACATTTAAAAACACCAACAAATTAAACAACAACCTCAACATTGAAAAACACCAAAAAATTCAATAACAACCTCAACAATGAAAAAAACCACAAAATTCAACAAAAAACTCAACAGTGAAAAACACCAACAAATTCAAAAACCTCAACATGGAAAATGATCAACAAATTCAACATAAACCTCAACAATGAAAAACACCAAAATATTCATCAACAACCTCAACATTCAAAAACACCAAAAAATTCAACAAAAACCTCAACAATGAAAAACACCAAAAAATTGAACAACAATGTCAACTTTGAAAAACACCAACAACTTCAACAATCTCAACATTGAAAATCACCAACAAATTCAACAACAACCTCAGCAATGAAAAACATCAAAAACTTCAACAAGAACCTCAACTTTGAAAATCACCAAAATATTCAACAACAACGTCAACTTTGAAAAACACCAGCAACTTCAACAAGCTCAGCATTGAAAAACACCAACAAATTCAACCACAACCTCAATTTGAAAAATACAAAAAAGATCTAAAAAACCATTGATAACACCAATAAATTCAACAATCTCAACATTGAAAATCACTAACAAATTCAACAACAACCTCAGCAATGAAAAACATCAAAAAATTCAACAACAACCTCAACTTTGAAATACACCAAAAAATTCAACAACCTCAACATTGAGAAACAGCAACAAATTCAACTGTAACCTCAACTTTGAAAAATACAAAAAGTTTCAAATTAAAAAATTGAATACACCAATAAATTCAACAACAATCTCATCATTGATAATCACCAACAAATTCAACAAAAACCTCAACAATGAAAAACACCAAAAAATTCATCAACAACCTCAACATTCAAAAACACCAACAAAATCAACAAAAACCTCAACAATGAATAACACCAAAAAATTCATCAACAACCTCAACATTTAAAAACACCAAAAAATTCAACAAAAACCTCAACAATGAAAAACACCAAAAAATTCAACAATAACCTCAACTTTGAAAAACACCAACAACTTCAACAACCTTAACATTGATAAACACCAACAAATTCAACTGCTACCTCAACTTTGAAAAATACAAAAAAGATCAAAAAAAAAACCATTGATCAAACCAAACATCAAATATTCAGCACAAACCTCAATTTGAACAACACCAACAGATTTAACAACCTCAACATTCAAATACACCAACAAATTCAACAACAAACTCTGCTTTGAAAAACACCAACAAATTCAGCAACCTCAACATTGAAAAACACCAACAAATTCAACAACAACCTCAACTTTTAAAAATACAAAAAGGTTCAACAAATAAAAATTGATAACAACAACAAATTCAAGAACAACCTCAATCTTGAAAATCACCAACAAATTTAACAACAACCTCAACAATGAAAAACATCAAAAATTCAACAACAACAACCACAACAATGAAAAACACCAAACAATTCAACAACAACCTCAATATTCAAAAACACCAACAAATTCAACAAAAACCTCAACAATGAAAAACACCAAAAAATTCATCAACAACTTCAACATTCAAAAACACCAACAACTTCAACAAAAACCTCAACAATTAAAAACACCATAAAATTCAACAACAACGTCAACTTTGAAAAATACCAACAAATTCAACAACCTCAACATTTAAAAACACCAACAAATTAAACAACAACCTCAACATTGAAAAACACCAAAAAATTCAATAACAAGCTCAACAATGAAAAACACAAAAAAATTCAACAAAAAACTCAAAAGTGAAAAACACCAACAAATTCAAAAACCTCAACATGGAAAAAGACCAACAAATTCAACAACAAGTCAACACTGAAAATCACCTAAAAATTCAACAACAACCTCAAGAATGAAAAACACCAAAAAATTCAACAACAAACTCAACATTGATAATCACCAACAAATTCAACAACAACCTCAACTTTGAAAAACACCAACAAATTCAAAAACCTCAACATTGAAAAACACCAACAGATTCAACAACAACCTCAACATTGAAAATCACCATAAAATGCATCAACAACATCAACATTGAAAAACACCAACAAATTCAACAGAAACCTCAACAATGAAAAACACCGAAAAATTCAACAACAACCTCAACATTGAAAATCACCAACAAATTCAACAAAAACCTCAACAATGAAAAACACCAAAATATTCATCAACAACCTCAACATTCAAAAACACCAAAAAATTCAACAAAGACCTCAACAATGAAAAACACCAAAAAATTCAACAACAACGTCAACTTTGAAAAACACCAACAACTTCAACAAGGTCAGCATTGAAAAACACCAACAATATCAACCACAACTTCAAATTTGAAAAATACAAATAAGATCTAAAAAACCATTGATAACACAAATAAATTCACCAGCTCAACATTGAAAATCACCAACAAATTCAACAACAACCTCAGCAATGAAAAACATCAAAAAATTCAACTGTAACCTCAACTTTGAAAAATACAAAAAGATTCAAATAAAAAAATTGAATACACCAATAAATTCAACAACAATCTCAACATTGAAAATCACCAACAAATTCAACAAAAACCTCAAAAATGTAAAACAATAAAAAATTCATCAACAACCTCAACATTCAAAAACACCAACAAATTCAACAAAAACCTCAACAATGAAAAACACCAAAAAAATTCATCAACAACCTCAACATTCAAAAACACCAACAACTTCAACAAAAACCTCAACAATTAAAAACACCATAAAATTCAACAACAACGTCAACTTTGAAAAATACCAACAAATTCAACAACCTCAACATTTAAAAACACCAACAAATTAAACAACAACCTCAACATTGAAAAACACCAAAAAATTCAATAACAACCTCAACAATGAAAAAAACCAAAAAATTCAACAAAAAACTCAACAGTGAAAAATACCAACAAATTAAAAAACCTCAACATGGAAAAAGATCAACAAATTCAACAACAACTCAACATTGAAAATCACCAAAAAATTCAACACCAATCTCAACATTGAAAAACTCCAACAATTTCAACAACAACCTCAACAATGATAAACACCAAAAAATTCATCAATAAGCTCAACATTGATAATCACCAACAAATTCAACAACCACCTCAACTTTGAAAAACACCAACAAATTCAACAACCTCAACTTTGAAAAACAGCAAAAAATTCAACAACCTCAACATTGAGAAACAGCAACAAATTCAACTGTAACCTCAACTTTGAAAAATACAAAAAGATTCAAATAAAAAAATTGAATACACCAATAAATTCAACAACAATCTCAACATTGAAAATCACCAACAAATTCAACAAAAACCTCAAAAATGTAAAACAATAAAAAATTCATCAACAACCTCAACATTCAAAAACACCAACAAATTCAACAAAAACCTCAACAATGAAAAACACCGAAAAATTCATCAACAATCTCAACATTCAAAAACACCAACAACTTCAACAAAAACCTCATCAATTAAAAACACCATTAAATTCAACAACAACGTCAACTTTGAAAAATACCAACAAATTCAACAACCTCAACATTTAAAAACACCAACAAATTAAACAACAACCTCAACATTGAAAAACACCAAAAAATTCAATAACAACCTCAACAATGAAAAAAACCAAAAAATTCAACAAAAAACTCAACAGTGAAAAACACCAACAAATTCAAAAACCTCAACATGGAAAAGATCAACAAATTCAACAACAACTCAACATTGAAAATCACCAAAAAATTCAACACCAATCTCAACATTGAAAAACTCCAACAATTTCAACAACAACCTCAACAATGATAAACAACAAAAAATTCATCAACAAACTCAACATTGATAATCACCAACAAATTCAACAACAACCTCAACTTTGAAAAACACCAACAAATTCAACAACCTCAACATTGAAAATCACCATAAAATTCATCAACAACATCAACATTCAAAACCACCAACAAATTCAACAGAAACCTCAACAATGAAAAACACCGAAATATTCAACAACAACATTAACATTGAAAATCACCAACAAATTCAACAAAAACCTCAACAATGAAAAACACCAAAATATTCATCAACAACCTCAACATTCAAAAACACCAACAACTTCAACAAAAACCTCAACAATTAAAAACACCATAAAATTCAACAACAACGTCAACTTTGAAAAATACCAACAAATTCAACAACCTCAACATTTAAAAACACCAACAAATTAAACAACAACCTCAACATTGAAAAACACCAAAAAATTCAATAACAACCTCAACAATGAAAAAAACCACAAAATTCAACAAAAAACTCAACAGTGAAAAACACCAACAAATTCAAAAACCTCAACATGGAAAATGATCAACAAATTCAACATAAACCTCAACAATGAAAAACACCAAAATATTCATCAACAACCTCAACATTCAAAAACACCAAAAAATTCAACAAAAACCTCAACAATGAAAAACACCAAAAAATTGAACAACATCGTCAACTTTGAAAAACACCAACAACTTCAACAATCTCAACATTGAAAATCACCAACAAATTCAACAACAACCTCAGCAATGAAAAACATCAAATAATTCAACAAGAACCTCAACTTTGAAAAACACCAAAAAATTCAACAACAACGTCAACTTTGAAAAACACCAGCAACTTCAACAAGCTCAGCATTGAAAAACACCAACAAATTCAACCACAACCTAAATTTGAAAAATACAAAAAAGATCTAAAAAACCATTGATAACACCAATAAATTCAACAATCTCAACATTGAAAATCACTAACAAATTCAACAACAACCTCAGCAATGAAAAACATCAAAAAATTCAACAACAACCTCAACTTTGAAAAACACCAAAAAACTCAACAACCTCAACATTGAGAAACAGCAACAAATTCAACTGTAACCTCAACTTTGAAAAATACAAAAAGATTCAAATTAAAAAATTGAATACACCAATAAATTCAACAACAATCTCAACATTGAAAATCACCAACAAATTCAACAAAAACCTCAACAATGAAAAACACCAAAAAATTCATCAACAACCTCAACATTCAAAAACACCAACAAAATCAACAAAAACCTCAACAATGAATAACACCAATAAATTCATCAACAACCTCAACATTTAAAAACACCAAAAAATTCAACAAAAACCTCAACAATGAAAAACACCAAAAAATTCAACAATAACCTCAACTTTGAAAAACACCAACAACTTCAACAACCTTAACATTGATAAACACCAACTAATTCAACTGCTACCTCAACTTTGAAAAATACAAAAAAGATCAAAAAAAAACCATTGATCAAACCAAACATCAAATATTCAGCACAAACCTCAATTTGAACAACACCAACAGATTTAACAACCTCAACATTCAAATACACCAACAAATTCAACAACAAACTCAGCTTTGAAAAACACCAACAAATTCAGCAACCTCAACATTGAAAAACACCAACAAATTCAACAACAACCTCAACTTTTAAAAATACAAAAAGGTTCAACAAATAAAAATTGATAACAACAACAAATTCAAGAACAACCTCAATCTTTTAAATCACCAACAAATTTAACAACAACCTCAACAATGAAAAACATCAAAAATTCAACAACAACAACCACAACAATGAAAAACACCAAACAATTCAACAACAACCTCAATATTCAAAAACACCAACAAATTCAACAAAAACCTCAACAATGAAAAACACCAAAAAATTCATCAACAACTTCAACATTCAAAAACACCAACAACTTCAACAAAAACCTCAACAATTAAAAACACCATAAAATTCAACAACAACGTCAACTTTGAAAAATACCAACAAATTCAACAACCTCAACATTTAAAAACACCAACAAATTAAACAACAACCTGAACATTGAAAAACACCAAAAAATTCAATAACAAGCTCAACAATGAAAAACACAAAAAAATTCAACAAAAAACTCAACAGTGAAAAACACCAACAAATTCAAAAACCTCAACATGGAAAAAGACCAACAAATTCAACAACAAGTCAACACTGAAAATCACCTAAAAATTCAACAACAACCTCAACAATGAAAAACACCAACAACTTCAACAAGGTCAGCATTGAAAAACACCAACAAATTCAACCACAACTTCAACTGTGAAAAATACAAAAAAGATCTAAAAAACCATTGAAAACACAAATAAATTCACCAGCTCAACATTGAAAATCACCAACAAATTCAACAACAACCTCAGCAATGAAAAACATCAAAAAATTCAACTGTAACCTCAACTTTGAAAAATACAAAAAGATTCAAATAAAAATATTGAATACACCAATAAATTCAACAACAATCTCAACATTGAAAATCACCAACAAATTCAACAAAAACCTCAAAAATGTAAAACAATAAAAAATTCATCAACAACCTCAACATTCAAAAACACCAACAAATTCAACAAAAACCTCAACAATGAAAAACACCAAAAAATTCATCAACAACCTCAACATTCAAAAACACCAACAACTTCAACAAAAACTGAACAATTAAAAACACCATAAAATTCAACAACAACGTCAACTTTGAAAAATACCAACAAATTCAACAACCTCAACATTTATAAACACCAACAAATTAAACAACAACCTCAACATTGAAAAACACCAAAAAATTCAATAACAACCTCAACAATGAAAAAAACCAAAAAATTCAACAAAAAACTCAACAGTGAAAAACACCAACAAATTCAAAAACCTCAACATGGAAAAGATCAACAAATTCAACAACAACTCAACATTGAAAATCACCAAAAAATTCAACACCAATCTCAACATTGAAAAACTCCAACAATTTCAACAACAACCTCAACAATGATAAACAACAAAAAATTCATCAACAAACTCAACATTGATAATCACCAACAAATTCAACAACAACCTCAACTTTGAAAAACACCAACAAATTCAACAACCTCAACATTGAAAATCACCATAAAATTCATCAACAACATCAACATTCAAAACCACCAACAAATTCAACAGAAACCTCAACAATGAAAAACACCGAAATATTCAACAACAACATTAACATTGAAAATCACCAACAAATTCAACAAAAACCTCAACAATGAAAAACACCAAAATATTCATCAACAACCTCAACATTCAAAAACACCAACAACTTCAACAAAAACCTCAACAATTAAAAACACCATAAAATTCAACAACAACGTCAACTTTGAAAAATACCAACAAATTCAACAACCTCAACATTTAAAAACACCAACAAATTAAACAACAACCTCAACATTGAAAAACACCAAAAAATTCAATAACAACCTCAACAATGAAAAAAACCACAAAATTCAACAAAAAACTCAACAGTGAAAAACACCAACAAATTCAAAAACCTCAACATGGAAAATGATCAACAAATTCAACATAAACCTCAACAATGAAAAACACCAAAATATTCATCAACAACCTCAACATTCAAAAACACCAAAAAATTCAACAAAAACCTCAACAATGAAAAACACCAAAAAATTGAACAACATCGTCAACTTTGAAAAACACCAACAACTTCAACAATCTCAACATTGAAAATCACCAACAAATTCAACAACAACCTCAGCAATGAAAAACATCAAATAATTCAACAAGAACCTCAACTTTGAAAAACACCAAAAAATTCAACAACAACGTCAACTTTGAAAAACACCAGCAACTTCAACAAGCTCAGCATTGAAAAACACCAACAAATTCAACCACAACCTCAATTTGAAAAATACAAAAAAGATCTAAAAAACCATTGATAACACCAATAAATTCAACAATCTCAACATTGAAAATCACTAACAAATTCAACAACAACCTCAGCAATGAAAAACATCAAAAAATTCAACAACAACCTCAACTTTGAAAAACACCAAAAAATTCAACAACCTCAACATTGAGAAACAGCAACAAATTCAACTGTAACCTCAACTTTGAAAAATACAAAAAGATTCAAATTAAAAAATTGAATACACCAATAAATTCAACAACAATCTCAACATTGAAAATCACCAACAAATTCAACAAAAACCTCAACAATGAAAAACACCAAAAAATTCATCAACAACCTCAACATTCAAAAACACCAACAAAATCAACAAAAACCTCAACAATGAATAACACCAAAAAATTCATCAACAACCTCAACATTTAAAAACACCAAAAAATTCAACAAAAACCTCAACAATGAAAAACACCAAAAAATTCAACAATAACCTCAACTTTGAAAAACACCAACAACTTCAACAACCTTAACATTGATAAACACCAACTAATTCAACTGCTACCTCAACTTTGAAAAATACAAAAAAGATCAAAAAAAAACCATTGATCAAACCAAACATCAAATATTCAGCACAAACCTCAATTTGAACAACACCAACAGATTTAACAACCTCAACATTCAAATACACCAACAAATTCAACAACAAACTCAGCTTTGAAAAACACCAACAAATTCAGCAACCTCAACATTGAAAAACACCAACAAATTCAACAACAACCTCAACTTTTAAAAATACAAAAAGGTTCAACAAATAAAAATTGATAACAACAACAAATTCAAGAACAACCTCAATCTTTTAAATCACCAACAAATTTAACAACAACCTCAACAATGAAAAACATCAAAAATTCAACAACAACAACCACAACAATGAAAAACACCAAACAATTCAACAACAACCTCAATATTCAAAAACACCAACAAATTCAACAAAAACCTCAACAATGAAAAACACCAAAAAATTCATCAACAACTTCAACATTCAAAAACACCAACAACTTCAACAAAAACCTCAACAATTAAAAACACCATAAAATTCAACAACAACGTCAACTTTGAAAAATACCAACAAATTCAACAACCTCAACATTTAAAAACACCAACAAATTAAACAACAACCTGAACATTGAAAAACACCAAAAAATTCAATAACAAGCTCAACAATGAAAAACACAAAAAAATTCAACAAAAAACTCAACAGTGAAAAACACCAACAAATTCAAAAACCTCAACATGGAAAAAGACCAACAAATTCAACAACAAGTCAACACTGAAAATCACCTAAAAATTCAACAACAACCTCAACAATGAAAAACACTAACAACTTCAACAAGGTCAGCATTGAAAAACACCAACAAATTCAACCACATCTTCAACTGTGAAAAATACAAAAAAGATCTAAAAAACCATTGAAAACACAAATAAATTCACCAGCTCAACATTGAAAATCACCAACAAATTCAACAACAACCTCAGCAATGAAAAACATCAAAAAATTCAACTGTAACCTCAACTTTGAAAAATACAAAAAGATTCAAATAAAAATATTGAATACACCAATAAATTCAACAACAATCTCAACATTGAAAATCACCAACAAATTCAACAAAAACCTCAAAAATGTAAAACAATAAAAAATTCATCAACAACCTCAACATTCAAAAACACCAACAAATTCAACAAAAACCTCAACAATGAAAAACACCAAAAAATTCATCAACAACCTCAACATTCAAAAACACCAACAACTTCAACAAAAACCTGAACAATTAAAAACACCATAAAATTCAACAACAACGTCAACTTTGAAAAATACCAACAAATTCAACAACCTCAACATTTATAAACACCAACAAATTAAACAACAACCTCAACATTGAAAAACACCAAAAAATTCAATAACAACCTCAACAATGAAAAAAACCAAAAAATTCAACAAAAAACTCAACAGTGAAAAACACCAACAAATTCAAAAACCTCAACATGGAAAAAGATCAACAAATTCAACAACAACTCAACATTGAAAATCACCAAAAAATTCAACACCAATCTCAACATTGAAAAACTCCAACAATTTCAACAACAACCTCAACAATGATAAACACCAAAAAATTCATCAATAAACTCAACATTGATAATCACCAACAAATTCAACAACCACCTCAACTTTGAAAAACACCAACAAATTCAACAACCTCAACTTTGAAAAAAAGCAAAAAATTCAACAACCTCAACATTGAGAAACAGCAACAAATTCAACTGTAACCTCAACTTTGAAAAATACAAAAAGATTCAAATAAAAAAATTGAATACACCAATAAATTCAACAACAATCTCAACATTGAAAATCACCAACAAATTCAACAAAAACCTCAAAAATGTAAAACAATAAAAAATTCATCAACAACCTCAACATTCAAAAACACCAACAAATTCAACAAAAACCTCAACAATGAAAAACACCGAAAAATTCATCAACAACCTCAACATTCAAAAACACCAACAACTTCAACAAAAACCTCATCAATTAAAAACACCATTAAATTCAACAACAACGTCAACTTTGAAAAATACCAACAAATTCAACAACCTCAACATTTAAAAACACCAACAAATTAAACAACAACCTCAACATTGAAAAACACCAAAAAATTCAATAACAACCTCAACAATGAAAAAAACCAAAAAATTCAACAAAAAACTCAACAGTGAAAAACACCAACAAATTCAAAAACCTCAACATGGAAAAAGATCAACAAATTCAACAACAACTCAACATTGAAAATCACCAAAAAATTCAACACCAATCTCAACATTGAAAAACTCCAACAATTTCAACAACAACCTCAACAATGATAAACAACAAAAAATTCATCAACAAACTCAACATTGATAATCACCAACAAATTCAACAACAACCTCAACTTTGAAAAACACCAACAAATTCAACAACCTCAACTTTGAAAAACACCAACAAATTCAACCACAACCTCAACATTGAAAATCACCATAAAATTCATCAACAACATCAACATTCAAAACCACCAACAAATTCAACAGAAACCTCAACAATGAAAAACACCGAAATATTCAACAACAACATTAACATTGAAAATCACCAACAAATTCAACAAAAACCTCAACAATGAAAAACACCAAAATATTCATCAACAACCTCAACATTCAAAAACACCAACAACTTCAACAAAAACCTCAACAATTAAAAACACCATAAAATTCAACAACAACGTCAACTTTGAAAAATACCAACAAATTCAACAACCTCAACATTTAAAAGCACCAACAAATTAAACAACAACCTCAACATTGAAAAACACCAAAAAATTCAATAACAACCTCAACAATGAAAAAAACCACAAAATTCAACAAAAAACTCAACAGTGAAAAACACCAACAAATTCAAAAACCTCAACATGGAAAATGATCAACAAATTCAACATAAACCTCAACAATGAAAAACACCAAAATATTCATCAACAACCTCAACATTCAAAAACACCAATAAATTCAACAAAAACCTCAACAATGAAAAACACCAAAAAATTGAACAACAACGTCAACTTTGAAAAACACCAACAACTTCAACAATCTCAACATTGAAAATCACCAACAAATTCAACAACAACCTCAGCAATGAAAAACATCAAAAAATTCAACAAGAACCTCAACTTTGAAAAACACCAAAAAATTCAACAACAACGTCAACTTTGAAAAACACCAGCAACTTCAACAAGCTCAGCATTGAAAAACACCAACAAATTCAACCACAACCTCAATTTGAAAAATACAAGAAAGATCTAAAAAACCATTGATAACACCAATAAATTCAACAATCTCAACATTGAAAATCACTAACAAATTCAACAACAACCTCAGCAATGAAAAACACCAAAAAATTCATCAACAACCTCAACATTCAAAAACACCAACAACTTCAACAAAAACCTGAACAATTAAAAACACCATAAAATTCAACAACAACGTCAACTTTGAAAAATACCAACAAATTCAACAACCTCAACATTTAAAAACACCAACAAATTAAACAACAACCTCAACATTGAAAAACACCAAAAAATTCAATAACAACCTCAACAATGAAAAAAACCAAAAAATTCAACAAAAAACTCAACAGTGAAAAACACCAACAAATTCAAAAACCTCAACATGGAAAAAGATCAACAAATTCAACAACAACTCAACTTTGAAAATCACCAAAAAATTCAACACCAATCTCAACATTGAAAAACTCCAACAATTTCAACAACAACCTCAACAATGATAAACACCAAAAAATTCATCAATAAACTCAACATTGATAATCACCAACAAATTCAACAACCACCTCAACTTTGAAAAACACCAACAAATTCAACAACCTCAACTTTGAAAAAAAGCAAAAAATTCAACAACCTCAACATTGAGAAACAGCAACAAATTCAACTGTAACCTCAACTTTGAAAAATACAAAAAGATTCAAATAAAAAAATTGAATACACCAATAAATTCAACAACAATCTCAACATTGAAAATCACCAACAAATTCAACAAAAACCTCAAAAATGTAAAACAATAAAAAATTCATCAACAACCTCAACATTCAAAAACACCAACAAATTCAACAAAAACCTCAACAATGAAAAACACCGAAAAATTCATCAACAACCTCAACATTCAAAAACACCAACAACTTCAACAAAAACCTCATCAATTAAAAACACCATTAAATTCAACAACAACGTCAACTTTGAAAAATACCAACAAATTCAACAACCTCAACATTTAAAAACACCAACAAATTAAACAACAACCTCAACATTGAAAAACACCAAAAAATTCAATAACAACCTCAACAATGAAAAAAACCAAAAAATTCAACAAAAAACTCAACAGTGAAAAACACCAACAAATTCAAAAACCTCAACATGGAAAAAGATCAACAAATTCAACAACAACTCAACATTGAAAATCACCAATAAATTCAACACCAATCTCAACATTGAAAAACTCCAACACTTTCAACAACAACCTCAACAATGATAAACAACAAAAAATTCATCAACAAACTCAACATTGATAATCACCAACAAATTCAACAACAACCTCAACTTTGAAAAACACCAACAAATTCAACAACCTCAACTTTGAAAAACACCAACAAATTCAACCACAACCTCAACATTGAAAATCACCATAAAATTCATCAACAACATCAACATTCAAAACCACCAACAAATTCAACAGAAACCTCAACAATGAAAAACACCGAAATATTCAACAACAACATTAACATTGAAAATCACCAACAAATTCAACAAAAACCTCAACAATGAAAAACACCAAAATATTCATCAACAACCTCAACATTCAAAAACACCAACAACTTCAACAAAAACCTCAACAATTAAAAACACCATAAAATTCAACAACAACGTCAACTTTGAAAAATACCAACAAATTCAACAACCTCAACATTTAAAAACACCAACAAATTAAACAACAACCTCAACATTGAAAAACACCAAAAAATTCAATAACAACCTCAACAATGAAAAAAACCACAAAATTCAACAAAAAACTCAACAGTGAAAAAGACCAACAAATTCAAAAACCTCAACATGGAAAATGATCAACATATTCAACATAAACCTCAACAATGAAAAACACCAAAATATTCATCAACAACCTCAACATTCAAAAACACCAAAAAATTCAACAAAAACCACAACAATGAAAAACACCAAAAAATTGAACAACAACGTCAACTTTGAAAAACACCAACAACTTCAACAATCTCAACATTGAAAATCACCAACAAATTCAACAACAACCTCAGCAATGAAAAACATCAAAAAATTCAACAAGAACCTCAACTTTGAAAAACACCAAAAAATTCAACAACAACGTCAACTTTGAAAAACACCAGCAACTTCAACAAGCTCAGCATTGAAAAACACCAACAAATTCAACCACAACCTCAATTTGAAAAATACAAAAAAGATCTAAAAAACCATTGATAACACCAATAAATTCAACAATCTCAACATTGAAAATCACTACCAAATTCAACAACAACCTCAGCAATGAAAAACATCAAAAAATTCAACAACAACCTCAACTTTGAAAAACACCAAAAAATTCAACAACCTCAACATTGAGAAACAGCAACAAATTCAACTGTAACCACAACTTTGAAAAATACAAAAAGATTCAAATAAAAAAATTGAATACACCAATAAATTCAACAACAATCTCAACATTGAAAATCTCCAACAAATTCAACAAAAACCTCAACAATGAAAAACACCAAAAAATTCATCAACAACCTCAACATTCAAAAACACCAAAAAATTCAACAAAAATCTCAACAATGAAAAACACCAAAAAATTCAACAATAACCTCAACTTTGAAAAACACCAACAACTTCAACAACCTTAACATTGATAAACACCAACAAATTCAACTGCTACCTCAACTTTGAAAAATACAAAAAAGATCAAAAAAAAACCATTGATCAAACCAAACATCAAATATTCAGCACAAAGCTCAATTTGAACAACACCAACAGATTTAACAACCTCAACATTCAAATACACCAACAAATTCAACAACAAACTCAGCTTTGAAAAACACCAACAAATTCAGCAACCGCAACATTGAAAAACACCAATAAATTCAACAACAACCTCAACTTTTAAAAATACAAAAAGGTTCAACAAATAAAAATTGATAACAACAACAAATTCAAGAACAACCTCAATCTTGAAAATCACCAACAAATTTAACAACAACCTCAAAAATGAAAAACATCAAAAATTCAACAACAACAACCTCAACAATGAAATACACCAAACAATTCAACAACAACCTCAACATTCAAAAACACCAACAAATTCAACAAAAACCTCAACAATGAAAAACACCAAAAAATTCATCAACAACTTCAACATTCAAAAACACCAACAACTTCAACAAAAACCTCAACAATTAAAAACACCATAAATTTCAACAACAACGTGAACTTTGAAAAATACGAACAAATTCAACAACCTCAACATTTAAAAACACCAATAAATTCATCAACAACCTCAACATTCAAAAACACCAACAACTTCAACAAAAACCTCAACAATTAAAAACACCATAAAATTCAACAACAACGTCAACTTTGAAAAATACCAACAAATTCAACAACCTCAACATTTAAAAACACCAACAAATTAAACAACAACCTCAACATTGAAAAACACCAAAAAATTCAATAACAACCTCAACAATGAAAAACACCAAAAAATTCAACAAAAAACTCAACAGTGAAAAACACCAACAAATTCAAAAACCTCAACATGGAAAAAGATCAACAAATTCAACAACAACTCAACATTGAAAATCACCAAAAAAGTCAACACCAATCTCAACATTGAAAAACTCCAACAATTTCAACAACAACCTCAACAATGATAAACACCAAAAAATTCATCAATAAACTCAACATTGATAATCACCAACAAATTCAACAACCACCTCAACTTTGAAAAACACCAACAAATTCAACAACCTCAACTTTGAAAAAAAGCAAAAAATTCAACAACCTCAACATTGAGAAACAGCAACAAATTCAACTGTAACCTCAACATTGAAAAATACAAAAAGATTCAAATAAAAAAATTGAATACACCAATAAATTCAACAACAATCTCAACATTGAAAATCACCAACAAATTCAACAAAAACCTCAAAAATGTAAAACAATAAAAAATTCATCAACAACCTCAACATTCAAAAACACCAACAAATTCAACAAAAACCTCAACAATGAAAAACACCGAAAAATTCATCAACAACCTCAACATTCAAAAACACCAACAACTTCAACAAAAACCTCATCAATTAAAAACACCATTAAATTCAACAACAACGTCAACTTTGAAAAATACCAACAAATTCAACAACCTCAACATTTAAAAACACCAACAAATTAAACAACAACCTCAACATTGAAAAACACCAAAAAATTCAATAACAACCTCAACAATGAAAAAAACCAAAAAATTCAACAAAAAACTCAACAGTGAAAAACACCAACAAATTCAAAAACCTCAACATGGAAAAAGATCAACAAATTCAACAACAACTCAACATTGAAAGTCACCAAAAAATTCAACACCAATCTCAACATTGAAAAACTCCAACAATTTCAACAACAACCTCAACAATGATAAACAACAAAAAATTCATCAACAAACTCAACATTGATAATCACCAACAAATTCAACAACAACCTCAACTTTGAAAAACACCAACAAATTCAACAACCTCAACTTTGAAAAACACCAACAAATTCAACCACAACCTCAACATTGAAAATCACCATAAAATTCATCAACAACATCAACATTCAAAACCACCAACAAATTCAACAGAAACCTCAACAATGAAAAACACCGAAATATTCAACAACAACATTAACATTGAAAATCACCAACAAATTCAACAAAAACCTCAACAATGAAAAACACCAAAATATTCATCAACAACCTCAACATTCAAAAACACCAACAACTTCAACAAAAACCTCAACAATTAAAAACACCATAAAATTCAACAACAACGTCAACTTTGAAAAATACCAACAAATTCAACAACCTCAACATTCAAAAACACCAAAAAATTCAACAAAAATCTCAACAATGAAAAACACCAAAAAATTCAACAATAACCTCAACTTTGAAAAACACCAACAACTTCAACAACCTTAACATTGATAAACACCAACAAATTCAACTGCTACCTCAACTTTGAAAAATACAAAAAAGATCAAAAAAAAACCATTGATCAAACCAAACATGAAATATTCAGCACAAAGCTCAATTTGAACAACACCAACAGATTTAACAACCTCAACATTCAAATACACCAACAAATTCAACAACAAACTCAGCTTTGAAAAACACCAACAAATTCAGCAACCGCAACATTGAAAAACACCAATAAATTCAACAACAAC
Organism: Cetorhinus maximus; assembly: GCF_964194155.1. NCBI lineage: Eukaryota > Metazoa > Chordata > Chondrichthyes > Lamniformes > Cetorhinidae > Cetorhinus > Cetorhinus maximus. Next base: position 2,385,806 of record NW_027596101.1, on the reverse strand, counting down.
CTCAACTTTTAAAAATACAAAAAGGTTCAACAAATAAAAATTGATAACAACAACAAATTCAAGAACAACCTCAATCTTGAAAATCACCAACAAATTTAACAACAACCTCAAAAATGAAAAACATCAAAAATTCAACAACAACAACCTCAACAATGAAATACACCAAACAATTCAACAACAACCTCAACATTCAAAAACACCAACAAATTCAACAAAAACCTCAACAATGAAAAACACCAAAAAATTCATCAACAACTTCAACATTCAAAAACACCAACAACTTCAACAAAAACCTCAACAATTAAAAACACCATAAAATTCAACAACAACGTCAACTTTGAAAAATACGAACAAATTCAACAACCTCAACATTTAAAAACACCAAAAAATTCATCAACAACCTCAACATTCAAAAACACCAACAACTTCAACAAAAACCTCAACAATTAAAAACACCATAAAATTCAACAACAACGTCAACTTTGAAAAATACCAACAAATTCAACAACCTCAACATTTAAAAACACCAACAAATTAAACAACAACCTCAACATTGAAAAACACCAAAAAATTCAATAACAACCTCAACAATGAAAAACACCAAAAAATTCAACAAAAAACTCAACAGTGAAAAACACCAACAAATTCAAAAACCTCAACATGGAAAAAGATCAACAAATTCAACAACAAATCAACATTGAAAATCACCAAAAAATTCAACACCAATCTCAACATTGAAAAACTCCAACAATTTCAACAACAACCTCAACAATGATAAACACCAAAAAATTCATCAATAAACTCAACATTGATAATCACCAACAAATTCAACAACCACCTCAACTTTGAAAAACACCAACAAATTCAACAACCTCAACTTTGAAAAAAAGCAAAAAATTCAACAACCTCAACATTGAGAAACAGCAACAAATTCAACTGTAACCTCAACTTTGAAAAATACAAAAAGATTCAAATAAAAAAATTGAATACACCAATAAATTCAACAACAATCTCAACATTGAAAATCACCAACAAATTCAACAAAAACCTCAAAAATGTAAAACAATAAAAAATTCATCAACAACCTCAACATTCAAAAACACCAACAAATTCAACAAAAACCTCAACAATGAAAAACACCGAAAAATTCATCAACAACCTCAACATTCAAAAACACCAACAACTTCAACAAAAACCTCATCAATTAAAAACACCATTAAATTCAACAACAACGTCAACTTTGAAAAATACCAACAAATTCAACAACCTCAACATTTAAAAACACCAACAAATTAAACAACAACCTCAACATTGAAATACACCAAAAAATTCAATAACAACCTCAACAATGAAAAAAACCAAAAAATTCAACAAAAAACTCAACAGTGAAAAACACCAACAAATTCAAAAACCTCAACATGGAAAAAGATCAACAAATTCAACAACAACTCAACATTGAAAATCACCAAAAAATTCAACACCAATCTCAACATTGAAAAACTCCAACAATTTCAACAACAACCTCAACAATGATAAACAACAAAAAATTCATCAACAAACTCAACATTGATAATCACCAACAAATTCAACAACAACCTCAACTTTGAAAAACACCAACAAATTCAACAACCTCAACATTGAAAAACACCAACAAATTCAACCACAACCTCAACATTGAAAATCACCATAAAATTCATCAACAACATCAACATTCAAAACCACCAACAAATTCAACAGAAACCTCAACAATGAAAAACACCGAAATATTCAACAACAACATTAACATTGAAAATCACCAACAAATTCAACAAAAACCTCAACAATGAAAAACACCAAAATATTCATCAACAACCTCAACATTCAAAAACACCAACAACTTCAACAAAAACCTCAACAATTAAAAACACCATAAAATTCAACAACAACGTCAACTTTGAAAAATACCAACAAATTCAACAACCTCAACATTTAAAAACACCAACAAATTAAACAACAACCTCAACAATGAAAAACACCAAAAAATTCAACAAACAAACTCAACATTGATAATCGCCAACAAATTCAACAACAACCTCAACATTGAAAAACACCAACAAATTCAAAAACCTCAACATGGAAAAACACCAACAAATTCAACCACAACCTCAACATTGAAAATCACCAACAAATTCAACAACAACCTCAACAATGAAAAACACCAACAAATTCAACAAAAGCCTTAACAATGAAAAATACCATAAAATTCAACAACAACATCAACATTCAAAAACACCAACAAATTCAACAGAAACCTCAACATTCAAAAACACCAAAAAATTCAACAAAGACCTCAACAATGAAAAACACCAAAAAATTCCACAACAATGTCAACTTTGAAAAACACCAACAACTTCAACAAGCTCAGCATTGAAAAACACCAACAAATTCAACCACAACCTCAACTTTGAAAAATACAAAAAAGATCTAAAAAACCATTGATAACACCAATAAATTCAACAATCTCAACATTGAAAATCACCAACAAATTCAACAACAACCTCAGCAATGAAAAACATCAAAAAATTCAACAACAACCTCAACTTTGAAAAACACCAAAAAATTCAACAACCTCAACATTGAGAAACAGCAACAAATTCAACTGTAACCTCAACTTTGAAAAATACAAAAATATTCAAATAAAAATATTGAATACACCAATAAATTCAACAACAATCTCAACATTGAAAATCACCAACAAATTCAACTAAAACCTCAAAAATGTAAAACAATAAAAAAATGATCAACAACCTCAACATTCAAAAACACCAACAAATTCAACAAAAACCTCAACAATGAAAAACACCAAAAAATTCATCAACAACCTCAACATTCAAAAACACCAACAACTTCAACAAAAACCTCAACAATTAAAAACACCATAAAATTCAACAACAACGTCAACTTTGAAAAATACCAACAAATTCAACAACCTCAACATTTAAAAACACCAACAAATTAAACAACAACCTCAACATTGAAAAACACCAAAAATTCAATAACAACCTCAACAATGAAAAAAACCAAAAAATTCAACAAAAAACTCAACAGTGAAAAACACCAACAAATTCAAAAACCTCAACATGGAAAAAGATCAACAAATTCAACAACAACTCAACATTGAAAATCACCAAAAAATTCAACACCAATCTCAACATTGAAAAACTCCAACAATTTCAACAACAACTTCAACAATGATAAACAACAAAAAAATTCATCAACAAACTCAACATTGATAATCACCAACAAATTCAACAACAACCTCAACTTTGAAAAACACCAACAAATTCAACAACCTCAACATTGAAAAACACCAACAAATTCAACCACAACCTCAACATTGAAAATCACCAAAAAATTCATCAACAACCTCAACATTCAAAAACACCAACAACTTCAACAAAAACCTCAACAATTAAAAACACCATAAAATTCAACAACAACGTCAACTTTGAAAAATACCAACAAATTCAACAACCTCAACATTTAAAAACACCAACAAATTAAACAACAACCTCAACATTCAAAAACACCAAAAAATTCAACAAAAACCTCAACAATGAAAAACACCGAAAGATTCATCAAAAACCTCAACATTCAAAAACACCAACAACTTCAACAAAAACCTCAACAATTAAAAACATCATAAAATTCAACAGCAACGTCAACTTTGAAAAATACCAACAAATTCAACAACCTCAACATTTAAAAACACCAACAAATTAAACAACAACCTCAACATTGAATAACACCAAAGAATTCAATAACAACCTCAACAATGAAAAAAACCAAAAAATTCAACAAAAAACTCAACAGTGAAAAACACCAACAAATTCGAAAACCTCAACATGGAAAAAGAGTAACAAATTCAACAAAAACTCAACATTGAAAATCACCAAAAAATTCAACAACAATCTCAACATTGTAAAACTCCAATAATTTCAACAACAACCTCATCAATGAAAAACACCAAAAAATTCATCAACAACCTCAACATTCAAAAACACCAAAAATTTCAACAAAAACCTCAACAATGAAAAACACCAAAACATTGAACAACAACGTCAACTTTGAAAAACACCAACAACATCAGCAATCTCAAAATTGAAAATCATCAACAAGTTCAACAACAACCTCAGCAATGAAAAAGATCAAAAAATTCAACAAGAACCTCAACTTTGAATAAGACCAAAAAATTCAACAACAACGTCAACTTTGAAAAACACCAGCAACTTCAAGACGCTCAGCATTGAAAAACACCAACAAATTCAACCTCAACCTCAACTTTGAAAAATACAAAAAAGATCTAAAATACCATTGATAACACCAATAAATTCCACAATCTCAACATTGAAAATCACTAACAAATTCAACAACAACCTCAGCAATGAAAAACATCAAAAAATTCAACAACAACGTCAACTTTGAAAAACACCAAAAAATTCAACAACCTCAACATTGAGAAACAGCAACAAATTCAACTGTAACCTCAACTTTGAAAAATACAAAACGATTCAAATAAAAAAATTGAATACACCAATAAATTCAACAACAATCTCAACATTGAAAAACTCCAACAATTTCAACAACAACCTCAACAATGATAAACAACAAAAAATTCATCAACAAACTCAACATTGATAATCACCAACAAATTCAACAACAACCTCAACTTTGAAAAACACCAACAAATTCAACAACCTCAACATTGAAAAACACCAACAAACTCAACCACAACCTCAACATTGAAAATCACCAAAAAATTCATCAACAACCTCAACATTCAAAAACACCAACAACTTCAACAAAAACCTCAACAATTAAAAACACCATAAAATTCAACAACAACGTCAACTTTGAAAAATACCAACAAATTCAACAACCTCAACATTTGAAAACACCAACAAATTAAACTACAACATCAACATTCAAAAACACCAAAAAATTCAACAAAAACCTCAACAATGAAATACACCGAAAAATTCATCAACAACCTCAACATTCAAAAACACCAACAACTTCAACAAAAACCTCAACAATTAAAAACATCATAAAATTCAACAGCAACGTCAACTTTGAAAAATACCAACAAATTCAACAACCTCAACATTTAAAAACACCAACAAATTAAACAACAACCTCAACATTGAATAACACCAAAGAATTCAATAACAACCTCAACAATGAAAAAAACCAAAAAATTCAACAAAAAACTCAACAGTGAAAAACACCAACAAATTCGAAAACCTCAACATGGAAAAAGAGTAACAAATTCAACAAAAACTCAACATTGAAAATCACCAAAAAATTCAACAACAATCTCAACATTGTAAAACTCCAATAATTTCAACAACAACCTCAACAATGAAAAACACCAAAAAATTCATCAACAACCTCAACTTTCAAAAACACCAAAAATTTCAACAAAAACCTCAACAATGAAAAACACCAAAACATTGAACAACAACGTCAACTTTGAAAAACACCAACAACATCAGCAATCTCAAAATTGAAAATCATCAACAAGTTCAACAACAACCTCAGCAATGAAAAACATCAAAAAATTCAACAAGAACCTCAACTTTGAAAAAGACCAAAAAATTCAACAACAACGTCAACTTTGAAAAACACCAACAACTTCAAGACGCTCAGCATTGAAAAACACCAACAAATTCAACCTCAACCTCAACTTTGAAAAATACAAAAAAGATCTAAAAAACCATTGATAACACCAATAAATTCCACAATCTCAACATTGAAAATCAGTAACAAATTCAACAACAACCTCAGCAATGAAAAACATCAAAAAATTCAACAACAACCTCAACTTTGAAAAACACCAAAAAATTCAACAACCTCAACATTGAGAAACAGCAACAAATTCAACTGTAACCTCAACTTTGAAAAATACAAAACGATTCAAATAAAAAAATTGAATACACCAATAAATTCAACAACAATCTCAACATTGAAAATCACCAACAAATTCAACAAAAACCTCAAAAATGTAAAACAATAAAAAATTCATCAACAACCTCAACATTCAAAAACACCAACAACTTCAACAAAAACCTCAACAATTAAAAACACCATAAAATTCAACAACAACGTCAACTTTGAAAAATACCAACAAATTCAACAACCTCAACATTTAAAAACACCAACAAAATAAACAACAACGTCAACATTGAAAAACACCAAAAAATTCAATAACAACCTCAACAATGAAAAAAACCAACAAATTCAACAACAACGTCAACTTTGAAAAACACCAACAAATTCAAAAACCTCAACATGGAAAAACACCAACAAATTCAACCAAAACCTCAACATTGAAAATCACCAACAAATTCAACAACAACCTCAACAATGAAAAACACCAACAAATTCAACAAAAACCTCAACAATGAAAAATACCATAAAATTCATCAACAACATCAACATTCAAAAACACCAACAAATTCAACAGAAACCTCAGCAATGAAAAACACTGAAAAATTCAACAACAACCTCAACATTGAAAATCACCAACAAATTCAACAAAAACCTCAACAATGAAAAACACCAAAATATTCATCAACAACCTCAACATTCAAAAACACCAAAAAATTCAACAAAAACCTCAACAATGAAAAACACCAAAAAATTCAACAACAACGTCAACTTTGAAAAACACCAACAACTTCAACAAGCTCAGCATTGAAAAACACCAACAAATTCAACCTCAACCTCAACTTTGAAAAATACAAAAAAGATCTAAAAAACCATTGATAACACCCATAAATTCAACAATCTCAACATTGAAAATCACCAACAAATTCAACAACAACCTCAGCAATGAGAAACATCAAAAAATTCAACAACAACCACAACTTTGAAAAACACCAAAAAAATTCAACAACCTCAACATTGAGAAACAGCAACAAATTCAACTGTAACCTCAACTTTGAAAATAACAAAAAGATTCAAATAAAAAAATTGAATACACCAATAAATTCAACAACAATCTAAACATTGAAAATCACCAACAAATTCAACAAAAACCTCAAAAATGTAAAACAATAAAAAATTCATCAACAACCTCAACATTCAAAAACAACAAAAAATTCAACAAAAACCTCAACAATGAAAAACACCGAAAAATTCATCAACAACCTCAACATTCAAAAACACCAACAACTTCAACAAAAACCTCAACAATTAAAAACACCATAAAATTCAACAGCAACGTCAACTTTGAAAAATACCAACAAATTCAACAACCTCAACATTTAAAAACACCAACAAATTAAACAGCAACCTCAACATTGAAAAACACCAAAGAATTCAATAACAACCTCAACAATGAAAAAAACCAAAAAATTCAACAAAAAACTCAACAGTGAAAAACACCAACAAATACCAAAACCTCAACATGGAAAAAGAGTAACAAATTCAACAACAACTCAACATTTAAAATCACCAAAAAATTCAACAACAATCTCAACATTGTAAAACTCCAATAATATCAACAACAACCTCAACAATGAAAAACACCAAAAAATTCATCAACAACCTCAACATTCAAAAACACCAAAAAATTCAACAATCTCAACATTGAAAATCATCAACAAATTCAACAACAACCTCAGCAATGAAAAACATCAAAAAATTCAACAAGAACCTCAACTTTGAAAAACACCAAAAAATTCAACAAAAACGTCAACTTTGAAAAATACAAAAAAGATCTAAAAAAAACCATTGATAACACCAAAAAATGCAACAACCTCAACATTGAGAAACAGCAACAAATTCAACTGTAACCTCAACTTTGAAAAATACAAAAAGATTCAAATAAAACAATTGAATACACCAATAAATTCAACAACAATCTCAACATTGAAAATCACCAACAAATTCAACTAAAACCTCAAAAATGTAAAACAATAAAAAATTCATCAACAACCTCAACATTCAAAAACACCAACAAATTCAACAAAAACCTCAACAATGAAAAACACCAAAAAATTCATCAACAACCTCAACATTCAAAAACACCAACAACTTCAACAAAAACCTCAACAATTAAAAACACCATAAAATTCAACAACAACGTCAACTTTGAAAAATACCATCAAATTCAACAACCTCAACATTTAAAAACACCAACAAAATAAACAACAACCTCAACTTTGAAAAACACCAACAAATTCAAAAACCTCAACATGGAAAAACACAAACAAATTCAACCACAACCTCAACATTGAAAATCACCAACAAATTCAACAACAACCTCAACAATGAAAAATACCATAAAATTCATCAACAACATCAACATTCAAAAACACCGACAAATTCAACAGAAACCTCAACAATGAAAAACACTGAAAAATTCAACAACAACTTCAACATTGAATATCACCAACAAATTCAACAAAAACCTCAACAATGAAAAACACCAAAATATTCATCAACAACCTCAACATTCAAAAACACCAAAAAATTCAACAAACACCTCAACAATGAAAAACACCAAAAAATTCAACAACAACGTCAACTTTGAAAAACACCAACAACTTCAACACGCTCAGCATTGAAAAACACCAACAAATTCAACCACAACCTCAACATTGAAAATCACCATAAAATTCAACAACAATCTCAACATTGAAAAACTCCAACAATTTCAACAACAACCTCAACAATAAAAAACACCAAAAAATTCAACAACAAACTCAACATTGATAATCACCAACAAATTCAACAACAACCTCAACTTTGAAAAACACCAACAAATTCAACAACCTCAACATTGAAAAACACCAACAAATTCAACCACAACCTCAACATTGAAAATCACCATAAAATTCATCAACAACATCAACATTCAAAACCACCAACAAATTGAACAGAAACCTCAACAATGAAAAACACCAAAAAATTCAACAACAACCACAACATTGAAAAACTCCAACATATTCAACAACAACCTCAACAATGAAAAACACCAACAAATTCAACAACCTTAACATTGAAAAACACCAACAAATTCAACTGCTACCTCAACTTTGAAAAATACAAAAAAGATCAAAAAAAAACCATTGATAACACCAATAAATTCAACAACCTCAACATTGAAAATCACCAACAATTTCAACAACACCCTCAACAATGAAAAACACCAACAAATTCAACAAAAACCTCAAAAAAGAAAAACATCAAAAATTCAGCACAAACCTCAATTTGAAAAACACCAACAGATTTAACAACCTCAACATTCAAATACACCAACAATTTCAACAACAAACTCAGCTTTGAAAAACACCAGCAATTCAGCAACCTCAACGTTGAAAAACACCAACAAATTCAACAACAAACTCAACTTTTAAAAATGCAAAAAGGTTCAACAAATAAAAATTGATAACAACAACAAATTCAAGAACAACCTCAATCTTGAAAATCACCAACAAATTTAACAACAACCTCAACAATGAAAAACATCAATAATTCAACAACAACAACCACAACAATGAAAAACACCAAACAATTCAACAACAACCTCAACATTCAAAAACACCAACAACTTCAAGAAAAACCTCAACAATTAAAAACACCATAAAATTCAACAACAACGTCAACTTTGAAAAATACCAACAAATTCAACAACCTCAACATTTAAAAACACCAACAAATTAAACAACAACCTCAACATTGAAAAACACCAAAAAATTCAATAACAACCTCAACAATGAAAAACACCAAAAAATTCAACAAACAACTCAACAGTGAAAAACACCAACAAATTCAAAAACCTCAGCATGGAAAAGACCAACAAATTCAACAACCACTCAACATTGAAAATCACCGAAAAATTCAACAACAATCTCAACATTCAAAAACACCAAAAAATTCAACAAAAACCTCAACAATGAAAAACACTAAAAAATTTAACAACAACCTCAACATTGAAAAACTCCAACATATTCAACAACAGCCTCAACAATGAAAAACACCAACAAATTCAACAACCTTAACATTGAAAAACACCTACATATTCAACTGCTACCTCAGCTTTGAAAAATACAAAAAAGATCAAAAAAAAACCATTGATAACACCAGTAAATTCAACAACCTCAACATTGAAATTCACCAACAATTTCAACAACACCCTCAACAATGAAAAACACCAACAAATTCAACAAAAACCTCAAAAAAGAAAAACATCAAAAATTCAGCACAAACCTCAATTTGAAAAACACCAACAGATTTAACAACCTCAACATTCAAATACACCAACAATTTCAACAACAAACTCAGCTTTGAAAAACACCAGCAATTCAGCAACCTCAACATTGAAAAACACCAACAAATTCAACAACAACCTCAACTTTTAAAAATACAAAAAGGTTCAACAAATAAAAATTCATAACAACAACAAATTCAAGAACAAACTCAATCTTGAAAATCACCAACAAATTTAACAACAACCTCAACAATGAAAAACATCAATAATTCAACAACAACAACCACAACAATGAAAAACACCAAACAATTCAACAACAACCTCAACATTCAAAAACACCAACAACTTCAAGAAAAACCTCAACAATTAAAAACACCATAAAATTCAACAACAACGTCAACTTTGAAAAACACCAACAAATTCAACAAACTCAACATTGAAAAACACCAACAAATCCAACCACAACCTCAACATTGAAAATCACCAAAAAAATTCATCAACAACCTCAACATTCAAAAACACCAACAACTTCAACAAAAACCTCAACAATTAAAAACACCATAAAATTCAACAGCAACGTCAACTTTGAAAAATACCAACAAATTCAACAACCTCAACATTTAAAAACACCAACAAATTAAACAACAACCTCAACATTGAAAAACACCAAAGAATTCAATAACAACCTCAACAATGAAAAAAACCAAAAAATTCAACAAAAAACTCAACAGTGAAAAACACCAACAAATACGAAAACCTCAACATGGAAAAAGAGTAACAAATTCAACAACAACTCAACATTTAAAATCACCAAAAAATTCAACAACAATCTCAACATTGTAAAACACCAATAATATCAACAACAACCTCAACAATGAAAAACACCAAAAAATTCAATAACAACCTCAACAATGAAAAACACCAAAAAATTCAACAAACAACTCAACAGTGAAAAACACCAACAAATTCAAAAACCTCAGCATGGAAAAAGACCAACAAATTCAACAACAACTCAACATTGAAAATCACCGAAAAATTCAACAACAATCTCAACATTCAAAAACACCAAAAAATTCAACAAAAACCTCAACAATGAAAAACACCAAAAAATTTAACAACAACCTCAACATTGAAAAACTCCAACATATTCAACAACAGCCTCAACAATGAAAAACACCAACAAATTCAACAACCTTAACATTGAAAAACACCAACATATTCAACTGCTACCTCAGCTTTGAAAAATACAAAAAAGATCAAAAAAAAACCATTGATAACACCAGTAAGTTCAACAACCTCAACATTGAAAATCACCAACAATTTCAACAACACCCTCAACAATGAAAAACACCAACAAATTCAACAAAAACCTCAAAAAAGAAAAACATCAAAAATTCAGCACAAACCTCAATTTGAAAAACACCAACAGATTTAACAACCTCAACATTCAAATACACCAACAATTTCAACAACAAACTCAGCTTTGAAAAACACCAGCAATTCAGCAACCTCAACATTGAAAAACACCAACAAATTCAACAACAACCTCAACTTTTAAAAATACAAAAAGGTTCAACAAATAAAAATTCATAACAACAACAAATTCAAGAACAAACTCAATCTTGAAAATCACCAACAAATTTAACAACAACCTCAACAATGAAAAACATCAATAATTCAACAACAACAACCACAACAATGAAAAACACCAAACAATTCAACAACAACCTCAACATTCAAAAACACCAACAACTTCAAGAAAAACCTCAACAATTAAAAACACCATAAAATTCAACAACAACGTCAACTTTGAAAAACACCAACAAATTCAACAAACTCAACATTTAAAAACACCAACAAATTCAACCACAACCTCAACATTGAAAATCACCAATAAAATTCATCAACAACCTCAACATTCAAAAACACCAACAACTTCAACAAAAACCTCAACAATTAAAAACACCATAAAATTCAACAGCAACGTCAACTTTGAAAAATACCAACAAATTCAACAACCTCAACATTTAAAAACACCAACAAATTAAACAACAACCTCAACATTGAAAAACACCAAAGAATTCAATAACAACCTCAACAATGAAAAAAACCAAAAAACTCAACAAAAAACTCAACAGTGAAAAACACCAACAAATACGAAAACCTCAACATGGAAAAAGAGTAACAAATTCAACAACAACTCAACATTTAAAATCACCAAAAAATTCAACAACAATCTCAACATTGTAAAACTCCAATAATATCAACAACAACCTCAACAATGAAAAACACCAAAAAATTCATCAACAACCTCAACATTCAAAAACACCAAAAAATTCAACAAAAACCTCAACAATGAAAAACACCAAAACATTGAACAACAACGTCAACTTTGAAAAACACCAAAAACTTCAACAATCTCAACATTGAAAATCATCAACAAATTCAACAACAACCTCAGCAATGAAAAACATCAAAAAATTCAACAAGAACCTCAACTTTGAAAAACACCAAAAAATTCAACAAAAACGTCAACTTTGAAAAACACCAACAACTTCAACACGCTCAGCATTCAAAAACACCAACAAATTCAACCTCAACCTCAACTTTGAAAAATACAAAAAAGATCTAAAAAACCATTGATAACACCAAAAAATTCAACAACCTCAACATTGAGAAACAGCAACAAATTCAACTGTAACCTCAACTTTGAAAAATACAAAAAGATTCAAATAAAACAATTGAATACACCAATAAATTCAACAACAATCTCAACATTGAAAATCACCAACAAATTCAACAAAAACCTCAAAAATATAAAACAATAAAAAATTCATCAACAACCTCAACATTCAAAAACACCAACAAATTCAACAAAAACCTCAACAATGAAAAACACCAAAATATTCATCAACAACCTCAACATTCAAAAACACCAACAACTTCAACAAAAACCTCAACAATTAAAAACACCATAAAATTCAACAACAACGTCAACTTTGAAAAATACCAACAAATTCAACAACCTCAACATTTAAAAACACCAACAAAATAAACAACAACCTCAACTTTGAAAAACACCAACAAATTCAAAAACCTCAACATGGAAAAACACAAACAAATTCAACCACAACCTCAACATTGAAAATCACCAACAAATTCAACAACAACCTCAGCAATGAAAAACACCAACAAATTCAACAAAAACCTCAACAATGAAAAATACCATAAAATTCATCAACAACATCAACATTCAAAAACACCAACAAATTCAACAGAAACCTCAACAATGAAAAACACCAAAATATTCATCAACAACCTCAACATTCAAAAACACCAAAAAATTCAACAAAAACCTCAACAATGAAAAACACCAAAAAATTCAACAACAACGTCAACTTTGAAAAACACCAACAACTTCAACACGCTCAGCATTGAAAAACACCAACAAATTCAACCACAACCTCAACATTGAAAATCACCATAAAATTCAACAACAATCTCAACATTGAAAAACTCCAACAATTTCAACAACAACCTCAACAATAAAAAACACCAAAAAATTCAACAAAAAACTCAACATTGATAATCACCAACAAATTCAACAACAACCTCAACTTTGAAAAACACCAACAAATTCAACAACCTCAACATTGAAAATCACCATAAAATTCATCAACAACATCAACATTCAAAACCACCAACAAATTGAACAGAAACCTCAACAATGAAAAACACCAAAAAATTCAACAACAACCACAACATTGAAAAACTCCAACATATTCAACAACAACCTCAACAATGAAAAACACCAACAAATTCAACAACCTTAACATTGAAAAACACCAACAAATTCAACTGCTACCTCAACTTTGAAAAATACAAAAAAGATCAAAAAAAAACCATTGATAACACCAATAAATTCAACAACCTCAACATTGAAAATCACCAACAATTTCAACAACACCCTCAACAATGAAAAACACCAACAAATTCAACAAAAACCACAAAAAAGAAAAACATCAAAAATTCAGCACAAACCTCAATTTGAAAAACACCAACAGATTTAACAACCTCAACATTCAAATACACCAACAATTTCAACAACAAACTCAGCTTTGAAAAACACCAGCAATTCAGCAACCTCAACGTTGAAAAACACCAACAAATTCAACAACAACCTCAACTTTTAAAAATGCAAAAAGGTTCAACAAATAAAAATTGATAACAACAACAAATTCAAGAACAACCTCAATCTTGAAAATCACCGACAAATTTAACAACAACCTCAACAATGAAAAACATCAATAATTCAAAAACAACAACCACAACAATGAAAAACACCAAACAATTCAACAACAACCTCAACATTCAAAAACACCAACAACTTCAAGAAAAACCTCAACAATTAAAAACACCATAAAATTCAACAACAACGTCAACTTTGAAAAATACCAACAAATTCAACAACCTCAACATTTAAAAACACCAACAAATTAAACAACAACCTCAACATTGAAAAACACCAAAAAATTCAATAACAACCTCAACAATGAAAAACACCAAAAAATTCAACAAACAACTCAACAGTGAAAAACACCAACAAATTCAAAAACCTCAGCATGGAAAAAGACCAACAAATTCAACAACAACTCAACATTGAAAATCACCGAAAAATTCAACAACAATCTCAACATTCAAAAACACCAAAAAATTCAACAAAAACCTCAACAATGAAAAACACCAAAAAATTTAACAACAACCTCAACATTGAAAAACTCCAACATATTCACCAACAGCCTCAACAATGAAAAACACCAACAAATTCAACAACCTTAACATTGAAAAACACCAACATATTCAACTGCTACCTCAGCTTTGAAAAATACAAAAAAGATCAAAAAAAAACCATTGATAACACCAATAAATTCAACAACCTCAACATTGAAAATCACCAACAATTTCAACAACACCCTCAACAATGAAAAACACCAACAAATTCAACAAAAACCTCAAAAAAGAAAAACATCAAAAATTCAGCACAAACCTCAATTTGAAAAACACCAACAGATTTAACAACCTCAACATTCAAATACACCAACAATTTCAACAACAAACTCAGCTTTGAAAAACACCAGCAATTCAGCAACCTCAACATTGAAAAACACCAACAAATTCAACAACAACCTCAACTTTTAAATATACAAAAAGGTTCAACAAATAAAAATTCATAACAACAACAAATTCAAGAACAAACTCAATCTTGAAAATCACCAACAAATTTAACAACAACCTCAACAATGAAAAACATCAATAATTCAACAACAACAACCACAACAATGAAAAACACCAAACAATTCAACAACAACCTCAACTTTTAAAAATACAAAAAGGTTCAACAAATACAAATTGATAACAACAACAAATTCAAGAACAACCTCAATCTTGAAAATCAGCAACAAATTTAACAACAACCTCAACAATGAAAAACATCAAAAATTCAACAACAACCACAACAATGAAAAACACCAACAAATTCAACAACAACCTCAACATTCAAAAACACCAAAAAATTCAACATAAAACTCAACAGTGAAAAACACCAACAAATTCAAAAACCTCAACATGGAAAAAGACCAACAAATTCAACAACAACTCAACATTGAAAATCACCCAAAAATTCAAAAACAACTTCAACATTGAAAAACTCCAACAATTTCAACAACAAACTCAACAATGAAAAACACCAAAAAATTCAACAACAAACTCAACATTGATAATCACCAACAAATTCAACAACTACCTCAACTTTGAAAAACACCAACAAATTCAACTGCTACCTCAGCTTTGAAAAATACAATAAAGATCAAAAAAAAACATTGATAACACCAATAAATTCAACAACCTCAACATTGAAAATCACCAACAATTTCAACAACACCCTCAACAATGAAAAACACCAACAAATTCAACAAAAACCTCAATAAAGAAAAACATCAAAAATTCAGCACAAACCTCAATTTGAAAAACACCAACAGATTTAACAACCTCAACATTCAAATACACCAACAATTTCAACAACAAACTCAGCTTTGAAAAACATCAGCAATTCAGCAACCTCAACGTTGAAAAACACCAACAAATTCAACAACAACCTCAACTTTTAAAAATACAAAAAGGTTCAACAGATAAAAATTGATAACAACAACAAATTCAAGAACAACCTCAATCTTGAAAATCACCAACAAATTTAACAACAACCTCAACAATGAAAAACATCAATAATTCAACAACAACAACCACAACAATGAAAAACACCAAACAATTCAACAACAACCTCAACATTCAAAAACACCAACAACTTCAAGAAAAACCTCAACAATTAAAAACACCATAAAATTCAACAACAACGTCAACTTTGAAAAATACCAACAAATTCAACAACCTCAACATTTAAAAACACCAACAAATTAAACAACAACCTCAACATTGAATAACACCAAAGAATTCAATAACAACCTCAACAATGAAAAAAACCAAATAATTCAACAAAAAACTCAACAGTGAAAAACACCAACAAATTCGAAAACCTCAACATGGAAAAAGAGTAACAAATTCAACAAAAACTCAACATTGAAAATCACCAAAAAATTCAACAACAATCTCAACATTGTAAAACTCCAATAATTTCAACAACAACCTCATCAATGAAAAACACCAAAAAATTCATCAACAACCTCAACATTCAAAAACACCAAAAATTTCAACAAAAACCTCAACAATGAAAAACACCAAAACATTGAACAACAACGTCAACTTTGAAAAACACCAACAACATCAGCAATCTCAAAATTGAAAATCATCAACAAGATCAACAACAACCTCAGCAATGAAAAACATCAAAAAATTCAACAAGAACCTCAACTTTGAAAAAGACCAAAAAATTCAACAACAACGTCAAATTTGAAAAACACCAGCAACTTCAACAAGCTCAGCATTGAAAAACACCAACAAATTCAACCTCAACCTCAACTTTGAAAAATACAAAAAAGATCTAAAAAACCATTGATAACACCAATAAATTCAACAATCTCAACATTGAAAATCACTAACAAATTCAACAACAACCTCAGCAATGAAAAACATCAAAAAATTCAACAACAACCTCAACTTTGAAAAACACCAAAAAATTCAACAACCTCAACATTGAGAAACAGCAACAAATTCAACTGTAACCTCAACTTTGAAAAATACAAAACGATTCAAATAAAAAAATTGAATACACCAATAAATTCAACAACAATCTCAACATTGAAAAACTCCAACAATTTCAACAACAACCTCAACAATGATAAACAACAAAAAATTCATCAACAAACTCAACATTGATAATCACCAACAAATTCAACAACAACCTCAACTTTGAAAAACACCAACAAATTCAACAACCTCAACATTGAAAAACACCAACAAATTCAACCACAACCTCAACATTGAAAACCACCAAAAAATTCATCAACAACCTCAACATTCAAATACACCAACAACTTCAAGAAAAACCTCAACAATTAAAAACACCATAAAATTCAACAACAACGTCAACTTTGAAAAATACCAACAAATTCAACAACCTCACCATTTAAAAACACCAACAAATTAAACAACAACATCAACATTCAAAAACACCAAAAAATTCAACAAAAACCTCAACAATGAAAAACACCGAAAGATTCATCAACAACCTCAACATTCAAAAACACCAACAACTTCAACAAAAACCTCAACAATTAAAAACATCATAAAATTCAACAGCAACGTCAACTTTGAAAATACCAACAAATTCAACAACCTCAATATTTAAAAACACCAACAAATTAAACAACAACCTCAACATTGAAAAACACCAAAGAATTCAATAACAACCTCAACAATGAAAAAAACCAAAAAATTCAACAAAAAACTCAACAGTGAAAAACACCAACAAATTCGAAAACCTCAACATGGAAAAAGAGTAACAAATTCAACAAAAACTCAACATTGAAAATCACCAAAAAATTCAACAACAATCTCAACATTGTAAAACTCCAATAATTTCAAAAACAACCTCAACAATGAAAAACACCAAAAAATTCATCAACAACCTCAACATTCAAAAACACCAACAACATCAGCAATCTCAAAATTGAAAATCATCAACAAGTTCAACAACAACCTCAGCAATGAAAAACATCAAAAAATTCAACAAGAACCTCAACTTTGAAAAAGACCAAAAAATTCAACAACAACGTCAACTTTGAAAAACACCAACAACTTCAAGACGCTCAGCATTGAAAAACACCAACAAATTCAACCTCAACCTCAACTTTGAAAAATACAAAAAAGATCTAAAAAACCATTGATAACACCAATAAATTCAACAATCTCAACATTGAAAATCACTAACAAATTCAACAACAACCTCAGCAATGAAAAACATCAAAAAATTCAACAACAACCTCAACTTTGAAAAACACCAAAAAATTCAACAACCTCAACATTGAGAAACAGCAACAAATTCAACTGTAACCTCAACTTTGAAAAATACAAAACGATTCAAATAAAAAAATTGAATACACCAATAAATTCAACAACAATCTCAACATTGAAAATCACCAACAAATTCAACAAAAACCTCAAAAATGTAAAACAATAAAAAATTCATCAACAACCTCAACATTCAAAAACACCAACAACTTCAACAAAAACCTCAACACATAAAAAACACCATAAAATTCAACAACAACGTCAACTTTGAAAAATACCAACAAATTCAACAACCTCAACATTTAAAAACACCAACAAAATAAACAACAACGTCAACATTGAAAAACACCAAAAAATTCAATAACAACCTCAACAATGAAAAAAACCAACAAATTCAACAACAACCTCAACTTTGAAAAACACCAACAAATTCAAAAACCTCAACATGGAAAAACACCAACAAATTCAACCAAAACCTCAACATTGAAAATCACCAACAAATTCAACAACAACCTCAACAATGAAAAACACCAACAAATTCAACAAAAACCTCAACAATGAAAAATACCATAAAATTCATCAACAACATCAACATTCAAAAACACCAACAAATTCAACAGAAACCTCAACAATGAAAAACACTGAAAAATTCAACAACAACCTCAACATTGAAAATCACCAACAAATTCAACAAAAACCTCAACAATGAAAAACACCAAAATATTCATCAACAACCTCAACATTCAAAAACACCAAAAAATTCAACAAAAACCTCAACAATGAAAAACACCAAAAAATTCAACAACAACGTCAACTTTGAAAAACACCAACAACTTCAACAAGCTCAGCATTGAAAAACACCAACAAATTCAACCTCAACCTCAACTTTGAAAAATACAAAAAAGATCTAAAAAACCATTGATAACACCCATAAATTCAACAATCTCAACATTGAAAATCACCAACAAATTCAACAACCTCAACATTTAAAAACACCAACAAAATAAACAACAACGTCAACATTGAAAAACACCAAAAAATTCAATAACAACCTCAACAATGAAAAAAACCAACAAATTCAACAACAACCTCAACTTTGAAAAACACCAACAAATTCAAAAACCTCAACATGGAAAAACACCAACAAATTCAACCAAAACCTCAACATTGAAAATCACCAACAAATTCAACAACAACCTCAACAATGAAAAACACCAACAAATTCAACAAAAACCTCAACAATGAAAAATACCATAAAATTCATCAACAACATCAACATTCAAAAACACCAACAAATTCAACAGAAACCTCAACAATGAAAAACACTGAAAAATTCAACAACAACCTCAACATTGAAAATCACCAACAAATTCAACAAAAACCTCAACAATGAAAAACACCAAAATATTCATCAACAACCTCAACATTCAAAAACACCAAAAAATTCAACAAAAACCTCAACAATGAAAAACACCAAAAAATTCAACAACAACGTCAACTTTGAAAAACACCAACAACTTCAACAAGCTCAGCATTGAAAAACACCAACAAATTCAACCTCAACCTCAACTTTGAAAAATACAAAAAAGATCTAAAAAACCATTGATAACACCCATAAATTCAACAATCTCAACATTGAAAATCACCAACAAATTCAACAACAACCTCAGCAATGAGAAACATCAAAAAATTCAACAACAACCACAACTTTGAAAAACACCAAAAAATTCAACAACCTCAACATTGAGAAACAGCAACAAATTCAACTGTAACCTCAACTTTGAAAATAACAAAAAGATTCAAATAAAAAAATTGAATACACCAATAAATTCAACAACAATCTAAACATTGAAAATCACCAACAAATTCAACAAAAACCTCAAAAATGTAAAACAATAAAAAATTCATCAACAACCTCAACATTCAAAAACAACAAAAAATTCAACAAAAACCTCAACAATGAAAAACACCGAAAAATTCATCAACAACCTCAACATTCAAAAACACCAACAACTTCAACAAAAACCTCAACAATTAAAAACACCATAAAATTCAACAGCAACGTCAACTTTGAAAAATACCAACAAATTCAACAACCTCAACATTTAAAAACACCAACAAATTAAACAGCAACCTCAACATTGAAAAACACCAAAGAATTCAATAACAACCTCAACAATGAAAAAAACCAAAACATTCAACAAAAAACTCAACAGTGAAAAACACCAACAAATACGAAAACCTCAACATGGAAAAAGAGTAACAAATTCAACAACAACTCAACATTTAAAATCACCAAAAAATTCAACAACAATCTCAACATTGTAAAACTCCAATAATATCAACAACAACCTCAACAATGAAAAACACCAAAAAATTCATCAACAACCTCAACATTCAAAAACACCAAAAAATTCAACAAAAACCTCAACAATGAAAAACACCAAAACATTGAACAACAACGTCAACTTTGAAAAACACCAAAAACTTCAACAATCTCAACATTGAAAATCATCAACAAATTCAACAACAACCTCAGCAATGAAAAACATCAAAAAATTCAACAAGAACCTCAACTTTGAAAAACACCAAAAAAATCAACAAAAACGTCAACTTTGAAAAACACCAACAACTTCAACACGCTCAGCATTCAAAAACACCAACAAATTCAACCTCAACCTCAACTTTGAAAAATACAAAAAAGATCTAAAAAACCATTGATAACACCAAAAAATTCAACAACCTCAACATTGAGAAACAGCAACAAATTCAACTGTAACCTCAACTTTGAAAAATACAAAAAGATTCAAATAAAACAATTGAATACACCAATAAATTCAACAACAATCTCAACATTGAAAATCACCAACAAATTCAACAAAAACCTCAAAAATGTAAAACAATAAAAAATTCATCAACAACCTCAACATTCAAAAACACCAACAAATTCAACAAAAACCTCAACAATGAAAAACACCAAAAAATTCATCAACAATCTCAACATTCAAAAACAACAACAACTTCAACAAAAACCTCAACAATTAAAAACACCATAAAATTCAACAACAACGTCAACTTTGAAAAATACCAACAAATTCAACAACCTCAACATTTAAAAACACCAACAAAATAAACAACAACCTCAACTTTGAAAAACACCAACAAATTCAAAAACCTCAACATGGAAAAACACAAACAAATTCAACCACAACCTCAACATTGAAAATCACCAACAAATTCAACAACAACCTCAACAATGAAAAACACCAACAAATTCAACAAAAACCTCAACAATGAAAAATACCATAAAATTCATCAACAACATCAACATTCAAAAACACCAACAAATTCAACAGAAACCTCAACAATGAAAAACACTGAAAAATTCAACAACAACTTCAACATTGAAAATCACCAACAAATTCAACAAAAACCTCAACAATGAAAAACACCAAAATATTCATCAACAACCTCAACATTCAAAAACAACAAAAAATTCAACAAAAACCTCAACAATGAAAAACACCAAAAAATTCAACAACAACGTCAACTTTGAAAAACACCAACAACTTCAACACGCTCAGCATTGAAAAACACCAACAAATTCAAACACAACCTCAACATTGAAAATCACCATAAAATTCAACAACAATCTCAACATTGAAAAACTCCAACAATTTCAACAACAACCTCAACAATAAAAAACACCAAAAAATTCAACAACAAACTCAACATTGATAATCACCAACAAATTCAACAACAACCTCAACTTTGAAAAACACCAAAAAATTCAACAACCTCAACATTGAAAAACACCAACAAATTCAACCACAACCTCAACATTGAAAATCACCATAAAATTCATCAACAACATCAACATTCAAAACCACCAACAAATTCAACAGAAACCTCAACAATGAAAAACACCAAAAAATTCAACAACAACCACAACATTGAAAAACTCCAACATATTCAACAACAACCTCAACAATGAAAAACACCAACAAATTCAACAACCTTAACATTGAAAAACACCAACAAATTCAACTGCTACCTCAACTTTGAAAAATACAAAAAAGATCAAAAAAAAACCATTGATAACACCAATAAATTCAACAACCTCAACATTGAAAATCACCAACAATTTCAACAACACCCTCAACAATGAAAAACACCAGCAAATTCAACAAAAACCTCAAAAAAGAAAAACATCAAAAATTCAGCACAAACCTCAATTTGAAAAACACCAACAGATTTAACAACCTCAACATTCAAATACACCAACAATTTCAACAACAAACTCAGCTTTGAAAAACACCAGCAATTCAGCAACCTCAACGTTGAAAAACACCAACAAATTCAACAACAACCTCAACTTTTAAAAATGCAAAAAGGTTCAACAAATAAAAATTGATAACAACAACAAATTCAAGAACAACCTCAATCTTGAAAATCACCAACAAATTTAACAACAACCTCAACAATGAAAAACATCAATAATTCAACAACAACAACCACAACAATGAAAAACACCAAACAATTCAACAACAACCTCAACATTCAAAAACACCAACAACTTCAAGAAAAACCTCAACAATTAAAAACACCATAAAATTCAACAACAACGTCAACTTTGAAAAATACCAACAAATTCAACAACCTCAACATTTAAAAACACCAACAAATTAAACAACAACTTCAACATTGAAAAACACCTAAAAATTCAATAACAACCTCAACAATGAAAAACACCAAAAAATTCAACAAACAACTCAACAGTGAAAAACACCAACAAATTCAAAAACCTCAGCATGGAAAAAGACCAACAAATTCAACAACAACTCAACATTGAAAATCACCGAAAAATTCAACAACAATCTCAACATTCAAAAACACCAAAAAATTCAACAAAAACCTCAACAATGAAAAACACCAAAAAATTTAACAACAACCTCAACATTGAAAAACTCCAACATATTCAACAACAGCCTCAACAATGAAAAACACCAACAAATTCAACAACCTTAACATTGAAAAACACCAACATTTTCAACAACAACGTCAACTTTGAAAAACACCAACAACTTCAACACGCTCAGCATTGAAAAACACCAACAAATTCAACCACAACCTCAACATTGAAAATCACCATAAAATTCAACAACAATCTCAACATTGAAAAACTCCAACAATTTCAACAACAACCTCAACAATAAAAAACACCAAAAAATTCAACAACAACCTCAACAATGAAAAACACCAACAAATTCAACAACCTTAACATTGAAAAACACCAACAAATTCAACTGCTACCTCAACTTTGAAAAATACAAAAAAGATCAAAAAAAAACCATTGATAACACCAATAAATTCAACAACCTCAACATTGAAAATCACCAACAATTTCAACAACACCCTCAACAATGAAAAACATCAACAAATTCAACAAAAACCTCAAAAAAGAAAGACATCAAAAATTCAGCACAAACCTCAATTTGAAAAACACCAACAGATTTAACAACCTCAACATTCAAATACACCAACAATTTCAACAACAAACTCAGCTTTGAAAAACACCAACAATTCAGCAACCTCAACGTTGAAAAACACCAACAAATTCAACAACAACCTCAACTTTTAAAAATACAAAAAGGTTCAACAAATAAAAATTGATAACAACAACAAATTCAAGAACAACCTCAATCTTGAAAATCACCAACAAATTTAACAACAACCTCAACAATGAAAAACATCAATAATTCAACAACAACAACCACAACAATGAAAAACACCAAACAATTCAACAACAACCTCAACATTCAAAAACACCAACAACTTCAAGAAAAACCTCAACAATTAAAAACACCATAAAATTCAACAACAACGTCAACTTTGAAAAATACCAACAAATTCAACAACCTCAACATTTAAAAACACCAACAAATTAAACAACAACCTCAACATTGAAAAACACCAAAAAATTCAATAACAACCTCAACAATGAAAAACACCAAAAAATTCAACAAACAACTCAACAGTGAAAAACACCAACAAATTCAAAAACCTCAGCATGGAAAAAGACCAACAAATTCAACAACAACTCAACATTGAAAATCACCGAAAAATTCAACAACAATCTCAACATTCAAAAACAACAAAAAATTCAACAAAAACCTCAACAATGAAAAACACCAAAAAATTTAACAACAACCTCAACATTGAAAAATTCCAACATATTCAACAACAGCCTCAACAATGAAAAACACCAACAAATTCAACAACCTTAACATTGAAAAACACCAACATATTCAACTGCTACCTCAGCTTTGAAAAATACAAAAAAGATCAAAAAAAAACCATTGATAACACCAATAAATTCAACAACCTCAACATTGAAAATCACCAACAATTTCAACAACACCCTCAACAATGAAAAACACCAACAAATTCAACAAAAACCTCAAAAAAGAAAAACATCAAAAATTCAGCACAAACCTCAATTTGAAAAACACCAACAGATTTAACAACCTCAACATTCAAATACACCAACAATTTCAACAACAAACTCAGCTTTGAAAAACACTAGCAATTCAGCAACCTCAACATTGAAAAACACCAACAAATTCAACAACAACCTCAACTTTTAAAAATACAAAAAGGTTCAACAAATAAAAATTCATAACAACAACAAATTCAAGAACAAACTCAATCTTGAAAATCACCAACAAATTTAACAACAACCTCAACAATGAAAAACATCAATAATTCAACAACAACAACCACAACAATGAAAAACACCAAACAATTCAACAACAACCTCAACATTCAAAAACACCAACAACTTCAAGAAAAACCTCAACAATTAAAAACACCATAAAATTCAACAACAACGTCAACTTTGAAAAACACCAACAAATTCAACAACCTCAACATTTAAAAACACCAACAAATTAAACAACAACCTCAACATTGAAAAACACCAAAGAATTCAATAACAACCTCAACAATGAAAAAAACCAAAAAATTCAACAAAAAACTCAACAGTGAAAAACACCAACAAATTCGAAAACCTCAACATGGAAAAAGAGTAACAAATTCAACAACAACTCAACATTGAAAATCACCAAAAAATTCAACAACAATCTCAACATTGTAAAACTCCAATAATTTCTACAACAACCTCATCAATGAAAAACACCAAAAAATTCATCAACAACCTCAACATTCAAAAACACCAAAAATTTCAACAAAAACCTCAACAATGAAAAACACCAAAACATTGAACAACAACGTCAACTTTGAAAAACACCAACAACATCAGCAATCTCAAAATTGAAAATCATCAACAAGTTCAACAACAACCTCAGCAATGAAAAACATCAAAAAATTCAACAAGAACCTCAACTTTGAAAAAGACCAAAAAATTCAACAACAACGTCAACTTTGAAAAACACCAACAACTTCAAGACGCTCAGCATTGAAAAACACCAACAAATTCAACCTCAACCTCAACTTTGAAAAATACAAAAAAGATCTAAAAAACCATTGATAACACCAATAAATTCCACAATCTCAACATTGAAAATCACTAACAAATTCAACAACAACCTCAGCAATGAAAAACATCAAAAAATTCAACAAGAACCTCAACTTTGAAAAACACCAAAAAATTCAACAACCTCAACATTGAGAAACAGCAACAAATTCAACTGTAACCTCAACTTTGAAAAATACAAAACGATTCAAATAAAAAAATTGAATACACCAATAAATTCAACAACAATCTCAACATTGAAAAACTCCAACAATTTCAACAACAACCTCAACAATGATAAACAACAAAAAATTCATCAACAAACTCAACATTGATAATCACCAACAAATTCAACAACAACCTCAACTTTGAAAAACACCAACAAATTCAACAACCTGAACATTGAAAAACACCAACAAATTCAACCACAACCTCAACATTGAAAATCACCAAAAAATTCATCAACAACCTCAACATTCAAAAACACCAACAACTTCAACAAAAACCTCAACAATTAAAAACACCATAAAATTCAACAACAACGTCAACTTTGAAAAATACCAACAAATTCAACAACCTCACCATTTAAAAACACCAACAAATTAAACAACAACATCAACATTCAAAAACACCAAAAAATTCAACAAAAACCTCAACAATGAAAAACACCGAAAAATTCATCAACAACCTCAACATTCAAAAACACCAACAACTTCAACAAAAACCTCAACAATTAAAAACATCATAAAATTCAACAGCAACGTCAACTTTGAAAAATACCAACAAATTCAAAAACCTCAACATTTAAAAACACCAACAAATTAAACAACAACCTCAACATTGAAAAACACCAAAGAATTCAATAACAACCTCAACAATGAAAAAAACCAAAAAATTCAACAAAAATCTCAACAGTGAAAAACACCAACAAATTCGAAAACCTCAACATGGAAAAAGAGTAACAAATTCAACAAAAACTCAACATTGAAAATCACCAAAAAATTCAACAACAATCTCAACATTGTAAAACTCCAATAATTTCAAAAACAACCTCAACAATGAAAAACACCAAAAAATTCATCGACAACCTCAACATTCAAAAACACCAAAAATTTCAACAAAAACCTCAACAATGAAAAACACCAAAACATTGAACAACGTCAACTTTGAAAAACACCAACAACATCAGCAATCTCAAAATTGAAAATCATCAACAAGTTCAACAACAACCTCAGCAATGAAAAACATCAAAAAATTCAACAAGAACCTCAACTTTGAAAAAGACCAAAAAATTCAACAACAGCGTCAACTTTGAAAAACACCAACAACTTCAAGACGCTCAGCATTGAAAAACACCAACAAATTCAACGTCAACCTCAACTTTGAAAAATACAAAAAAGATCTAAAAAACCATTGATAACACCAATAAATTCAACAATCTCAACATTGAAAATCACTAACAAATTCAACAACAACCTCAGCAATGAAAAACATCAAAAAATTCAACAACAACCTCAACTTTAAAAAACACCAAAAAATTCAACAACCTCAACATTGAGAAACAGCAACAAATTCAACTGTAACCTCAACTTTGAAAAATACAAAACGATTCAAATAAAAAAATTGAATACACCAATAAATTCAACAACAATCTCAACATTGAAAATCACCAACAAATTCAACAAAAACCTCAAAAATGTAAAACAATAAAAAATTCATCAACAACCTCAACATTCAAAAACACCAACAACTTCAACAAAAACCTCAACAATTAAAAACACCATAAAATTCAACAACAACGTCAACTTTGAAAAATACCAACAAATTCAACAACCTCAACATTTAAAAACACCAACAAAATAAACAACAACGTCAACATTGAAAAACACCAAAAAATTCAATAACAACCTCAACAATGAAAAAAACCAACAAATTCAACAACAACCTCAACTTTGAAAAACACCAACAAATTCAAAAACCTCAACATGGAAAAACACCAACAAATTCAACCAAAACCTCAACATTGAAAATCACCAACAAATTCAACAACAACCTCAACAATGAAAAACACCAAAAAATTCAACAAAAACCTCAACAATGAAAAATACCATAAAATTCATCAACAACATCAACATTCAAAAACACCAACAAATTTAACAGAAACCTCAACAATGAAAAACACTGAAAAATTCAACAACAACCTCAACATTGAAAATCACCAACAAATTCAACAAAAACCTCAACAATGAAAAACACCAAAATATTCATCAACAACCTCAAAATTCAAAAACACCAAAAAATTCAACAAAAACCTCAACAATGAAAAACACCGAAAAATTCAACAACAACGTCAACTTTGAAAAACACCAACAACTTCAACAAGCTCAGAATTGAAAAACACCAACAAATTCAACCTCAACCTCAACTTTGAAAAATACAAAAAAGATCTAAAAAACCATTGATAACACCCATAAATTCAACAATCTCAACATTGAAAATCACCAACAAATTCAACAACAACCTCAGCAATGAAAAACATCAAAAAATTGAACAACAACCACAACTTTGAAAAACACCAAAAAATTCAACAACCTCAACATTGAGAAACAGCAACAAATTCAACTGTAACCTCAACTTTGAAAAATACAAAAAGATTCAAATAAAACAATTGAATACACCAATAAATTCAACAACAATCTCAACATTGAAAATCACCAACAAATTCAACAAAAACCTCAAAAATGTAAAACAATAAAAAATTCATCAACAACCTCAACATTCAAAAACACCAACAAATTCAACAAAAACCTCAACAATGAAAAACACCAAAATATTCATCAACAACCTCAACATTCAAAAACACCAACAACTTCAACAAAAACCTCAACAATTAAAAACACCATAAAATTCAACAACAACGTCAACTTTGAAAAATACCAACAAATTCAACAACCTCAACATTTAAAAACACCAACAAAATAAACAACAACCTCAACTTTGAAAAACACCAACAAATTCAAAAACCTCAACATGGAAAAACACAAACAAATTCAACCACAACCTCAACATTGAAAATCACCAACAAATTCAACAACAACCTCAGCAATGAAAAACACCAACAAATTCAACAAAAACCTCAACAATGAAAAATACCATAAAATTCATCAACAACATCAACATTCAAAAACACCAACAAATTCAACAGAAACCTCAACAATGAAAAACACTGAAAAATTCAACAACAACTTCAACATTGAAAATCACCAACAAATTCAACAAAAACCTCAACAATGAAAAACACCAAAATATTCATCAACAACCTCAACATTCAAAAACACCAAAAAATTCAACAAAAACCTCAACAATGAAAAACACCAAAAAATTCAACAACAACGTCAACTTTGAAAAACACCAACAACTTCAACACGCTCAGCATTGAAAAACACCAACAAATTCAACCACAACCTCAACATTGAAAATCACCATAAAATTCAACAACAATCTCAACATTGAAAAACTCCAACAATTTCAACAACAACCTCAACAATAAAAAACACCAAAAAATTCAACAACAAACTCAACATTGATAATCACCAACAAATTCAACAACAACCTCAACTTTGAAAAACACCAAAAAATTCAACAACCTCAACATTGAAAAACACCAACAAATTCAACCACAACCTCAACATTGAAAATCACCATAAAATTCATCAACAACATCAACATTCAAAACCACCAACAAATTCAACAGAAACCTCAACAATGAAAAACACCAAAAAATTCAACAACAACCACAACATTGAAAAACTCCAACATATTCAACAACAACCTCAACAATGAAAAACACCAACAAATTCAACAACCTTAACATTGAAAAACACCAACAAATTCACCTGCTACCTCAACTTTGAAAAATACAAAAAAGATCAAAAAAAAACCATTGATAACACCAATAAATTAAACAACCTCAACATTGAAAATCACCAACAATTTCAACAACACCCTCAACAATGAAAAACACCAACAAATTCAACAAAAACCTCAAAAAAGAAAAACATCAAAAATTCAGCACAAACCTCAATTTGAAAAATACCAACAGATTTAACAACCTCAACATTCAAATACACCAACAATTTCAACAACAAACTCAGCTTTGAAAAACACCAGCAATTCAGCAACCTCAACGTTGAAAAACACCAACAAATTCAACAACAACCTCAACTTTTAAAAATGCAAAAAGGTTCAACAAATAAAAATTGATAACAACAACAAATTCAAGAACAACCTCAATCTTGAAAATCACCAACAAATTTAACAACAACCTCAACAATGAAAAACATCAATAATTCAACAACAACAACCACAACAATGAAAAACACCAAACAATTCAACAACAACCTC
This sequence comes from Cetorhinus maximus, assembly GCF_964194155.1. Lineage (NCBI taxonomy): Eukaryota > Metazoa > Chordata > Chondrichthyes > Lamniformes > Cetorhinidae > Cetorhinus > Cetorhinus maximus. Next base: position 2,355,087 of record NW_027596101.1, on the reverse strand, counting down.
AACATTCAAAAACACCAACAACTTCAAGAAAAACCTCAACAATTAAAAACACCATAAAATTCAACAACAACGTCAACTTTGAAAAATACCAACAAATTCAACAACCTCAACATTTAAAAACACCAACAAATTAAACAACAACCTCAACATTGAAAAACACCAAAAAATTCAATAACAACCTCAACAATGAAAAACACCAAAAAATTCAACAAAAAACTCAACAGTGAAAAACACCAACAAATTCAAAAACCTCAACATGGAAAAAGACCAACAAATTCAACAACAACTCAACATTGAAAATCACCTTAAAATTCAACAACAACCTCAACATTCAATAACACCAAAAAATTCAACAAAAACCTCAACAATGAAAAACACCAAAAAATTCAACAACAACCACAACATTGAAAAACTCCAACATATTCAACAACAACCTCAACAATGAAAAACACCAACATATTCAACAACCTTAACATTGAAAAACACCAACAATTTCAACTACTACCTCAGCTTTGAAAAATACAAAAAAGATCAAAAAAAAACCATTGATAACAACAATAAATTCAACAACCTCAACATTGAAAATCACCAACAATTTCAACAACACCCTCAACAATGAAAAACACCAACAAATTCAACAAAAACCTCAAAAAAGAAAAACATCAAAAATTCAGCACAAACCTCAATTTGAAAAACACCAACAGATTTAACAACCTCAACATTCAAATACACCAACAAATTCAACAACAAACTCAGCTTTGAAAAACACCAACAAATTCAGCAACCTCAACATTGAAAAACACCAACAAATTCAACAACAACCTCAACTTTTAAAAATACAAAAAGGTTCAACAAATAAAAATTGATAACAACAACAAATTCAAGAACAACCTCAATCTTGAAAATCAGCAACAAATTTAACAACAACCTCAACAATGAAAAACATCAAAAATTCAGCAACAACCACAACAATGAAAAACACCAACAAATTCAACAACAACCTCAACATTCAAAAACACCAACAAATTCAACAAAAACCTCAACAATGAAAAACACCAAAAAATTCATCAACAACCTCAACATTCAAAAACACCAACAACTTCAACAAAAACCTCAACAATTAAAAACACCATAAAATTCAACAACAACGTCAACTTTGAAAAATACCAACAAATTCAACAACCTCAACATTTAAAAACACCAACAAATTAAACAACAACCTCAACATTGAAAAACACCAAAAAATTCAATAAAAACCTCAACAATGAAAAACACCAAAAAATTCAACATAAAACTCAACAGTGAAAAACACCAACAAATTCAAAAACCTCAACATGGAAAAAGACCAACAAATTCAACAACAACTCAACATTGAAAATCACCCAAAAATTCAAAAACAACTTCAACATTGAAAAACTCCAACAATTTCAACAACAAACTCAACAATGAAAAACACCAAAAAATTCAACAACAAACTCAACATTGATAATCACCAACAAATTCAACAACTACCTCAACTTTGAAAAACACCAACAAATTCAACTGCTACCTCAGCTTTGAAAAATACAATAAAGATCAAAAAAAAACATTGATAACACCAATAAATTCAACAACCTCAACATTGAAAATCACCAACAATTTCAACAACACCCTCAACAATGAAAAACACCAACAAATTCAACAAAAACCTCAATAAAGAAAAACATCAAAAATTCAGCACAAACCTCAATTTGAAAAACACCAACAGATTTAACAACCTCAACATTCAAATACACCAACAATTTCAACAACAAACTCAGCTTTGAAAAACACCAGCAATTCAGCAACCTCAACGTTGAAAAACACCAACAAATTCAACAACAACCTCAACTTTTAAAAATACAAAAAGGTTCAACAAATAAAAATTGATAACAACAACAAATTCAAGAACAACCTCAATCTTGAAAATCACCAACAAATTTAACAACAACCTCAACAATGAAAAACATCAATAATTCAACAACAACAACCACAACAATGAAAAACACCAAACAATTCAACAACAACCTCAACATTCAAAAACACCAACAACTTCAACAAAAACCTCAACAATTAAAAACACCATAAAATTCAACAACAACGTCAACTTTGAAAAATACCAACAAATTCAACAACCTCAACATTGAAAAAGACCAACAAATTCAACAACAACTCAACATTGAAAATCACCTAAAAATTCAACAACAACCTCAACATTGAAAAGCTCCAACAATTTCAACAACAAACTCAACAATGAAAAACACCAAAAAATTCAACAACAAACTCAACATTGATAATCACCAACAAATTCAACAACAACCTCAACTTTGAAAAACACCAACAAATTCAACAACCTCAACATTGAAAAACACCAACAAATTCAACCACAACCTCAACATTGAAAATCACCATAAAATGCATCAACAACATCAACATTCAAAAACACCAACAAATTCAACAGAAACCTCAACAATGAAAAACACCGAAAAATTCAACTACAACCATAACATTGAAAATCACCAACAAATTCAACAAAAACCTCAACAATGAAAAACACCAAAATATTCATCAACAACCTCAACATTCAAAAACACCAAAAAACTCAACAAAAACCTCAACAATGAAAAACACCAAAAAATTCAACAACAACCTCAACTTTGAAAAACACCAACAACTTCAACTGCAACCTCAACTTTGAAAAATGCAAAAAAGATAAAAAAGAACCATTGATAACATCAATAATTTCAACAACCTCAACATTGTAAATCACCAACAAATTCAACAACCTTAACATTGAGAAACAGCAACAAATTGAACTGCAACCCCAACTTTGAAAAATACAAAAAGATTCAAAAAAAACATTGAATACACCAATAAATTCAACAACAACCTCAATATTGAAAATCACCAAAAAATTCAACAACAACCTCAACTTTGAAAAACACCAACAACTTCAAAATCCTCAACATGGAAAAACACCAACAAATTCAACTTCAACCTCAATATTGAAAATCACCAACAAATTCAACAACAACCTCAACAATGAAAATCACCAACAAATTCAACAACAACCTCAACGATGAAGAACACCAAATAATTCAACAACAATCTCATCATTCAAATCACAAACAAATTCAACTGAAACCTCAACAATGAAAAACAACAACATTTCAAAAACCTCAACATGGATTATCACCAACACATTGAACCACAACCTCAACATTGAAAATCACCAACAAATTCAACAACAACCTCAACAATGAAAAACACCAAAATATTCATCAACAACCTCAACATTCAAAAACAACAAAAAACTCAACAAAAACCTCAACAATGAAAATCACCAAAAAATTCAACAACAACCTCAACTTTGAAAAACACCAACAACTTCAAAATCCTCAAAATGGAAAAACACCAACAAATTCAACTTCAACCTCAATATTGAAAATCACCAACAAATTCCACAACAACCTCAACAATGAAAATCACCAACAAATTCAACAACAACCTCAACAATGAAGAACACCAAATAATTCAACAACAATCTCATCATTCAAATCACCAACAAATTCAACTGAAACCTCAACAATGAAAAACAACAACATTTCAAAAACCTCAACATTGAAAATCACCAACAAATTCAACAACAACCTCAACATTGAAAATCACCAACAAATTCAACAACAACCTCAACAATGAAAAACACCAAAAAAGTTCATCAACAACCTCAACAAAGAAAATAAAAAACAAATTAAACACAAACCTCAACAATGAAAAACACCAAAAAAATTCAACAACAACCTCAACATTCAAAATCACCAACAAATTCAACAAAAACGTCAACAATGAAAAACACCAAAAAATTCATCAACAACCTCAACATTCAAAAACACCAAGAAACTGAACAAAAACATCAACAATGAAAAACACCAAAAAATTCACCAACAACCTCCACTTTGAAAAACACCAACAACTTCAACAACCTCAACTTTCAAAAACACCAACAAATTCAACTGCAACCTCAACTTTGATAAATACAAAAAAGATCAAAAAAAAATATTGATAACACCAATAAATTCAACAACCTCAACATTGAAAATCTCCAACAAATTCAACAAGAACCTCAGCAATGAAAAACATCAAAAGATTCAAAAACAACCTCATATTTGAATAACACCAAAAAATTCAACCACGTCAACATTGAGAAACAGCAACAAATTCAAGTGCAACCTCAACTTTGAAAAATACAAAAAGATTCAAATAGAATCATTGAATACACCAAATAACTCAACAAAAATCTCATCATTCAAATCACCAACAAATTCAACAGAAACCTCAACAATGAAAAACACCAACATGTCAAAAACCTCAACATGGAAAATCACCAACACATTCAACCACAACCTCAACATTGAAAATCACCAACAAATTCAACAACAACCTCAACAATGAAAAACACCAACAAATTCAACAAAAACCTCAACAATGAAAAACACCAAAAAAGTTCATCAACAACCTCAACAAACAAAAACACCAACAGATTCAACACAAACCTCAACAATGAAAAACACCAAAAAATTCAACAACAACCTCAACATTGAAAATCACCAACAAATTCAACAAAAACGTCAACAATGAAAAACACCAACAAATTCATCAACAACTTCAACATTCAAAAACACCAAAAAACTCAACAAAAACCTCAACAATGAAAAACACCAAAAAATTCAACATCAACCTCAACTTTGAAAAACACCAACAACTTCAACAACCTCAACTTTGAAAAACACCAACAAATTCAACTGCAACCTCAACTTTGAAAAATACAAAAAAGATAAAAAAAAACCATTGATAACATCAATAAATTCAACAACCTCAACATTGAAAATCACCAACAAATTCAACAACAACCTCAGCACTGAAAAACATCAAAAAATACAACAACCTAAACTTTGAAAAACACCAAAAAGATTAAAAAAAAAACAATGAATACAGGTTCAACAAAATAAAAATTGATAACACCAACAAATTCAACAACAACCTCAACAATGAAAATCACCAACAAATTTAACAACAACCTCAACAATGAAAAACGGCAAAAATTCAACAACAACAACGACAATAATGAAAAACACCAAACAAATCAACAACAACCTCAACATTCCAAAACACCAACAAATTCAACAACAACCTCAACAATGAAAAACACCAAAAAATTCATCAACAACCCGAACATTCAAAAACACCAACAAATTCAACAAAAACCTCAACAATTAAAAACACCAACAAATTCAGCAAGAAACTCAACATTCAAAATCACCAAAAAATTCAACAACAACCTCAACATTGAAAAACTCAACAAATTGAACAACAACCTCAACAATGAAAAACACTAACAAATTCAAAAACGTCAACATGCAAAAACACCGACAAATTCAACAACAACCTCAATATTTAAAATCACCAACAAATTTAACATCATCCTCAACAATGAAAAACGTCAAAAATTCAACAACAACAACCACAACAATGAAAAACACCGAACAAATCAACAACAACATCAACATTCAAAAACACCAACAAATTCAACAACAACCTCAACAATGAAAAACACCAAAAAATTCATCAACAACCTCAACATTCAAAAACACCAACAAATTAAACAAAAACCTCAACAATTAAAAACACCAGCAAATTCAACAACAAACTCAACATTGAAAATCACCAAAAAATTGAACAACAACCTCATCATTGAAAAACTCCAACAATTTCAACAACAACCTCAACAAAGAAAAACACCTAAAAATTCAACAACTAACTCAGCATTGAAAATCACCAACAAATTCAACACCAACCTCAACTTTGAAAAACACCAACAAATTCAAAAACGTCAACATGGAAAAACACCAACAATTTCAACCACAACCTCAAAATTGAAAATCACCAAAAAATTCAACAACAACCTCAACAATGAAAGACACCAACAAATTCAAGAAAAACCACAACAATGAAAAACACCTAAAAATTCATCAACAACCTCAACATTGTAAATCACCAACAAATTCAACAAAAACCTCAGCAAAGAAAAACACCAATAAATTCAACAACCTCAACATTGAAAATAACCAAAAAATTCAACAAAAACCTCAACAATGAAAAACACCAAAAAATTCAACAACAAGCTCAACTTTGAAAAACACCAAAAAATTCAACAACCTCTACATTGAGAAACAGCAACAAATTCAACTGCAACCTCAACTTTGAAAAATACAAAAAGATTCAAATAAAAACGTTGAATACACCAATAAATTCAACAACAACCTCAACTTTGAAAATCAAAAAAAAATTCAACAAAAATCTGAACAATGAAAAACACCAAAAAATTCATCAACAACCTGAACTTTCAAAACACCAAAAAATTCAACAAAAACCTCAACAATGAAAAACACCAAAAAATTAAACAACAACCTCAACTTTGAAAAACACCAAACAATTCAACGACCTCAACATTGAGAAACAGCAACAAGTTCAACTGCAACCTCATCTTTGAAAAGTACAAAATGATTCAAATAAAAACATTGAATACACCAATAAATTCAACAACAACCTCAACATTGAAAATCACCAACAAATTCAACAAAAACCTCAACAAAGAAAAACACCAATAAATTCAACAACCTCAACATTGAAAATAACCGAAAAATTCAACAAAAACCTCAACAATGGAAAACACCAAAAAATTCAACAACAACCTCAACTTTGAAAAACACCAAACAATTCAACCACCTCAACATTGAGAAACAGCAGCAAGTTCAACTGCAACCTCAACTTTGAAAAGTACAAAATGATTCAAATAAAACCATTGAATACACCAATAAATTCAACAACAAACTCAATATTGAAAATCACAAAAAAATTCAACTACAACCTCAATATTGAAAATCACCAACAAATTCAACAGCAACCTCAACAATGAAAAACTCCAACAAATTCAAAAAAAACCTCAACAATGAAAAAAACCAAATAATTCACAACAATCTCAACATTCAAAACACCAACAAATTCAACAACAACCTCAACATTCGAAAACACCAATAAATTCAACAACAACCTCAGCAATGAAAAACAGCAAACAAGTCAACAACAACGACCTCAACAGCGAAAAACAACAAATAATTCATCAACAACCTCAGAAATGAAAAAAAACAAAAAATACAACAATAACGACCTCAACAATGAAAAATACCAAAAAATTCAGCAACAATCTCAACATTGAAAAACTCCAACAATTTCAACAACAACCTCAACATTTAAAAACACCAACAAATTAAACAACAACCTCAACATTGAAAAACACCAAAAAATTCAATAACAACCTCAACAATGAAGAACACCAAAAAATTCAACAAAAAACTCAACAGTGAAAAAGACCAACAAATTCAAAAACCTCAACATGGAAAAAGACCAACAAATTCAACAACAACTCAACATTGAAAATCACCTAAAAATTCAACAACAACCTCAACATTGAAAAACTCCAACAATTTCAACAACAACCTCAACAATGAAAAACACCAAAAAATTCAACAACAAACTCAACATTGATAATCACCAACAAATTCAACAACAACCTCAACTTTGAAAAACACCAACAAATTCAACAACCTCAACACTGAAAAACACCAACAAATTCAACCACAACCTCAACATTGAAAATCAGCATAAAATGCATCAACAACATCAACATTCAAAAACACCAACAAATTCAACAGAAACCTCAACAATGAAAAACACCGAAAAATTCAACATCAACCTCAACATTGAAAATCACCAACAAATTCAACAAAAACCTCAACAATGAAAAACACCAAAATATTCATCAACAACCTCAACATTCAATAACACCAAAAAATTCAACAAAAACCTCAACAATGAAAAACACCAAAAATTCAACAACAACCACAACATTGAAAAACACCAACAACTTCAACAAGCTCAGCATTGAAAAACACCAACAAATTCAACCTCAACCTCAACTTTGAAAAATACAAAAAAGATCTAAAAAACCATTGATAACACCAATACATTCAACAATCTCAACATTGAAAATCACCAACAAATTCAACAACAACCTCAGCAATGAAAAACATCAAAAAATTCAACAACAACCTCAACTTTGAAAAACACCAAAAAATTCAACAACCTCAACATTGAGAAAGAGCAACAAATTCAACTGTAACCTCAACTTTGAAAATTACAAAAAGATTCAAATAAAAAAATTGAATACACCAATAAATTGAACAACAATCTCAACATTGAAAATCACCAACAAATTCAACAATAACCTCAAAAATGTAAAACAATAAAAAATTCATCAACAACCTCAACATTCAAAAACACCAAAAAATTCAACAAAAACCTCAACAATGAAAAACACCAAAAAATTCATCAACAACCTCAACATTCGAAAACACCAATAAATTCAACAACAACCTCAGCAAATAAAAACAGCAAACAATTCAACAACAACGACCTCAACAGCGAAAAACAACAAATAATTCATCAACAACCTCAGAAATGAAAAACAACAAAAAATACAACAACAACGACCTCAACAATGAAAAATACCAAAAAATTCAGCAACAATCTCAACATTGAAAAACTCCAACAATTTCAACAACAACCACAACAGTGAATGACACCAAAAAATTTAACAACAACGTCAACTTTGAAAAATACCAACAAATTCAACAACCTCAACATTTAAAAACACCAACAAATTAAACAACAACCTCAACATTGAAAAACACCAAAAAATTCAATAACAACCTCAACAATGAAAAACACCAAAAAATTCAACAAAAAACTCAACAATGAAAAAGACCAACAAATTCAAAAACCTCAACATGGAAAATGACCAACAAATTCAACAACAACTCAACATTGAAAATCACCTAAAAATTCAACAACAACCTCAACATTGAAAAACTCCAACAATTTCAACAACAACCTCAACAATGAAAAACACCAAAAAATTCAACAACAAACTCAACATTGATAATCACCAACAAATTCAACAACAACCTCAACTTTGAAAAACACCAACAAATTCAACAACCTCAACATTGAAAAACACCAACAAATTCAACCACAACCTCAACATTGAAAATCAGCATAAAATGCATCAGCAACATCAACATTCAAAAACATCAACAAATTCAACAGAAACCTCAACAATGAAAAACACCGAAAAATTAAACAACAACCTCAACATTGAAAATCACCAACAAATTCAACAAAAACCTCAACAATGAAAAACACCAATATATTCATCAACAACCACAACATTGAAAAACACCAACAACTTCAACAAGCTCAGCATTGAAAAACACCAACAAATTCAACCTCAACCTCAACTTTGAAAAATACAAAAAAGATCTAAAAAACCATTGATAACACCAATAAATTCAACAATCTCAACACTGAAAATCACCAACAAATTCAACAACAACCTCAGCAATGAAAAACATCAAAAAATTCAACAACAACCTCAACAATGAAAAACACCAAAAAATTCAACAACAAACTCAACATTGATAATCACCAACAAATTCAACAACAACCTCAACTTTGAAAAACACCAACAAATTCAACAACCTCAACATTGAAAAACACCAACAAATTCAACCACAACCTCAACATTGAAAATCAGCATAAAATGCATCAACAACATCAACATTCAAAAACACCAACAAATTCAACAGAAACCTCAACAATGAAAAACACCGAAAAATTCAACATCAACCTCAACATTGAAAATCACCAACAAATTCAACAAAAACCTCAACAATGAAAAACACCAAAATATTCATCAACAACCTCAACATTCAATAACACCAAAAAATTCAACAAAAACCTCAACAATGAAAAACACCAAAAATTCAACAACAACCACAACATTGAAAAACACCAACAACTTCAACAAGCTCAGCATTGAAAAACACCAACAAATTCAACCTCAACCTCAACTTTGAAAAATACAAAAAGGATCTAAAAAACCATTGATAACACCAATACATTCAACAATCTCAACATTGAAAATCACCAACAAATTCAACAACAACCTCAGCAATGAAAAACATCAAAAAATTCAACAACAACCTCAACTTTGAAAAACACCAAAAAATTCAACAACCTCAACATTGAGAAAGAGCAACAAATTCAACTGTAACCTCAACTTTGAAAATTACAAAAAGATTCAAATAAAAAAATTGAATACACCAATAAATTGAACAACAATCTCAACATTGAAAATCACCAACAAATTCAACAATAACCTCAAAAATGTAAAACAATAAAAAATTCATCAACAACCTCAACATTCAAAAACACCAAAAAATTCAACAAAAACCTCAACAATGAAAAACACCAAAAAATTCATCAACAACCTCAACATTCGAAAACACCAATAAATTCAACAACAACCTCAGCAATAAAAACAGCAAACAATTCAACAACAACGACCTCAACAGCGAAAAACAACAAATAATTCATCAACAACCTCAGAAATGAAAAACAACAAAAAATACAACAACAACGACCTCAACAATGAAAAATACCAAAAAATTCAGCAACAATCTCAACATTGAAAAACTCCAACAATTTCAACAACAACCACAACAGTGAATGACACCAAAAAATTTAACAACAACGTCAACTTTGAAAAATACCAACAAATTCAACAACCTCAACATTTAAAAACACCAACAAATTAAACAACAACCTCAACATTGAAAAACACCAAAAAATTCAATAACAACCTCAACAATGAAAAACACCAAAAAATTCAACAAAAAACTCAACAATGAAAAAGACCAACAAATTCAAAAACCTCAACATGGAAAATGACCAACAAATTCAACAACAACTCAACATTGAAAATCACCTAAAAATTCAACAACAACCTCAACATTGAAAAACTCCAACAATTTCAACAACAACCTCAACAATGAAAAACACCAAAAAATTCAACAACAAACTCAACATTGATAATCACCAACAAATTCAACAACAACCTCAACTTTGAAAAACACCAACAAATTCAACAACCTCAACATTGAAAAACACCAACAAATTCAACCACAACCTCAACATTGAAAATCAGCATAAAATGCATCAGCAACATCAACATCCAAAAACATCAACAAATTCAACAGAAACCTCAACAATGAAAAACACCGAAAAATTAAACAACAACCTCAACATTGAAAATCACCAACAAATTCAACAAAAACCTCAACAATGAAAAACACCAATATATTCATCAACAACCACAACATTGAAAAACACCAACAACTTCAACAAGCTCAGCATTGAAAAACACCAACAAATTCAACCTCAACCTCAACTTTGAAAAATACAAAAAAGATCTAAAAAACCATTGATAACACCAATAAATTCAACAATCTCAACATTGAAAATCACCAACAAATTCAACAACAACCTCAGCAATGAAAAACACCAAAAAATTCAACAACCTCAACATTGAGAAACAGCAACAAATTCAACTGTAACCTCAACTTTGAAAATTACAAAAAGATTCAAATAAAAAAATTGAATACACCAATAAATTCAACAACAATCTCAACATTGAAAATCACCAACAAATTCAACAATAACCTCAAAAATGTAAAACAATAAAAAATTCATCAACAACCTCAACATTCAAAAACACCAACAACTTCAACAAAAACCTCAACAATTAAAAACACCATAAAATTCAACAACAACGTCAACTTTGAAAAATACCAACAAATTCAACAACCTCAACATTTAAAAACACCAGCAAATTAAACAACAACCTCAACATTGAAAAACACCAAAAAATTCAATAACAACCTCAACACTGAAAAAAACCAAAAAATTCAACAAAAAACTCAAAAGTGAAAAAGACCAACAAATTCAAAAAACTCAACATGGAAAAAGATCAACAAATTCAACAACAACTCAACATTGAAAATCACCAAAAAATTCAACAACAATCTCAACATTGAAAAACTCCAACAATTTCAACAACAACCTCAACAATGAAAAACACCAAAAATTCAACAACAAACTCAACATTGATAAACACCAACAAATTCAACAAGAACCTCAACTTTGAAAAACAACAACAAATTCAACAACCTCAACATTGAAAAACACCAACAAATTAAACCACAATCACTACATTGAAAATCACCATAAAATTCATCAACAATATCAACATTCAAAAACACCAACAAATTCAACAGAAACCACAACAATGAAAAACACCGAAAAATTCAACAACAACCTTAACATTGAAAATCACCAACAAATTCAAAAAAAACCTCAACAATGAAAAACACCAAAATATTCATCAACAACCTCAACATTCAAAAACACAAAAAAATTCAACAAAGACCTCAACAATGAAAAACACCAAAAAATTGAACTACAACGTCAACTTTGAAAAACACCAACAACTTCAAAAATCTCAACATTGAAAATCACCAACAAATTCAACAAAAAGCTCAACAATGAAAAACACCAAAAATTTCAACAACAACCTCAACTTTGAAAAACACCAACAACTTCAACAACCTCAACATTGAAAAACACCAACAAATTCAACTGCAACCTCAACATTGAAAAATAAAAAAAAAATCAAAAACAAACATCGATATCACCAATAAATTCAACAACCTGAACATTGAAAATCACCAACAAATTCAAGAACAACCTCAGCAATGAAAAATATCAAAAAATTCAAAGACAACCTAAACTTTGAAAAACACCAAAAAATTCAACCACCTCAACATTGAGAAACAGCAACTAATTCAACTGCAACCTCAACTTTGAAAAATACAAAAAGATTCAAATAAAAACATTGAATACACCAATAAATGCAACAACAACCTCAACATTGAAAATCACCAACAAATTCAACAAAAAACTTAGCAATAAAAAACACCAAAAAATTTATCAACAACCCCAACATTCAAAAACACCAAATAATTCAACAAAAACCTCAACAATGAAAAACACCAAAAAATTCAACAACAACCTCAACATTGAAAAACACCAACAAATTCAACAAGAACCTCAATATTGAAAATCACCTATAAATTCATCAACAACCTCAACAATGAAAAACATCAAAAAATTCAACAACAACCTCAATATTCGAAAACACCAATAAATTCAACAACAACCTCAGCAATGAAAAACAGCAAACAATTCAACAACAACGACCTCAACAGCGAAAAACAACAAAAAATTCATCAACAATCTCAACATTGAAAAACTCCAACAATTTCAACAACAACCTCAACAATGAAAAACACCCAAAAATTCAACAACAAACTCAACATTGAAAATCACCAACAAATTCAACAAAAACCTCAACAATGAAAAACACCAAAAAATTCAACAACGACCTTAATTTGAAAAACACAAACAGATTTAACAACATCAACATTCAAATACACCAACAAATACAACAACAAACTGAGCTTTGAAAAACACCAACAAATTCAACAACCTCAACATTGAAAAACACCAACAAATTCAACAACAACCTCAACTTTTAAAAATACAAAAAGGTTCAACAAAATAAAAATTGATAAAGCCAACAAATTCAACAACAATCTCAATATTGAAAATCACCAACAAATTTAACAACAACCTCAACAATGAAAAACATCAATAATTCAACAACAACAACCACAACAATGAAATACACCAAACAATTCAACAACAACCTCAACATTCAAACACAACAACAAATTCAACAACAACCTCAACAATGAAAAACACCAAAATATTCAACAACAACTTCAACTTTGAAAAATACCAACAAATTCCACAACCTCAACATTGAAAAACACCAACAAATTCAACAACAACCTCACCCTTGATAAATACAAAAAAGATCAAAAAAAACCATTGATAACACCAATAAATTCAAAAACCTCAACATTGAATATCACCAACAAATTCAACAACAAGCTCAGCAATGAAAAACATCAAAAAATTCAACAACAACCTCATCTTTGAATAACATCAAAAAAATCAACAACCTCAACATTAAGAAACAGCAACAAATTCAACTGCAACCTCAAATTTGAAAATCACCAACAAATTCAACAACAACCTCAATAATGAAAAACATCAGCAAATTCAACAACAAACTCAACATTGAAAATCACCAAAAAATTGAACAACAACCTCATCATTGAAAAACTCCAACAATTTCAACAACAACCTCAACAAAGAAAAACACCTAAAAATTCAACAACTAACTCAGCATTGAAAATCACCAACAAATTCAACAACAACCTCAACTTTGAAAAACACCAACAAATTCAAAAACGTCAACATGGAAAAACACCAACAATTTCAACCACAACCTCAAAATTGAAAATCACCAAAAAATTCAACAACAACCTCATCATTGAAAAACTCCAACAATTTCAAGAAAAACCAGAACAATGAAAAACACCTAAAAATTCAAAAACAACCTCAACATTGAAAATCACCAACAAATTCAACAAAAACCTCAACAAAGAAAAACACCAATAAATTCAACAACCTCAACATTGAAATTAACCAAATAATTCAAAAAAAACATCAACAATGAAAAACACCAAAAAATTCAACAACAAGCTCAACTTTGAAAAATACCAAAAAATTCAACAACCTCTACATTGAGAAACAGCAACAAATTCAACTGCAACCTCAACTTTGAAAAATACAAAAAGATTCAAATAAAAACATTGAATACACCAATAAATTCAACAACAACCTCAACATTGAAAATCAACAAAAAATTCAACAAAAATCTGAACAATGAAAAACACCAAAAAATTCATCAACAACCTGAACTTTCAAAAACAACAAAAAATTCAACAAAAACCTCAACAATGAAAAACACCAAAAAATTCAACAACAACCTCTACTTTGAAAAACACCAAACAATTCAACCACCTCAACATTGAGAAACAGCAACAAGTTCAACTGCAACCTCAACTTTGAAAAGTACAAAATGATTCAAATAAAAACATTGAATACACCAATAAATTCAACAACAAACTCATTATTGAAAATCACAAAAAAATTCAACAACAACCTCAACTTTGAAAAACACCAACAAATTCAACTACAACCTCAATATTGAAAATCACCAACAAGTTCAACAGCAACCTCAACAATGAAAAACTCCAACAAATTCAACAAAAACCTCAACAATGAAAAACACCAAATAATTCAACAACAATCTCAACATTCAAAACACCAACAAATTCAACAACAACCTCAACATTCGAAAACACCAATAAATTCAACAACAACCTCAGCAATGAAAAACAGCAAACAATTCAACAACAACGACCTCAACAGCGAAAAACAACAAAAAATTCATCAACAACCTCAGCAATGAAAAACAACAAAAAATACAACAACAACGACCTCAACAATGAAAAATACCAAAAAATTCAGCAACAATCTCAACATTGAAAAAAACCAACAATTTCAACAACAACCACAACAGTGAATAACACCAAAAAATTCAACAACAAACTCAACATTGCAAATCACCAACAAATTCAACAACCTCAACATTGAATAACAACAACAAATTCAACTGCAACCTCAACTTTGAAAAATACAAAAAAGTTCAAGAAAAATCATTGATAACACCAATAAATTCAACAACAACCTCAACAATGAAAAACACCAAATAATTCAACAACAATCTCATCACTCAAAACACCAACAAATTCAAAACAACCTCAACATTCAAAACACCAACAAATTCAACAAAAACCTCAACAATGAAAAGAACCAAAAAATTCAACAACAACCTCAACATTGAAAATCACCAACAAATTCAACAAAAACCTCAACATTCAAAAACACCAAAAAATTCAACAACAACCTCAACATTCAAAAACACCAAACAATTCAACAAAAACCTCAACAATGATAAACACCAAAAAATTCAACAACAACCTCAACTTTAAAAAAACCAACAACTTCAACAACCTCGACATTGAAAATCACCGACAAATTCAACAAACACGTCAACAATCAAAAACACCAACAAATTCATCAACACCCTCAACATTCAAAAACACCAACAAATGTTACAGAAATCACAACAATGCGAAACACCAAAAAATTCAAAAACAACCTCAACATTCAAAATCACCAACAAATTCAACAAAAACCTCAACAATGAAAAACAGCAAAAAATTCATGAACAACCTCAACATTGAAAAACATCAACAAATTCAACAAAAAACTCAACAATGATAAACACCAAAAAATTCAACAACAACCTCAACTTTAAAAAAACCAACAACTTCAACAACCTCGACATTGAAAATCACCGACAAATTCAACAAACACGTCAACAATCAAAAACACCAACAAATTCATCAACAACCTCAACATTCAAAAACACCAACAAATGTTACAGAAATCACAACAATGCGAAACACCAAAAAATTCAAAAACAACCTCAACATTCAAAATCACCAACAAATTCAACAAAAACCTCAACAATGAAAAACAGCAAAAAATTCATGAACAACCTCAACATTGAAAAACATCAACAAATTCAACAAAAAACTCAACAATGATAAACACCAAAAAATTCAACAACAACCTCAACTTTGAAAAACACCAACAACTACAACAACCTCAAACATTGAAAAAGACCAACAAATTCACTGCAACCTCAACTTTGAAAAATACAAAAAAGATCAAAAAAAAACATTGATAATACCAATAAATTCAACAACCTCAACATTGAAAATCACCAACAAATTCAACAACAACCTCAACATTGAAAGTCACCAACAAATTCAACAAAAACCTCAACAATGAATGACACCAAAAAATTCAACAACAACCTCAATATTCGAAAACACCAATAAATTCAACAACAACCTCAGCAATGAAAAACAGCAAACAATTCAACAACAACGACCTCAACAGCAAAAAACAACAAAAAATTCATCAACAACCTCAGCAATGAAAAAGAGCAAAAAAATCAACAACAACGACCTCAACAATGAAAAATACCAAACAATTCAGCAACAATCTCAACATTGAAAAACTCCAACAATTTCAACAACAACCTCAACAATGAAAAACACCCAAAAATTCAACAACAAACTCAACATTGAAAATCACCAACAAATTCAACAGCAACCACAACTTTGAAAATCACCAACAAATTCAACAGCAACCTCAACAATGAAAAACACCAACAAATTCAACAAAAACCTCAACAATGAAAAACACCAAAAAATTCAACAACGACCTCAATTTGAAAAACACAAACAGATTTAACAACCTCAACATTCAAATACACCAACAAATTCAACAACAAACTCAGCTTTGAAAAACACCAACAAATTCAACAACATCAACATTGAAAAACACCAACAAATTCAACAACAACCTCAACTTTTAAAAATACAAAAAGGTTCAACAAAATAAAAATTGATAAAGCCAACAAATTCAACAACAACCTCAATATTGAAAATCACCAACAAATTTAACAACAACCGCAACAATGAAAAACATCAAAAATTCAACAACAACCACAACAATGAAATACACCAAACAATTCTACAACAACCTCAACAGTCAAAAACAACAACAAATTCAACAACAACCTCAACTTTGATAAATACAAAAAAGATCAAAAAAAACCATTGATAACACCAATAAATTCAACAACCTCAACATTGAAAATCACCAACAAATTCAACAACAAGCTCAGCAATGAAAAACATCAAAAAATTCAACAACAACCTCATCTTTGAATAACATCAAAAAAATCAACAACCTCAACATTGAGAAACAGCAACAAATTCAACTGCAACCTCAAATTTGAAAATCACCAACAAATTCAACAACAACCTCAATAATGAAAAACATCAAAAAATTCAACATCAACATCAACATTCAAAAACACCAAGAAATTAAACAAAAAACTCAACCATGAAAATCAACAAAAAATTCAACAACAACCTCAACTTTGAAAAACACCAAAAAATTCATCAACAACCTCAACATTCAAAATCACCAACAAATTCAACAAAAATCTCTACAATGAAAAACACCAAAAAATTCAACAACAACCTCAACATTGAAAAACACCAACAAATTCAACAACAACCTCAACATTCAAAAACACCAACAAATTCAACAAAAAACTCGACATTTAAAAACACCAAAAAATTCAACAACAACCTCAACATTGAAAAACCAACAAATTCAACTGCAACCTCAACTTTGAAAAAGGCAAAAAAAGTTCAAGAAAAATCATTGATAACACCAATAAATTCAACAAGAACCTCAATATTGAAAATCACCAATAAATTCATCAACAACGTCAACAATGAAAAACATCAAAAAATTCAACAACAACCTCAACAATGAAAAACACCAAATAATTCAACAACAATCTCAACATTCAAAACACCAACAAATTCAACAACAACCTCAACATTCGAAAACACCAATAAATTCAACAACAACCTCAGCAATGAAAAACAGCAAACAATTCAACAACAACGACCTCAACAGCGAAAAACAACAAAAAATTCATCAACAACCTCAGCAATGAGAAACAACAAAAAATTCAACAACAACGACCTCAACAATGAAAAATACCAAAAAATTCAGCAACAATCTCAACATTGAAAAACTCCAAAAATTTCAACAACAACAACAACAATGAAAAACACCAAAAAATTCAACATCAAACTCGACATTGAAAATCACCAACAAATTCTACAACAACCACAAAATTCAAAAACATCACAAATTCAACAAAAACCTCAACAATGAAAAACACCAAAAAATTCAGCAACAACCACATCATTCAAAAACAGCAAAATATTCAACAGCAACCTCAACAATAAAACACACCAACAAATTCAACAACCACAATATTGAAGAACAACAACAAATTCAAAGACAACCTCAACATTCAAAAACACCAACAAATTCAACAAAAACCTCAACAATGAAATACACCAAAAAATTCAACGACAACCTCAACATTGAAAAACACCAACAAATTCAAAAACCTCGACATGGAAAAACACCAACAAATTCAACTACAACCTCAATATTGAAAATCACCAACAAATTCAACAGCAACCTCAACAATGAAAGACTCCAACAAATTCAACAAAAACCTCAACAATGAAAAACACCAAAAAATTCATCAACAACCTCAACATTCAAAAACACCAACAAATTCAACAGAATCCTCAACAATGAAAAACACCAAAAAATTCAACAAAAACCTCAACATTGAAAGTCACCAACAAATTCAACAAAAACCTCAACAATGAATAACACCAAAAAATTCATCAACAACCTCAACATTCAATAACACCAACAAATTAAACAGAATCCTCAACAATGAAAAACACCAAAAAATTCAACAACAACCTCAACATTGAAAATCATTAACAAATTCAACAAAAACCTCAACAATGAAAAACACCAATAAATTCAACAACCTCAACATTGAAAATCACCAAAAAAATTCAACAAAAACCTCAACAATGAAACACAGCAAAAAATTCAACAAGAACCTCAACTTTGAAAAAAACCAAAAAATTACACAACCTCAACATTGAGAAACAGCAACAAATTCAACTGCAACCTCAACTTTGAAAAATACAGAAAGATTCAAAGCAAGCATTGAATACACCAATAAATTCAACCACCACCTCAACATTGAAAATCAACAACAAATTCAACAAAAACCTCAACAATGAAATACACCAAAAAATTCATCAACAACCTCAACATTCAAAAACACCAACAAATTCAACAAAAAGCTCAACAATGAAAAACACCAAAAAATTCAACAACAACCTCAACTTTGAAAAACACCAACAACTTCAACAACCTCAACATTGAAAAACACCAACAAATTCGAACTGCAACCTCAACATTGAAAAATACAAAAAAGATCAAAAACAAACATCGATAACACCAATAAATTCAACAACCTGAACATTGAAAATCACCAACAAATTCAAGAACAACCTCAGCAATGAAAAACATCAAAAAATTCAAAGACAACCTAAACTTTGAAAAACACCAAAAAATTCAACAACCTCAACATTGAGAAACAGCAACAAATTCAACTGCAACCTCAACTTTGAAAAATACAAAAAGATTCGAATAAAAACATTGAATACACCAATAAATTCAACAACAACCTCAACATTGAAAATCACCAACAAATTCAACAAAAACCTCATCAATGAAAAACACCAAAAAATTCAACAATAACCTCAACATTGAAAAACTCCAACAATTTCAACAACAACCTCAACAATGAAAAACACCCAGAAATTCAACAACAAACTCAACATTGAAAATCACCAACAAATTCAACAACAACCTCAACTTTGAAAAACACCAACAAATTCAACAACATCAACAGTGAAAAACACCAACAAATTAAAGTGCAAACTCAACTTTGAAAAATAGAAAAAAGTTTTAAAAAAAACATTGATAACATCAATAAATTCAACAACAACCTCAATATTGAAAATCACCAACAAATTCAACAAGAACCTCAATATTGAAAATCACCTATAAATTCATCAACAACCTCAACAATGAAAAACATCAAAAAATTCAACAACAACCTCAATATTCGAAAACACCAATAAATTCAACAACAACCTCAGCAATGATAAACAGCAAACAATTCAACAACAACGACCTCAACAGCGAAAAACAACAAAAAATTCATCAACAAACTCAGCAATGAAAAAGAGCAAAAAAATCAACAACAACGACCTCAACAATGAAAAATACCAAACAATTCAGCAACAATCTCAACATTGAAAAACTCCAACAATTTCAACAACAACCTCAACAATGAAAAACACCCAAAAATTCAACAACAAACTCAACATTGAAAATCACCAACAAATTCAACAACCACAACTTTGAAAATCACCAACAAATTCAACAGCAACCTCAACAATGAAAAACACCAACAAATTCAACAAAAACCTCAACAATGAAAAACACCAAAAAATTCAACAACGACCTCAATTTGAAAAACACAAACAGATTTAACAACCTCAACATTCAAATACACCAACAAATTCAACAACAAACTCAGCTTTGAAAAACACCAACAAATTCAACAACATCAACATTGAAAAACACCAACAAATTCAACAACAACCTCAACTTTTAAAAATACAAAAAGGTTCAACAAAATAAAAATTGATAAAGCCAACAAATTCAACAACAACCTCAATATTGAAAATCACCAACAAATTTAACAACGACCGCAACAATGAAAAACATCAAAAATTCAACAACAACCACAACAATGAAATACACCAACAATTCAACAACAACCTCAACAGTCAAAAACAACAACAAATTCAACAACAACCTCAACTTTGATAAATACAAAAAAGATCAAAAAAAACCATTGATAACACCAATAAATTCAACAACCTCAACATTGAAAATCACCAACAAATTCAACAACAAGCTCAGCAATGAAAAACATCAAAAAATTCAACAACAACCTCATCTTTGAATAACATCAAAAAAATCAACAACCTCAACATTGAGAAACAGCAACAAATTCAACTGCAACCTCAAATTTGAAAATCACCAACAAATTCAACAACAACCTCAATAATGAAAAACATCAAAAAATTCAACATCAACATCAACATTCAAAAACACCAAGAAATTAAACAAAAAACTCAACCATGAAAATCAACAAAAAATTCAACAACAACCTCAACTTTGAAAAACACCAAAAAATTCATCAACAACCTCAACATTCAAAATCACCAACAAATTCAACAAAAACCTCTACAATGAAAAACACCAAAAAATTCAACAACAACCTCAACATTGAAAAACACCAACAAATTCAACAACAACCTCAACATTCAAAAACACCAACAAATTCAACAAAAAACTCGACATTTAAAAACACCAAAAAATTCAACAACAACCTCAACATTGAAAAACCAACAAATTCAACTGCAACCTCAACTTTGAAAAAGGCAAAAAAAGTTCAAGAAAAATCATTGATAACACCAATAAATTCAACAAGAACCTCAATATTGAAAATCACCAATAAATTCATCAACAACGTCAACAATGAAAAACATCAAAAAATTCAACAACAACCTCAACAATGAAAAACACCAAATAATTCAACAACAATCTCAACATTCAAAACACCAACAAATTCAACAACAACCTCAACATTCGAAAACACCAATAAATTCAACAACAACCTCAGCAATGAAAAACAGCAAACAATTCAACAACAACGACCTCAACAGCGAAAAACAACAAAAAATTCATCAACAACCTCAGCAATGAGAAACAACAAAAAATTCAACAACAACGACCTCAACAATGAAAAATACCAAAAAATTCAGCAACAATCTCAACATTGAAAAACTCCAAAAATTTCAACAACAACAACAACAATGAAAAACACCAAAAAATTCAACATCAAACTCGACATTGAAAATCACCAACAAATTCTACAACAACCACAAAATTCAAAAACATCACAAATTCAACAAAAACCTCAACAATGAAAAACACCAAAAAATTCAGCAACAACCACATCATTCAAAAACAGCAAAATATTCAACAGCAACCTCAACAATAAAACACACCAACAAATTCAACAACCACAATATTGAAGAACAACAACAAATTCAAAGACAACCTCAACATTCAAAAACACCAACAAATTCAACAAAAACCTCAACAATGAAATACACCAAAAAATTCAACGACAACCTCAACATTGAAAAACACCAACAAATTCAAAAACCTCGACATGGAAAAACACCAACAAATTCAACTACAACCTCAATATTGAAAATCACCAACAAATTCAACAGCAACCTCAACAATGAAAGACTCCAACAAATTCAACAAAAACCTCAACAATGAAAAACACCAAAAAATTCATCAACAACCTCAACATTCAAAAACACCAACAAATTCAACAGAATCCTCAACAATGAAAAACACCAAAAAATTCAACAAAAACCTCAACATTGAAAGTCACCAACAAA
This sequence comes from Cetorhinus maximus, assembly GCF_964194155.1. NCBI lineage: Eukaryota > Metazoa > Chordata > Chondrichthyes > Lamniformes > Cetorhinidae > Cetorhinus > Cetorhinus maximus. The sequence continues at coordinate 2,331,916 of NW_027596101.1, read as the reverse complement.
TTCAACAAAAACCTCAACAATGAATAACACCAAAAAATTCATCAACAACCTCAACATTCAATAACACCAACAAATTAAACAGAATCCTCAACAATGAAAAACACCAAAAAATTCAACAACAACCTCAACATTGAAAATCATTAACAAATTCAACAAAAACCTCAACAATGAAAAACACCAATAAATTCAACAACCTCAACATTGAAAATCACCAAAAAAATTCAACAAAAACCTCAACAATGAAACACAGCAAAAAATTCAACAAGAACCTCAACTTTGAAAAACACCAAAAAATTACACAACCTCAACATTGAGAAACAGCAACAAATTCAACTGCAACCTCAACTTTGAAAAATACAGAAAGATTCAAAGCAAGCATTGAATACACCAATAAATTCAACCACCACCTCAACATTGAAAATCAACAACAAATTCAACAAAAACCTCAACAATGAAATACACCAAAAAATTCATCAACAACCTCAACATTCAAAAACACCAACAAATTCAACAAAAAGCTCAACAATGAAAAACACCAAAAAATTCAACAACAACCTCAACTTTGAAAAACACCAACAACTTCAACAACCTCAACATTGAAAAACACCAACAAATTCGAACTGCAACCTCAACATTGAAAAATACAAAAAAGATCAAAAACAAACATCGATAACACCAATAAATTCAACAACCTGAACATTGAAAATCACCAACAAATTCAAGAACAACCTCAGCAATGAAAAACATCAAAAAATTCAAAGACAACCTAAACTTTGAAAAACACCAAAAAATTCAACAACCTCAACATTGAGAAACAGCAACAAATTCAACTGCAACCTCAACTTTGAAAAATACAAAAAGATTCAAATAAAAACATTGAATACACCAATAAATTCAACAACAACCTCAACATTGAAAATCACCAACAAATTCAACAAAAAACTTAGCAATGAAAAAAACCAAAAAATTTATCAACAACCCCAACATTCAAAAACACCAAAAAATTCAACAAAAACCTCAACAATGAAAAACACCAAAAAATTCAACAACAACCTCAACATTCAAAAACACCAACAAATTCAACAGAATCCTCAACAATGAAAAACACCAAAAAATTCAACAAAAACCTCAACATTGAAAGTCACCAACAAATTCAACAAAAACCTCAACAATGAATAACACCAAAAAATTCATCAACAACCTCAACATTCAATAACACCAACAAATTAAACAGAATCCTCAACAATGAAAAACACCAAAAAATTCAACAACAACGTCAACTTTGAAAAATACGAACAAATTCAACAACCTCAACATTTAAAAACACCAAAAAATTCATCAACAACCTCAACATTGAAAATCATTAACAAATTCAACAAAAACCTCAACAATGAAAAACACCAATAAATTCAACAACCTCAACATTGAAAATCACCAAAAAAATTCAACAAAAACCTCAACAATGAAACACAGCAAAAACTTCAACAAGAACCTCAACTTTGAAAAACACCAAAAAATTACACAACCTCAACATTGAGAAACAGCAACAAATTCAACTGCAACCTCAACTTTGAAAAATACAGAAAGATTCAAGCAAGCATTGAATACACCAATAAATTCAACCACCACCTCAACATTGAAAATCAACAACAAATTCAACAAAAACCTCAACAATGAAATACACCAAAAAATTCATCAACAACCTCAACATTCAAAAACACCAACAAATTCAACAAAAGCCTCAACAATGAAAAACACCAAAAAATTCAACAACAACCTCAACATTGAAAAACTCCAACAATTTCAACAACAACCTCAACAATGAAAAACACCCAGCAATTCAACAACAAACTCAACATTGAAAATCACCAACAAATTCAACAACAACCTCAACTTTGAAAAACACCAACAAATTCAACAACATCAACAGTGAAAAACACCAACAAATTAAAGTGCAAACTCAACTTTGAAAAATACAAAAAGTTTTAAAAAAAACATTGATAACATCAATAAATTCAACAACAACCTCAACATTGAAAATCATTAACAAATTCAACAAAAACCTCAACAATGAAAAACACCAATAAATTCAACAACCTCAACATTGAAAATCACCAAAAAAATTCAACAAAAACCTCAACAATGAAACACAGCAAAAACTTCAACAAGAACCTCAACTTTGAAAAACACCAAAAAATTACACAACCTCAACATTGAGAAACAGCAACAAATTCAACTGCAACCTCAACTTTGAAAAATACAGAAAGATTCAAGCAAGCATTGAATACACCAATAAATTCAACCACCACCTCAACATTGAAAATCAACAACAAATTCAACAAAAACCTCAACAATGAAATACACCAAAAAATTCATCAACAACCTCAACATTCAAAAACACCAACAAATTCAACAAAAAGCTCAACAATGAAAAACACCAAAAAATTCAACAACAACGTCAACTTTGAAAAACACCAACAACTTCAACAACCTCAACATTGAAAAACACCAACAAATTCGAACTGCAACCTCAACATTGAAAAATACAAAAAAATCAAAAACAAACATCGATAACACCAATAAATTCAACAACCTGAACATTGAAAATCACCAACAAATTCAAGAACAACCTCAGCAATGAAAAACATCAAAAAATTCAAAGACAACCTAAACTTTGAAAAACACCAAAAAATTCAACAACCTCAACATTGAGAAACAGCAACAAATTCAACTGCAACCTCAACTTTGAAAAATTCAAAAAGCTTCAAATAAATACATTGAATACACCAATAAATTCAACCACCACCTCAACATTGAAAATCACCAACAAATTCAACAAAAAACTTAGCAATGAAAAACACCAAAAAATTTATCAACAACCCCAACATTCAAAAACACCAAAAAATTCAACAAAAACCTCAACAATGAAAAACACCAAAAAATTCAACAACAACCTCAACATTGAAAAACTCCAACAATTTCAACAACAACCTCAACAATGAAAAACACCCAGAAATTCAACAACAAACTCAACATTGAAAATCACCAACAAATTCAACAACAACCTCAACTTTGAAGAACACCAACAAATTCAACAACATCAACAGTGAAAAACACCAACAAATTAAAGTGCAAACTCAACTTTGAAAAATACAAAAAAGTTTTAAAAAAAACATTGATCACATCAATAAATTCAACAACAACCTCAATATTGAAAATCACCAACAAATTCAACAAGAACCTCAATATTGAAAATCACCTATAAATTCATCAACAACCTCAACAATGAAAAACATCAAAAAATTCAACAACAACCTCAATATTCGAAAACACCAATAAATTCAGCAACAACCTCAGCAATGATAAACAGCAAACAATTCAACAACAACGACCTCAACAGCGAAAAACAACAAAAAATTCATCAACAAACTCAGCAATGAAAAAGAGCAAAAAAATCAACAACAACGACCTCAACAATGAAAAATACCAAACAATTCAGCAACAATCTCAACATTGAAAAACTCCAACAATTTCAACAACAACCTCAACAATGAAAAACACCCAAAAATTCAACAACAAACTCAACATTGAATATCACCAACAAATTCAACAGCAACCACAACTTTGAAAATCACCAACAAATTCAACAGCAACCTCAACAATGAAAAAAACCAACAAATTCAACAAAAACCTCAACAATGAAAAACACCAAAAAATTCAACAACGACCTCAATTTGAAAAACACAAACAGATTTAACAACCTCAACATTCAAATACACCAACAAATTCAACAACAAACTCAGCTTTGAAAAACACCAACAAATTCAACAACATCAACATTGAAAAACACCAACAAATTCAACAACAACCTCAACTTTTAAAAATACAAAAAGGTTCAACAAAATAAAAATTGATAAAGCCAACAAATTCAACAACAACCTCAATATTGAAAATCAACAACAAATTTAACAACAACCTCAACAATGTAAAACATCGAAAATTCAACAACAACAACCACAACAATGAAATACACCAAACAATTCAACAACAACCTCAACATTCAAACACAACAACAAATTCAACAACAACCTCAACAATGAAAAACACCAAAATATTCAACAACAACTTCAACTTTGAAAAATACCAACAAATTCCACAACCTCAACATTGAAAACACCAACAAATTCAACAACAACCTCAACTTTGATAAATACAATAAAAGATAAAAAAAAACCATTGATAACACCAATAAATTCAACAACCTCAACATTGAAAATCACCAACAAATTCAACAACAAGCTCAGCAATGAAAAACATCAAAAATTCAACAACAACCTCATCTTTGAATAACATCAAAAAAATCAACAACCTCAACATTGAGAAACAGCAACAAATTCAACTGCAACCTCAAATTAGAAAATCACCAACAAATTCAACAACAACCTCAATAATGAAAAACATCAGCAAATTCAACAACAAACTCAACATTGAAAATCACCAAAAAATTGAACAACAACCTCATCATTGAAAAACTCCAACAATTTCAACAACAACCTCAACAAAGAAAAACACCTAAAAATTCAACAACTAACTCAGCATTGAAAATCACCAACAAATTCAACAACAACCTCAACTTTGAAAAACACCAACAAATTCAAAAACGTCAACATGGAAAAACACCAACAATTTCAACCACAACCTCAAAATTGAAAATCACCAACAAATTCAACAACAACCTCAAAAATGAAAGACACCAACAAATTCAAGAAAAACCACAACAATGAAAAACACCTAAAAATTCATCAACAACCTCAACATTCAAAAACACCAACAAATTCAACAGAATCCTCAACAATGAAAAACACCTAAAAATTCAAAAACAACCTCAACATTGAAAATCACCAACAAATTCAACAAAAACCTCAACAACGAAAAACAGCAATAAATTCAACAACCTCAACATTGAAAATAACCAAAAAATTCAAAAAAAACCTCAACAATGAAAAACACCAAAAAATTCAACAACAAGCTCAACTTTGAAAAACACCAAAAAATTCAACAACCTCTACATTGAGAAACAGCAACAAATTCAACTGCAACCTCAACTTTGAAAAATACAAAAAGATTCAAATAAAAACATTGAATACACCAATAAATTCAACAACAACCTCAACATTGAAAATCAACAAAAAATTCAACAAAAATCTGAACAATCAAAAACACCAAAAAATTCATCAACAACCTGAACTTTCAAAAACACCAAAAAATTCAACAAAAACCTCAACAATGAAAAACACCAAAAAATTCAACAACAACCTCAACTTTGAAAAACACCAAACAATTCAACCACCTCAACATTGAGAAACATCAACAAGTTCAACTGCAACCTCAACTTTGAAAAGTACAAAATGATTCAAATCAAAACATTGAATACACCAATAAATTCAACAACAAAATCAATATTGAAAATCACAAAAAAATTCAACAACAACCTCAACTTTGAAAAACACCAACAAATTCAAAAACCTCAGCATGGAAAAACACCAACAAATTCAACTACAACCTCAATATTGAAAATCACCAACAAATTCAACAGCAACCTCAACAATAAAAAACTCCAACAAATTAAACAAAAACCTCAACAATGAAAAACACCAAATAATTCAACAACAATCTCAACATTCAAAACACCAACAAATTCAACAACAACCTCAACATTCGAAAACACCAATAAATTCAACAACAACCTCAGCAATGAAAAACAGCAAACAATTCAACAACAACGACCTCAACAGCGAAAAACAACAAAAAATTCATCAACAACCTCAGCAATGAAAAACAACAAAAAATACAACAACAACGACCTCAACAATGAAAAATACCAAAAAATTCAGCAACAATCTCAACATTGAAAAACTCCAACAATTTCAACAACAACCACAACAGTGAATAACACCAAAAAATTCAACAACAAACTCAACATTGCAAATCACCAACAAATTCAACAACCTCAACATTGAATAACACCAACAAATTCAACTGCAACATCAACTTTGAAAAATACAAAAAAATTCAAGAAAAATCATTGATAACACCAATAAATTCAACAACAACCTCCATAATGAAAAACACCAAATAATTCAACAACAATCTCATCATTCATAACACCAACAAATTCAAAACAACCTCAACATTCAAAAACACCAACAAATTCAACAAAAACCTCAACAATGAAAAACACCAAAAAATTCAACAACAACCTCAACATTGAAAATCACCAACAAATTCAACAAAAACCTCAACAATGAAAAACACCAAAAAATTCAACAACAACCTCAACATTCAAAAACACCAAACAATTCAACAAAAACCTCAACAATGATAAACACCAAAAAATTCAACAACAAACTCAACTTTTAAAAAACCAACAACTTCAACAACCTCGACATTGAAAATCACCAACAAATTCAAGAACAACCTCAGCAATGAAAAACACCAAAAAATTCAAAGACAACCTAAACTTTGAAAAACACCAAAAAATTCAACAACCTCAACATTGAGAAACAGCAACAAATTCAACTGCAACCTCAACTTTGAAAAATACAAAAAGCTTCAAATAAAAACATTGAATACACCAATAAATTCAACAACAACCTCAACATTGAAAATCACCAACAAATTCAACAAAAAACTTAGCAATGAAAAAAACCAAAAAATTTATCAACAACCCCAACATTCAAAAACACCAAAAAATTCAACAAAAACCTCAACAATGAAAAACACCAAAAAATTCAACAACTACCTCAACATTGAAAAACTCCAACAATTTCAACAACAACCTCAACAATGAAAAACACCCAGAAATTCAACAACAAACTCAACATTGAAAATCACCAACAAATTCAACAACAACCTCAACTTTGAAAAACACCAACAAATTCAACAACATCAACAGTGAAAAACACCAACAAATTAAAGTGCAAACTCAACTTTGAAAAATACAAAATAGTTTTAAAAAAAACATTGATCACATCAATAAATTCAACAACAACCTCAATATTGAAAATCACCAACAAATTCAACAAGAACCTCAATATTGAAAATCACCTATAAATTCATCAACAACCTCAACAATGAAAAACATCAAAAAATTCAACAACAACCTCAACATTCGAAAACACCAATAAATTCAACAACAACCTCAGCAATGAAAAACAGCAAACAATTCAACAACAACGACCTCAACAGCAAAAAACAACAAAAAATTCATCAACAACCTCAGCAATGAAAAAGAGCAAAAAAATCAACAACAACGACCTCAACAATGAAAAATACCAAACAATTCAGCAACAATCTCAACATTGAAAAACTCCAACAATTTCAACAACAACCTCAACAATGAAAAACACCCAAAAATTCAACAACAAACTCAACATTGAAAATCACCAACAAATTCAACAACAACCTCAACATTCAAAAACTACAACGAATTCAACAAAAAACTCAACAATGAAAAACACCAAAAAATTCAACAAGGACCTCAAATTTGAAAAACACCAAAAAATTCAACAACGAACTCAAATTTGAAAAACAACCAAAATATTCAACAACCTCAACATTGAGAAACAGCAACAAATTCAACTGCAAACTCAACTTTGAAAACTACAAAAAGATTAAAAAAAAAACATTGAATACACCAATAAATTCAACAACAAACTCACTTTTGAATAACACCAACAGACTTAACAACCACAACATTCAAATACAACAACAAATTCAACAACAACTTCAGCTTTGAAAAACACCAACAAATTCAACAACCTCAATATTGAAAAACACCAACAAATTCAACAACAATCTCAACTTTTAAAAATACAAAAAGGTTCAACAAAAAAAAAATTGATAACACCATCAAATTCAAGAACAACCTCAATATTGAAAATCACCAACAAATTTAACAACAACCTCAACAATGAAAAACATAAAAAATTCAACAACAACAACCTCAACAATGAAAAACACCAAACAATTCAACACCAACCACAAATTTCAAAAACTCCAACAAATTCAACAACAACCACAACAATGAAAAACACCAAAAAATTCAACAACAACCTCAACTTTGAAAAACACCAACAAATTCAACAACCTCAAAATTGAAAAACTCCAACAAAATCAACTAAACCTCAACTTTGAAAAATACAAAAAAGATCAAGAAAAAAACCATTGATAACACCAATAAATTCAACAACCTCAACATTGAAAATCAACAACAAATTCAACAACAACCTCAGCAATGAAAAACATCAAAAAATTCAACAAGAACCTCAACAATGAAAAACACCAAAAAATTCAACAACAAACTCAAAATTGAAAATCACCATCAACTTCAGCAAAAATCTCAACATTGAAAAACATCAAAAAATACAACAACAACCTCAACATTACAAAACACCAACAAATTCAACAAAAACCTCAACAATGAGAACACCAAAAAATTCAACAACAATCACAACTTTGAAAAACACCAACAAATTCAACAACATCAACATTGAAAAACACCAACAAATTAACGTGCAAACTCAACTACGAAAAATACAAAAAAAATTAAAAAAAACATTGATAACATCAATAAATTCAACAACTACCTCATTATTGAAAATCACAAACAAATTCATCAACAACTTCAACAGTGATAACAGGCAACCAATTCAACAACAACGACCTCAACAATGAAAAACACCAAAAAATTCAACAACAACCTCAACCATGAAAATCTGCAACAATTTCAACAACAATCTCAACAATATAAAACACCAAAAAATTCAACAATACACTCAACATTGAAAATCACCATCAAATTCAACAACAACCTCAACAATGAAAAATATCAAAAAATTCAACAACAACCGCAACATTCAAAAACAACAACAAATTCAACAAATAACTCAGCAATGAAAAACACCAAAAAATTCAACAACAACCTCAAATTTGAAAAACACCAAAATATTCAACAACCTCAACATTGAGAAAAAGGAACAAATTCAACTGCAACCTCAACTTTGAAAACTACAAAAAGATTCAAAAAAAGCATTGAATACACCAATAAATTCAACAACAACCACAATATTGAAAATCACCAAAATATTCAACAACAACCTCAACATTGAAAAACACCAAAGTATTCAACAACAACCTCAACTTTGAAAAAGAACAACAAATTCAAAATTCAACATGGAAAAAGACCAACAAATTCAACTACAACCTCATATTGAAAATCAGCAACAAATTCAACAACAACCTCAACAATAAAAAACACCAACATCTTCAACAAAAACCTCAACAATGAAAAACACCAAAAACATTCATCAACAACCTCACTTTGAAAAACACCAACAGATTTAGCAACCACAGCATTGAAATACACCAACAAATTCAACAGCAACCTCAGCTTTGAAATACACCAACAAATTCAACAACCTCAATATTGAAAAACACCAACAAATTCAACAACAATCTCAACTTTTAAAAAATACAAGAAGGTTCAACAAAAAAATATTGATAACACCAACAAATTCAACACCAACCTCAATATTGAAAATCACCAACAAATTTAACAACAACCTCAACAATGAAAACCATCAAAAAATTCAACAACTACAACCTCAACAATGAAAAACACCAAACAATTCAACACAAAACACAACATTCAAAAACAACAACAAATTCAACAACAACCTCAACAATGAAAAACACCAAAAAATTCAACAACAACCTCTACATTCAAAAACACCAACAAAGTCAACAAAAACCTCAACAATTAAAAACACCAAAAAATTCAACAACAACGTCAACTTCGAAAAACACCAACAAATTCAAGAACCTCAACATTGAAAAACTCCAACAAATTCAACAACAAACTCAACATTGAAAAACTCCAACTAATTCAACAACAACCTCAACAATGAAAAACACCAAAAAATTCAACAACAACCTCAACATTCAAAAACACCAACAAATTCAACAACCTCATCATTGAAAAACAACAACAAATTCAACTGCAACCTCAACTTTGAAAAATACAAATAAGATCAAAACAAACCATTGATAACACCAATAAATTCAACAACCTCAACCTTGAAAATCACCAACCAATTGAACAACAACCTCAGCAATGAAAAACATCAAAATATTCAACAACAACCTCAACAAAGAAAAACACCAACAAATTCGACAAGTACCGCAACAATGAAAACTACCAAAATATTCTACAAAAACCTCAACAATGAATAACACTAAAAAATTCAACAACAACCTCAACTTTCAAAAACAACAACAAATTCAACAAAAAACTCAACAATGAAAAACACCAAAAAATTCAACAACAACCTCAACATTCAAAAACACCAACAAATTCAACAAAAACCTCAACAATTAAAAACACCAAAAAATTCAACAACAACGTCAACTTCGAAAAACACCAACAAATTCAACAACCTCAACATTGAAAAACTCCAACTAATTCAACAACAACCTCAACAATGAAAAACACCAAAAAATTCAACAACAACCTCAACATTCAAAAACACCAACTAATTCAACAACCTCATCATTGAAAAACACCAACAAATTCAACTGCAACCTCAACTTTGAAAAATACAAATAAGATCAAAACAAACCATTGATAACACCAATAAATTCAACAACCTCAACCTTGAAAATCACCAACAAATTGAACAACAACCTCAGCAATGAAAAACATCAAAAAATTCAACAACAACCTCAACAAAGAAAAACACCAACAAATTCGACAAGTACCGCAACAATGAAAAATACCAAAATATTCTACAAAAACCTCAACAATGAATAACACTAAAAAATTCAACAACAACCTCAACTTTCAAAAACAACAACAAATTCAACAAAAAACCCAACAATGAAAAGCACCAAAAAATTCAACAACAACCTCAACTTTGAAAAACACCATAGAATTCAACAACCTCAACATTGAGAAACAGCAACAAATTCAACTGCAACGTCAACTTTGAAAAATACAAAAAGATTCAAAAAAAAACATTGAATACACCAATAAATTCAACAACAACCTCAACATTGAAAATCAGCAGAAAATTCAACAACAACCTCAAATTTGACAAACACCATCTAATTCAAAAACCTCAGCATGGAAAAACACCAACAAATTCAACTACAACCTCAATTTTGAAAATCACCAACAAATTGAACAACAACCTCAATAATGAAAAACACCAAAGAATTCATCAACAGCCTCAACATTCAAAAACACCAACAAATTCAAAAACAACCTCAACATTGTAAAACACCAAAAAATTCAACAACAACCTCAACATTCAAAAACAACAACAAATTCAACAAAAACCTCAACAATTAAAAACACCAAAATATTCAACAACAACCTCATCTTTGAAAGACACCAACAAATTCAACAACCTCAACATTGAAAAACACCATCAAATTCAAGAAGAACCTCAACATTGAAAAACTCCAACAAATTCAACAACAAACTCAACAATGAAAAACACCAACAAATTCAACAACAACCTCAACTTTGAAAAACACCAACAAATTCAACAACCTCAAAATTGAAAAACACCAACAAATTCAACTGCAACCTCAACTTTGAAAAATACAAAAAAGATCAAAAAAAACCATTGATAACACCAATAAATTCAACAATCTGAACATTGACAATTACCAACAACTTCAAAAACAACCTCAGCAATTAAAAACATCAAAATATTCAACAAGAACCTTAGCAATGAAAAACACCAAAAAATTCAACAACAAACTCAAAATTGAAAATCACCATCAAATTCAACAAAAATCTCAACATTCAAAAACACCAAAAAATACAACAACATTCTCAACATTCCAAAGCACCAACAAATTCAACAAAAACCTCAACAATGAAAACACCAAAAAATTCAACAACAATCACAACTTTGAAAAACACCAACAAATTCAATAACATCAACATTGAATAACACCAACAAATTAAAGTGCAAACTCAACTTTGAAAAATTCAAAAAAAAATTTAAAAAAACATTGATAACATCAATAAATTCAACCATAACCTCAATATTGAAAATCACATACAAATTCATCAACAACTTCAACAGTGATAACAGGCAACCAATTCAACAACAACGACCTCAACAATGAAAAACACCAAAAAATTCAACAACAACCTCAACCTTGAAAATCTGCAACAATTTCAACAACAATCTCAACAATGAAAAACATCAAAAAATTCAACAACAACCTCAACATTCAAAAACAACAACAAATACAACAAAAAACTCAACAATGAAAAACACCAAAAAATTCAACAACAACCTCAAATTTGAAAAACACCAAAATATTCAACAACCTCAACATTGAGAAACAGGAACAAATTCAACTACAACCTCAACTTTGAAAACTACAAAAAGATTCAAAAAAAACATTTGAATACACCAATAAATTCAACAACAACCACAATATTGAAAATCACCAACATATTCAACAACAACCTCATCATTGAAAAACACCAAAGTATTCAACAACAACCTCAACTTTGAAGAAGAACAACAAATTCAAAAACCTCAACATGGAAAAAGACCAAAAAATTCAACTACAACCTCAATATTGAAAATCACCAACAAATTCAACAACAACCTCAACAATGAAAAACACCAACATCTTCAACAAAAACCTCAACAATGAAAAACACCAAAAAAATTGATCAACAACCTCACTTTTGAAAAACACCAACAGATTTAACAACTACAATATTCAAATAAATCAACAAATTCAACAACAAACTCAGCTTTGAAAAACACCAACAGATTCAAAAACAATCTCAACTTTTAAAAATTCAAAAAGATTCAACAAAAAAAAATTGATAGCACCAACAAATTTAACAACAACCTCAATATTGAAAATCACCAACGAATTTTACAACAACCTCAACAATGAAAAACATCAAAAAATTCAACAACAACCTCAACAATGAAAAACACCAAATAATTCAACACCAAACACAACATTCAAAAACAACAACAAATTCAACAACAACCTCAACAATGAAAAACACCAAAAAATTCAACAACAACCTCAACAATCAAAAACACCAACAAAGTCAACAAAAACCTCAAAAATTAAAAACACCAAAAAATTCAACAACAACGTCAACTTCGAAAAACACTAACAAATTCAACAACCTCAACATTGAAATACACCAACAAATTCAACAACAACCTCAACATTGAAATACACCAACAAATTCAGCAACAACCTCAACAATGAAAAACACCAAAAAATTCAACAACAACCTCAACATTCAGAAACACCAACAAATTCAACAAAAATCTCAACAATGAAAAGCACCAAAAAATTCAACAACAACCTCAACTTTGGAAAACACCAACAAATTCAACAACCTCATCATTGAATAACACCAACAAAATCAACTGCAACCTCAACTTTGAAAAATACAAATAAGATCAAAAAAAACCATTGATAACATCAATAAATTCAACAACCTGAACATTTAAAATCACCAACAAATTCAACAGCAACCTCAGCAATGAAAAACATCAAAAAATTCAACAACAACCTCAACAAAGAAAAACAACAACAAATTCGACAAGTACCGCAACAATGATAAACACCAAAATGTTCAACAACAACCTCAACAGTGAATAACACCAAAAAATTCAACAACAACCTCAACATTCAATAACAACAACAAATTCAACAAAAAACTCAACAATGAAAAACACCAAAAAATTCAACAACAACCTCAACTTTGAAAAACACCAAAAAATTCAACAACCTCAACATTGAGCAACAGCAACAAATTCAACTGCAACCTCAACTTTGCAAAATACACAAAGATTCAAAAAAAAGTATTGAATACACCAATAAATTCAACAAAAAACCTCAATATTGAAAATCACCACAAAATTCAACAACAACCTCAACAATGAAAAACACCAAAAAATTCAACAACAACCTCAACATTCAAAAACACCAACAAATACAACAACCTCATCATTGAAAAACACCAACAAATTCAACTGCAACCTCAACTTTGAAAAATACAAATAAGATCAAAACAAACCATTGATAACACCAATAAATTCAACAACCTCAACCTTGAAAATCACCAACAAATTGAAAAACAACCTCAGCAATGAAAAACATCAAAAAATTCAACAACAACCTCAACAAAGAAAAACACCAACAAATTCGACAAGTACCGCAACAATGAAAACTACCAAAATATTCTACAAAAACCTCAACAATGAATAACACTAAAAAATTCAACAACAACCTCAACTTTCAAAAACAACAACAAATTCAACAAAAAACTCAACAATGAAAAACACCAAAAAAATTCAACAACAACCTCAACATTCAAAAACACCAACAAATTCAACAAAAAACTCAACAATTAAAAACACCAAAAAATTCAACAACAACGTCAACTTCGAAAAACACCAAGAAATTCAACAACATCAACATTGAAAAACTCCAACAAATTCAACAACAAACTCAACATTGAAAAACTCCAACTAATTCAACAACAACCTCAACAATGAAAAACACCAAAAAATTCAACAACAACCTCAACATTCAAAAACACCAACTAATTCAACAACCTCATCATTGAAAAACACCAACAAAGTCAACTGCAACCTCAACTTTGAAAAATACAAATAAGATCAAAAAAAAACATTGATAACACCAATAAATTCAACAACCTCAACCTTGAAAATCACCAACAAATTGAACAACAACCTCAGCAATGAAAAACATCAAAAAATTCAACAACAACCTCAACAAAGAAAAACACCAACAAATTCGACAAGTACCGCAACAATGAAAAATACCAAAATATTCTACATAAACCTCAACAATGAATAACACTAAAAAATTCAACAACAACCTCAACTTTCAAAAACAACAACAAATTCAACAAAAAACTCAACAATGAAAAGCACCAAAAAATTCAACAACAACCTCAACTTTGAAAAACACCATAGAATTCAACAACCTCAACATTGAGAAACAGCAACAAATTCAACTGCAACGTCAACTTTGAAAAATACAAAAAGATTCAAAAAAAAACATTGAATACACCAATAAATTCAACAACAACCTCAACATTGAAAATCAGCAGAAAATTCAACAACAACCTCAAATTTGACAAACACCATCTAATTCAAAAACCTCAGCATGGAAAAACACCAACAAATTCAACTACAACCTCAATTTTGAAAATCACCAACAAATTGAACAACAACCTCAACAATGAAAAACACCAAAGAATTCATCAACAGCCTCAACATTCAAAAACAACAACAAATTCAACAACAACCTCAACTTTGAAAAACACCAGCAACTTCAACAACCTCAACATTCAAAAACACCAACAAATTCAACTAAAACCTCAATATTGAAAATCACAAACAAATTCAACAACAACCACAACAATGAAAAACACCAAACAAATCACCCACAACTTCAACATTCAAGAACACCAACAATTCAACAACAACCTCAACAATGAAAAACACCAAAAAATTCATCAACAACCTCAACATTCAAAAAACACCAACAAATTCAACAAAAACCTCAACAATTAAAAACACCATAAAATTCATCAACAACGTCAACTTTGAAAAACACCAAGAAATTCAACAACCTCAACATTGAAAAACACCAACAAATTCAACAACAAACTCAACATTGAAAAACACCAAAAAAATTCAACAACAACCTCAAAATTGAAAAACAACAACAAATTCAACAAAAACCTCAACAATGAAAAAAATCAAAAAATTCAACAACAACCTCATTTAGAAAAACGCCAACAGATTTAACAACCTCAACATTCAAATACACCAACAAATTCAACAGCAAACTCAGCTTTGAAAAACACCAACAAATTCAACAACCTCAACATTGAAAATCACCAACTAATTCAACAACAACCTCAACTTTTAAAAATACAAAAAGGTTCAACAAAATAAAAATTGATAACAACAACAAATTCAACAACATCAATATTGAAAATCACCAACAAATTTAACAACAACCTCAACAATGAAAAACACCAAAAAATTCATCAACAATCTCAACATTCAAAAACACCTACAAATTCAACAAAAACCTCAACAATTAAAAACACCATAAAATTCAACAACAACGTCAACTTTGAAAAACACAAACAAATTCAAAATCCTCAACATGGAAAAACACCAACAAATTCAACCACAACCTCAACATTGAAAATCACCAACAAATTCAACAACAACCTCAACAATGAAAAACACCAAAAAATTCAACAAAAACCACAACAATGAAAAACACCAAAAAATTCGTCAACAACCTCAACATTCAAAAACACCAACAAATTCAACAGAATCCTCAACAATGAAAAACACCAATAAATTCAACAACCTCAACATTGAAAATCACCAAAAAATTCAACAAAAACCTCAACAATGAAAAACTCCAAAAATTTCAACAACAACCTCAACTTTGAAAAACACCAAAAAATTCAACAACCTCAACATTGAGAAACAGCAACAAATTCAACTGCAAGCTCAACATTGAAAAATACAAAAAATTTCAAATAAAATCATTGAATATACCAATTAATTCAACAACAACCTCAACATTCAAAATCACAAACAAATTCAACAACAACCAAAACAATGAAAAACACCAACAAATTCAACAGAAACCTCAACAATGAAGAAAATCAAAAAATTCAACAACAACCTCAATTAGAAAAACGCCAACACATTTAACAACCTCAACATTCAAATACACCAACAAATTCAACAACAAACTAAGCTTTGAAAAACACCAACAAATTCAACAACCTCAACATTGAAAAACAACAACAAATTCAACAACAACCTCAACTTTTAAAAATATAACAAGGTTCAACAAAATAAAAATTGATAACAACAACAAATTCAACAACAACATCAATATGGAAAATCACCAACAAATTTAACAACAACCTCAACAATGAAAAATATCAAAACTTCAACATCAACAACCACAACAATGAAAAACACCAAACAATTCAACAACAACTTCCACATTCAAAAACGCCAACAATTCAACAACAACCTCAACATTCAAAAACACCAAATAATTCAACAAACACCTCAACAATGAAAAACACCAAAAAATTCAACAACAACCTCAACATTGAAAATCACCAACAAATTCAACAGCAACCTCAGCAATGAAAAACATCAAAAAATTCAAAAACAACCTCTACTTTGAAAAACACCAATGAATTCAACAAACTCAACATTGAGAAACAGCAACAAATTCAACTGCAACCTCAGCTTTGAAAAATACAAAAAGATTCAAATAAAAACATTGAATACACAAATAAATTCAACAACAACCTCAACATTGAAAATCACCAACAAATTCAACAAAACCTCAACAATGAAAAACACCAAAAAAATTCATCAACAACCCCAACATTCAAAAACACCATAAAATTCAACAAAAACCTCAAGAATGAAAAACATCAAAAAACTCAACAACAAACTCAACATTGAAAATCACCAACAAATTCAACAAAACCTCAACAATGAAAGACACCATAAAATTCATCAACAACCCCAACATTCAAAAACACCAAAAAATTCAACAGAAACCTCAACAATGAAAAGCACCAAAAAATTCAACAACAACCTCAACATTGAAAAACTCCAACAATTTCAACATCAACCTCAACAATGAAAAACACCGAAAAATTCAACAACAAACTCAACATTGAAAATCAACATCAAATTCAACAACAACCTCAACTTTGAAAAACACCAACAAATTCAAAAACCTCAACATTGAAAATCACCAACAAATTCAACAACAACCTCAACAATGAAAATCACCAACACATTTAACAAAAACCTCAACAATGAAAAAAATCAAAAATTCAACAACAACCACAACAATGAAAAACACCAAACAATTTACCCACAACTTCAACATTCAAGAACACCAACAATTCAACAACAACCTCAACAATGAAAAACACCAAAAAATTCGTCAACAACCTCAACATTCAAAATCACCAACAAATTCAACAGAATCCTCAATAATGAAAAACACCAAAAAATTCAACAACAACCTCAACATTGAAAATCACCAACAAATTCAACAAAAACCTCAACAATGAAAAACACCAATAAATTCAACAACCTCAACATTGAAAATCACCAACAAATTCAACAAAACCCTCAACAATGAAAAACACCAAAAATTTCAACAACAACCTCAACTTTGAAAAACACCAAAAAATTCAACAACCTCAACATGGAGAAACAGCAACAAATTCAACTGCAACCTCAACTTTGAAAAATTACAAAAAGATTCAAATAAAAACATTGAATACACCAATAAATGCAACAACAACCTCAAAATTGAAAATCACCAACAAATTCAACAACAACCTCAACAATGAAAATCACGAAAAAATTCAACAACCTCAACATTGAAAAACACCAACTAATTCAACAACAACCTCAACTTTTAAAAATACAAAAAGGTTCAACAAAATAGAAATTGATAACAACATCAAATTCAACAACAACATCAATATTGAAAATCACCAACAAATTTAACAAAAACCTCAACAATGAAAAAAATCAAAAATTCAACAACAACCACAACAATGAAAAACACCAAACAATTCACCCACAACTTCAACATTCAAGAACACCAACAATTCAGCAACAACCTCAACAATGAAAAACATCAAAAAATTCATCAACAACCTCAACATTCAAAAAACACCAACAAATTCAACGAAAATCTCAACAATTAAAAACACCATAAAATACATCAACAACGTCACTTTGAAATACACCAAGAAATTCAACAACCTCAACATTGAAAAACACCAACAAATTCAACAACAAACTCAACATTGAAAAACACCAAAAAATTCAACAACAACCTCAACATTGAAAAACAACAACAAATTCAACAAAAACCTCAACAATGAAAAAAATCAAAAAATTCAACAACAACCTCAATTAGAAAAACGCCAACAGATTTAACAACCTCAACATTCAAATACACCAACAAATTCAACAACAACCTCAACTTTTAAAAATACAAAAAGGTTCAACAAAATAAAAATTGATAACAACAACAAATTCAACAACAACATCAATAATGAAAATCACCAACAAATTTAACAACAACCTCAACAATGAAAAACACCAAAAAATTCATCAACAATCTCAACATTCAAAAACACCTACAAATTCAACAAAAACCTCAACAATTAAAAACACCAAAAAATTCAACAACAACGTCAACTTTGAAAAACACAAAGAAATTGAACAACCACAACATTGAAAAACACCAACAAATTCAACAACAAACTCAACATTGAAAATCATCAAAAAATTCAACAACAACCTCAACAATGAAAAACTCCAACAAATACAACAACAGCCTCAACATTGAAAGTCATCAACAAATTCAACAACAACCTCAACAATGAAAAACACCAACAAATTCAACAAAAACCTCAACAAGAACAACATCAAAAAATTCAACAACAACCTCAATTTGAAATACGCCAACAGATTTAACAACCTCAACATTCAAATACACCGACAAATTCAACAACAAACTCAGCTTTGAAAAACACCAACAAATTCAACAACAACTTCAACTTTTAAAAACACCAACAAATTTAACAACAAACTCAACAATGAAAAACACCAAAAAATTCATCAACACCCTCAACATTCAAAAACACCAACAAATTCAACAAAAACCTAAACAATTAAAAATACAATAAAATTCAACAACACCATCAACATTGAAAAACACCAACAAATTTAACAACAACCTCAACAATGAAAAACACCAAAAAATTCATCAACAATCTCAACATTCAAAAACACCTACAAATTCAACAAAAACCTCAACAATTAAAAACACCAAAAAATTCAACAACAACGTCAACTTTGAAAAACACAAAGAAATTGAACAACCACAACATTGAAAAACACCAACAAATTCAACAACAAACTCAACATTGAAAATCATCAAAAAATTCAACAACAACCTCAACAATGAAAAACTCCAACAAATACAACAACAGCCTCAACATTGAAAGTCATCAACAAATTCAACAACAACCTCAACAATGAAAAACACCAACAAATTCAACAAAAACCTCAACAAGAACAACATCAAAAAATTCAACAACAACCTCAATTTGAAATACGCCAACAGATTTAACAACCTCAACATTCAAATACACCGACAAATTCAACAACAAACTCAGCTTTGAAAAACACCAACAAATTCAACAACAACTTCAACTTTTAAAAACACCAACAAATTTAACAACAAACTCAACAATGAAAAACACCAAAAAATTCATCAACACCCTCAACATTCAAAAACACCAACAAATTCAACAAAAACCTAAACAATTAAAAATACAATAAAATTCAACAACACCATCAACATTGAAAAACACCAACAAATTCAACAACAAACTCAACATTGAAAAACTCCAACAATTGCAACAACAACTTCAACAATGAAAAACACAAAAAAATTCAACAACAAACTCAACATTGAAAATCACCAACAAATTCAACAACAACCTCAACTTTGAAAAACACCAACAAATTCAAAAACCTCAAGATGGAAAAACACCAAAAAAATTCAACCACAACCTCAACATTGAAAATCACCAACAAATTAAACAACAACCTCAACAATGAAAAACTCCAACAAATACAACAACAGCCTCAACATTGAAAGTCATCAACAAATTCAACAACAACCTCAACAATGAAAAACACCAACAAATTCAACAAAAACCTCAACAAGAACAACATCAAAAAATTCAACAACAACCTCAATTTGAAAAACGCCAACAGATTTAACAACCTCAACATTCAAATACACCGACAAATTCAACAACAAACTCAGCTTTGAAAAACACCAACAAATTCAACAACAACTTCAACTTTTAAAAACACCAACAAATTTAACAACAAACTCAACAATGAAAAACACCAAAAAATTCATCAACACCCTCAACATTCAAAAACACCAACAAATTCAACAAAAACCTAAACAATTAAAAATACAATAAAATTCAACAACACCATCAACATTGAAAAACACCAACAAATTCAACAACAAACTCAACATTGAAAAACTCCAACAATTGCAACAACAACTTCAACAATGAAAAGCACCAAAAAATTCAACAACAAACTCAACATTGAAAATCACCAACAAATTCAACAACAACCTCAACTTTGAAAAACACCAACAAATTCAAAAACCTCAAGATGGAAAATCACCAAAAAAATTCAACCACAACCTCAACATTGAAAATCACCAACAAATTAAACAAAAACCTCAACAATGGAAAACACAAATAAATTCAACAACCTCAACATTGAAAATCACCAAAAAAATTCAACAACCTCAACATTGATAAACATCAACTAATTCAACTGCAACCTCAACTTTTTAAAAATTCAAAAAATTTCAAATAAAAACATTGAATCCACCAATAAATTCAACAACAACCTCAACATTCAAAAAACACCAACAAATTCAACAAAAACCTCAACAATTAAAAACACCTTAAAATTCATCAACAACGTCAACTTTGAAAAACACCAAGAAATTCAACAACCTCAACATTGAAAAACACCAACAAATTCAACAACAAACTCAACATTGAAAAACACCAAAAAAATTCAACAACAACCTCAACATTGAAAAACAACAACAAATTCAACAAAAACCTCAAAAATGAAAAAAATCAAAAAATTCAACAACAACCTCATTTAGAAAAACGCCAACAGATTTAACAACCTCAACATTCAAATACACCAACAAATTCAACAGCAAACTCAGCTTTGAAAAACACCAACAAATTCAACAACCTCAACATTGAAAAACACCAACTAATTCAACAACAACCTCAACTTTTAAAAATACAAAAAGGTTCAACAAAATAAAAATTGATAACAACAACAAATTCAACAACAACATCAATATTGAAAATCACCAACAAATTTAACAACAACCTCAACAATGAAAAACAACAAAAAATTCATCAACAATCTCAACATTCAAAAACACCTACAAATTCAACAAAAACCTCAACAATGAAAAACACCATAAAATTCAACAACAACGTCAACTTTGAAAAACACAAACAAATTCAAAATCCTCAACATGGAAAAACACCAACAAATTGAACCACAACCTCAACATTGAAAATCACCAACAAATTCAACAACAACCTCAACAATGAAAAACACCAAAAAATTCAACAAAAACCACAACAATGAAAAACACCAAAAAATTCGTCAACAACCTCAACATTCAAAAACACCAACAAATTCAACAGAATCCTCAACAATGAAAAACACCAAAAAATTCATCAACAATCTCAACATTCAAAAACACCAAAAAATTCAACAACAACCTCAACTTTGAAAAACACCAGCAAATTCAACTAAAACCTCAATATTGAAAATCACAAACAAATTCAACAACAACCACAACAATGAAAAACACCAAACAATTCAACAACAACTTCAACATTCAAGAACACCAACAATTCAACAACAACCTCAACAATGAAAAACACCAAAAAATTCATCAACAACCTCAACATTCAAAAAACACCAACAAATTCAACAAAAACCTCAACAATTAAAAACGCCATAAAATTCATCAACAACGTCAACTTTGAAAAACACCAAGAAATTCAACAACCTCAACATTGAAAAACACCAACAAATTCAACAACAAACTCAACATTGAAAAACACCAAAAAAATACATAAACAACCTCATCATTGAAAAACAACAACAAATTCAACAAAAACCTCAACAATGAAAAAAATCAAAAAATTCAACAACAACCTCATTTAGAAAAACGCCAACAGATTTAACAACCTCAACATTCAAATACACCAACAAATTCAACAGCAAACTCAGCTTTGAAAAACACCAACAAATTCAACAACCTCAACATTGAAAAACACCAACAAATTCAACAAAAACCTCAACAATGAAAAACACCAATAAATTCAACAACCTCAACATTGAAAATCACCAACAAATTCAACAAAAACCTCAACAATGAAAAACACCAAAAATTTCAACAACAACCTCAACTTTGAAAAACACCAAAAAATTCAACAACCTCAACATGGAGAAACAGCAACAAATTCAACTGCAACCTCAACTTTGAAAAATTACAAAAAGATTCAAATAAAAACATTGAATACACCAATAAATGCAACAACAACCTCAAAATTGAAAATCACCAACAAATTCAACAACAACCTCAACAATGAAAATCACGAAAAAATTCAACAACCTCAACATTGAAAAACACCAACTAATTCAACAACAACCTCAACTTTTAAAAATACAAAAAGGTTCAACAAAATAGAAATTGATAACAACATCAAATTCAACAACAACATCAATATTGAAAATCACCAACAAATTTAACAAAAACCTCAACAATGAAAAAAATCAAAAATTCAACAACAACCACAACAATGAAAAACACCAAACAATTCACCCACAACTTCAACATTCAAGAACAACAACAATTCAGCAACAACCTCAACAATGAAAAACATCAAAAAATTCATCAACAACCTCAACATTCAAAAAACATCAACAAATTCAACGAAAATCTCAACAATTAAAAACACCATAAAATACATCAACAACGTCACTTTGAAATACACCAAGAAATTCAACAACCTCAACATTGAAAAACACCAACAAATTCAACAACAAACTCAACATTGAAAAACACCAAAAAATTCAACAACAACCTCAACATTGAAAAACAACAACAAATTCAACAAAAACCTCAACAATGAAAAAAATCAAAAAATTCAACAACAACCTCAATTAGAAAAACGCCAACAGATTTAACAACCTCAACATTCAAATACACCAACAAATTCAACAACAACCTCAACTTTTAAAAATACAAAAAGGTTCAACAAAATAAAAATTGATAACAACAACAAATTCAACAACAACATCAATATTGAAAATCACCAACAAATTTAACAACAACCTCAACAATGAAAAACACCAAAAAATTCATCAACAATCTCAACATTCAAAAACACCTACAAATTCAACAAAAACCTCAACAATTAAAAACACCAAAAAATTCAACAACAACGTCAACTTTGAAAAACACAAAGAAATTGAACAACCACAACATTGAAAAACACCAACAAATTCAACAACAAACTCAACATTGAAAATCATCAAAAAATTCAACAACAACCTCAACAATGAAAAACTCCAACAAATACAACAACAGCCTCAACATTGAAAGTCATCAACAAATTCAACAACAACCTCAACAATGAAAAACACCAACAAATTCAACAAAAACCTCAACAAGAACAACATCAAAAAATTCAACAACAACCTCAATTTGAAATACGCCAACAGATTTAACAACCTCAACATTCAAATACACCGACAAATTCAACAACAAACTCAGCTTTGAAAAACACCAACAAATTCAACAACAACTTCAACTTTTAAAAACACCAACAAATTTAACAACAAACTCAACAATGAAAAACACCAAAAAATTCATCAACACCCTCAACATTCAAAAACACCAACAAATTCAACAAAAACCTAAACAATTAAAAATACAATAAAATTCAACAACACCATCAACATTGAAAAACACCAACAAATTTAACAACAACCTCAACAATGAAAAACACCAAAAAATTCATCAACAATCTCAACATTCAAAAACACCTACAAATTCAACAAAAACCTCAACAATTAAAAACACCAAAAAATTCAACAACAACGTCAACTTTGAAAAACACAAAGAAATTGAACAACCACAACATTGAAAAACACCAACAAATTCAACAACAAACTCAACATTGAAAATCATCAAAAAATTCAACAACAACCTCAACAATGAAAAACTCCAACAAATACAACAACAGCCTCAACATTGAAAGTCATCAACAAATTCAACAACAACCTCAACAATGAAAAACACCAACAAATTCAACAAAAACCTCAACAAGAACAACATCAAAAAATTCAACAACAACCTCAATTTGAAATACGCCAACAGATTTAACAACCTCAACATTCAAATACACCGACAAATTCAACAACAAACTCAGCTTTGAAAAACACCAACAAATTCAACAACAACTTCAACTTTTAAAAACACCAACAAATTTAACAACAAACTCAACAATGAAAAACACCAAAAAATTCATCAACACCCTCAACATTCAAAAACACCAACAAATTCAACAAAAACCTAAACAATTAAAAATACAATAAAATTCAACAACACCATCAACATTGAAAAACACCAACAAATTCAACAACAAACTCAACATTGAAAAACTCCAACAATTGCAACAACAACTTCAACAATGAAAAACACAAAAAAATTCAACAACAAACTCAACATTGAAAATCACCAACAAATTCAACAACAACCTCAACTTTGAAAAACACCAACAAATTCAAAAACCTCAAGATGGAAAAACACCAAAAAAATTCAACCACAACCTCAACATTGAAAATCACCAACAAATTAAACAACAACCTCAACAATGAAAAACTCCAACAAATACAACAACAGCCTCAACATTGAAAGTCATCAACAAATTCAACAACAACCTCAACAATGAAAAACACCAACAAATTCAACAAAAACCTCAACAAGAACAACATCAAAAAATTCAACAACAACCTCAATTTGAAAAACGCCAACAGATTTAACAACCTCAACATTCAAATACACCGACAAATTCAACAACAAACTCAGCTTTGAAAAACACCAACAAATTCAACAACAACTTCAACTTTTAAAAACACCAACAAATTTAACAACAAACTCAACAATGAAAAACACCAAAAAATTCATCAACACCCTCAACATTCAAAAACACCAACAAATTCAACAAAAACCTAAACAATTAAAAATACAATAAAATTCAACAACACCATCAACATTGAAAAACACCAACAAATTCAACAACAAACTCAACATTGAAAAACTCCAACAATTGCAACAACAACTTCAACAATGAAAAGCACCAAAAAATTCAACAACAAACTCAACATTGAAAATCACCAACAAATTCAACAACAACCTCAACTTTGAAAAACACCAACAAATTCAAAAACCTCAAGATGGAAAATCACCAAAAAAATTCAACCACAACCTCAACATTGAAAATCACCAACAAATTAAACAAAAACCTCAACAATGGAAAACACAAATAAATTCAACAACCTCAACATTGAAAATCACCAAAAAAATTCAACAACCTCAACATTGATAAACATCAACTAATTCAACTGCAACCTCAACTTTTTAAAAATTCAAAAAATTTCAAATAAAAACATTGAATCCACCAATAAATTCAACAACAACCTCAACATTCAAAAAACACCAACAAATTCAACAAAAACCTCAACAATTAAAAACACCTTAAAATTCATCAACAACGTCAACTTTGAAAAACACCAAGAAATTCAACAACCTCAACATTGAAAAACACCAACAAATTCAACAACAAACTCAACATTGAAAAACACCAAAAAAATTCAACAACAACCTCAACATTGAAAAACAACAACAAATTCAACAAAAACCTCAAAAATGAAAAAAATCAAAAAATTCAACAACAACCTCATTTAGAAAAACGCCAACAGATTTAACAACCTCAACATTCCAATACACCAACAAATTCAACAGCAAACTCAGCTTTGAAAAACACCAACAAATTCAACAACCTCAACATTGAAAAACACCAACTAATTCAACAACAACCTCAACTTTTAAAAATACAAAAAGGTTCAACAAAATAAAAATTGATAACAACAACAAATTCAACAACAACATCAATATTGAAAATCACCAACAAATTTAACAACAACCTCAACAATGAAAAACAACAAAAAATTCATCAACAATCTCAACATTCAAAAACACCTACAAATTCAACAAAAACCTCAACAATGAAAAACACCATAAAATTCAACAACAACGTCAACTTTGAAAAACACAAACAAATTCAAAATCCTCAACATGGAAAAACACCAACAAATTGAACCACAACCTCAACATTGAAAATCACCAACAAATTCAACAACAACCTCAACAATGAAAAACACCAAAAAATTCAACAAAAACCACAACAATGAAAAACACCAAAAAATTCGTCAACAACCTCAACATTCAAAAACACCAACAAATTCAACAGAATCCTCAACAATGAAAAACACCAAAAAATTCATCAACAATCTCAACATTCAAAAACACCAAAAAATTCAACAACAACCTCAACTTTGAAAAACACCAGCAAATTCAACTAAAACCTCAATATTGAAAATCACAAACAAATTCAACAACAACCACAACAATGAAAAACACCAAACAATTCAACAACAACTTCAACATTCAAGAACACCAACAATTCAACAACAACCTCAACAATGAAAAACACCAAAAAATTCATCAACAACCTCAACATTCAAAAAACACCAACAAATTCAACAAAAACCTCAACAATTAAAAACGCCATAAAATTCATCAACAACGTCAACTTTGAAAAACACCAAGAAATTCAACAACCTCAACATTGAAAAACACCAACAAATTCAACAACAAACTCAACATTGAAAAACACCAAAAAAATACATAAACAACCTCATCATTGAAAAACAACAACAAATTCAACAAAAACCTCAACAATGAAAAAAATCAAAAAATTCAACAACAACCTCATTTAGAAAAACGCCAACAGATTTAACAACCTCAACATTCAAATACACCAACAAATTCAACAGCAAACTCAGCTTTGAAAAACACCAACAAATTCAACAACCTCAACATTGAAAAACACCAACTAATTCAACAACAACCTCAACTTTTAAAAATACAAAAAGGTTCAACAAAATAAAAATTGATAACAACAACAAATTCAACAACAACATCAATATTGAAAATCACCAACAAATTTAACAACAACCTCAACAATGAAAAACAACAAAAAATTCATCAACAATCTCAACATTCAAAAACACCTACAAATTCAACAAAAACCTCAACAATGAAAAACACCATAAAATTCAACAACAACGTCAACTTTGAAAAACACAAACAAATTCAAAATCCTCAACATGGAAAAACACCAACAAATTCAACCACAACCTCAACATTGAAAATCACCAACAAATTCAACAACAACCTCAACAATGAAAAACACCAAAAAATTCAACAAAAACCACAACAATGAAAAACACCAAAAAATTCGTCAACAACCTCAACATTCAAAAACACCAACAAATTCAACAGAATCCTCAACAATGAAAAACACCAATAAATTCAACAACCTCAACATTGAAAATCACCAAAAAATTCAACAAAAACCTCAACAATGAAAAACTCCAAAAATTTCAACAACAACCTCAACTTTGAAAAACACCAAAAAATTCAACAACCTCAACATTGAGAAACAGCAACAAATTCAACGGCAAGCTCAACATTGAAAAATACAAAAAATTTCAAATAAAATCATTGAATATACCAATTAATTCAACAACAACCTCAACATTCAAAATCACAAACAAATTCAACAACAACCAAAACAATGAAAAACACCAACAAATTCAACAGAAACCTCAACAATGAAGAAAATCAAAAAATTCAACAACAACCTCAATTAGAAAAACGCCAACACATTTAACAACCTCAACATTCAAATACACCAACAAATTCAACAACAAACTAAGCTTTGAAAAACACCAACAAATTCAACAACCTCAACATTGAAAAACAACAACAAATTCAACTTTTAAAAATATAACAAGGTTCAACAAAATAAAAATTGATAACAACAACAAATTCAACAACAACATCAATATGGAAAATCACCAACAAATTTAACAACAACCTCAACAATGAAAAATATCAAAACTTCAACATCAACAACCACAACAATGAAAAACACCAAACAATTCAACAACAACTTCCACATTCAAAAACGCCAACAATTCAACAACAACCTCAACATTCAAAAACACCAAATAATTCAACAAACACCTCAACAATGAAAAACACCAAAAAATTCAACAACAACCTCAACATTGAAAATCACCAACAAATTCAACAGCAACCTCAGCAATGAAAAACATCAAAAAATTCAAAAACAACCTCTACTTTGAAAAACACCAATGAATTCAACAAACTCAACATTGAGAAACAGCAACAAATTCAACTGCAACCTCAGCTTTGAAAAATACAAAAAGATTCAAATAAAAACATTGAATACACAAATAAATTCAACAACAACCTCAACATTGAAAATCACCAACAAATTCAACAAAACCTCAACAATGAAAAACACCAAAAAAAATTCATCAACAACCCCAACATTCAAAAACACCATAAAATTCAACAAGAACCTCAAGAATGAAAAAAACCAAAAAACTCAACAACAAACTCAACATTGAAAATCACCAACAAATTCAACAAAACCTCAACAATGAAAGACACCAAAAAATTCATCAACAACCCCAACATTCAAAAACAGCAAAAAATTCAACAAAAACCTCAACAATGAAAAACACCAAAAAATTCAACAACAACCTCAGCATTGAAAAACTCCAACAATTTCAACAACAACCTCAACAATGAAAAACACCGAAAAATTCAACAACAAACTCAACATTGAAAATCAACATCAAATTCAACAACAACCTCAACTTTGAAAAACACCAAAAAATTCAACAACCTCAACATGGAGAAACAGCAACAAATTCAACTGCAACCTCAACTTTGAAAAATACAAAAAGATTCAAATAAAAACTTTGAATACACCAATAAATGCAACAACAACCTCAAAATTGAAAATCACCAACAAATTCAACAACAACCTCAACAATGAAAATCACCAAAAAATTCAACAACCTCAACATTGAAAAACACCAACAAATTCAACAACAACCTCAACTTTTAAAAATACAAAAAGGTTCAACAAAATAGAAATTGATAACAACATCAAATTCAACCACAACATCAATACTGAAAATCACCAACAAATTTAACAAAAACCTCAACAATGAAAAAAATCAAAAATTCAACAACAACCACAACAATGAAAAACACCAAACAATTCACCCACAACTTCAACATTCAAGAACACCAACAATTCAACAACAACCTCAACAATGAAAAACACCAAAAAATTCATCAACAACCTCAACATTCAAAAAACACCAACAAATTCAACAAAAACCTCAACAATTAAAAACACCATAAAATTCATCAACAACGTCAACTTTGAAAAACACCAAGAAATTCAACAACCTCAACATTGAAAAACACCAAAAAATTCAACAACAAACTCAACATTGAAAAACACCAAAAAAATTCAACAACAACCTCAACATTGAAAAACAACAACAAATTCAACAAAAACCTCAACAATGAAAAAAATCAAAAAATTCAACAACAACCTCATTTAGAAAAACGCCAACAGATTTAACAACCTCAACATTCAAAACATTCAAATACACCAACAAATTCAACAGCAAACTCAGCTTTGAAAAACACCAACAAATTCAACAACCTCAACATTGAAAAAGACCAACTAATTCAACAACAACCTAAACAATTAAAAATACAATAAAATTCAACAACACCATCAACATTGAAAAACACCAACAAATTCAACAACACCGTCAACATTGAAAAACACCAACAAATTCAACAACAAACTCAACATTGAAAAACTCCAACAATTGCAACAACAACTTCAACAATGAAAATCACCAACAAATTCAACAACAACCTCAACTTTGAAAAACACCAGCAAATTTAAAAACCTCAAGATGGAAAAACACCAAAAAAATTCAACCACAACCTCAACATTGAAAATCACCAACAAATTAAACAAAAACCTCAACAATGGAAAACACAAATAAATTCAACAACCTCAACATTGAAAATCACCAAAAAATTCTACAACCTCAACATTGATAAACAGCAACTAATTCAACTGCAACCTCAACTTTTTAAAAATTCAAAAAATTTCAAATAAAAACATTGAATACACCAATAAATTCAACAACAACCTCAACATTGAAAATCAGCAACAAATTCAACAAAAACCTCAACAATGAAAAACACCAAAAAATTCATCAACAATCTCAACATTCAAAAACACCAAAAAATTCAACAACAACCTCAACTTTGAAAAACACCAGCAACTTCAACAACCTCAACATTCAAAAACACCAACAAATTCAACAACAACCTCAATATTGAAAATCACAAACAAATTCAACAACAACCACAACAATGAAAAACACCAAAAAATTCAACAAAAACCTCAACAATGAAAAACACCAACAAATTCAACAACAAACTCTGCTTTGAAAAAAAACAACAAATTCAACAACCTCAACATTGAAAAACATCAACAAATTCAACAACAGTCTCAACTTATAATAATACAAAAAGGTTCAACAAAATAAAAATTGATAACACCAACAAATTCATCAATAACCTCAATATTTAAAATCACCAACAAATTTAACAAAAACCTCAACAATGAAAAAAATCAAAAATTCAACAACAACCACAACAATGAAAAACACCAACCAATTCACCCACAACTTCAACATTCAAGAACACGAACAATTCAACAACAACCTCAACAATGAAAAACACCAAAAAATTCATCAACAACCTCAACATTCAAAAAACACCAACAAATTCAACAAAAACCTCAACAATTAAAAACACCTTAAAATTCATCAACAACGTCAACTTTGAAAAACACCAAGAAATTCAACAACCTCAACATTGAAAAACACCAACAAATGCAACAACAAACTCAACATTGAAAAACACCAAAGAAATTCAACAACAACCTCAACATTGAAAAACAACAACAAATTCAACAAAAACCTCAACAATGAAAAAAATCAAAAAATTCAACAACAACCTCATTTAGAAAAACGCCAACAGATTTAACAACCTCAACATTCAAATACACCAACAAATTCAACAGCAAACTCAGCTTTGAAAAACACCAACAAATTCAACAACCTCAACATTGAAAAACACCAACTAATTCAACAACAACCTCAACTTTTAAAAATACAAAAAGGTTCAACAAAATAAAAATTGATAACAACAACAAATTCAACAACAACATCAATATTGAAAATCACCAACAAATTTAACAACAACCTCAACAATGAAAAACACCAAAAAATTCATCAACAATCTCAACATTCAAAAACACCTACAAATTCAACAAAAACCTCAACAATTAAAAACACCATAAAATTCAACAACAACGTCAACTTTGAAAAACACAAACAAATTCAAAATCCTCAACATGGAAAAACACCAACAAATTGAACCACAACCTCAACATTGAAAATCACCAACAAATTCAACAACAACCTCAACAATGAAAAACACCAAAAAATTCAACAAAAACCACAACAATGAAAAACACCAAAAAATTCGTCAACAACCTCAACATTCAAAAACACCAACAAATTCAACAGAATCCTCAACAATGAAAAACACCAATAAATTCAACAATAACCTCAACATTCAATATCACCAACAAATTCAACAAAGACCTCAACAATGAAAAACACCAATAAATTCAACAACCTCAACATTGAAAATCACCAAAAAATTCAACAAAAACCTCAACAATGAAAAACTCCAAAAATTTCAACAACAATCTCAACTTTGAAAAACACCAAAAAATTCAACAACCTCCACATTGAGAAACAGCAACAAATTCAACTGCAAGCTCAACATTGAAAAATACAAATAGATTCAAATAAAAACATTGAATATACCAATTAATTCAACAACAACCTCAACATTCAAAATCACAAACAAATTCAACAACAACCAAAACAATGAAAAACACCAACAAATTCAACAGAAACCTCAACAATGAAGAAAATCAAAAAATTCAACAACAACCTCAATTAGAAAAACGCCAACACATTTAACAACCTCAACATTCAAATACACCAACAAATTCAACAACAAACTAAGCTTTGAAAAACACCAACAAATTCAACAACCTCAACATTGAAAAACAACAACAAATTCAACAACAACCTCAACTTTTAAAAATATAACAAGGTTCAACAAAATAAAAATTGATAACAACAACAAATTCAACAACAACATCAATATGGAAAATCACCAAGAAATTTAACAACAACCTCAACAATGAAAAATATCAAAACTTCAACATCAACAACCACAACAATGAAAAACACCAAACAATTCAACAACAACTTCCACATTCAAAAACACCAACAATTCAACAACAACCTCAACATTCAAAAGCACCAAATAATTCAACAAACACCTCAACAATGAAAAACACCAAAAAATTCAACAACAACCTCAACATTGAAAATTACCAACAAATTCAACAGCAACCTCAGCAATGAAAAACATTAAATAATTCAAAAACAACCTCTACTTTGAAAAACACCAATGAATTCAACAAACTCAACATTGAGAAAGAGCAACAAATTCAACTGCAACCTCAGCTTTGAAAAATACAAAAAGATTCAAATAAAAACATTGAATACACAAATAAATTCAACAACAACCTCAACATTGAAAATCACCAACAAATTCAACAAAACCTCAACAATGAAAAACACCAAAAAAATTCATCAACAACCCCAACATTCAAAAACACCATAAAATTCAACAAAAACCTCAAGAATGAAAAACACCAAAAAACTCAACAACAAACTCAACATTGAAAATCACCAACAAATTCAACAAAACCTCAACAATGAAAGACACCAAAAAATTCATCAACAACCCCAACATTCAAAAACACCAAAAAATTCAACAAAAACCTCAACATTGAAAAACTCCAACAATTTCAACAACAACCTCAACAATGAAAAACACCGAAAATTTCAACAACAAACTCAACATTGAAAATCAACATCAAATTCAACAACAACCTCAACTTTGAAAAACACCAACAAATTCAAAAACCTCAACATTGAAAATCACCAACAAATTCAACAACAACCTCAACAATGAAAAACACCAACAAATTCAACAAAAACCTCAACAATGAATAACACCAAAAAATTCGTCAACAACCTCAACATTCAAAATCACCAACAAATTCAACAGAATCCTCAATAATGAAAAACACCAAAAAATTCAACAACAACCTCAACATTGAAAATCACCAACAAATTCAACAGCAACCTCAGCAATGAAAAACATCAAAAAATTCAAAAACAACCTCTACTTTGAAAAACACCAATGAATTCAACAAACTCAACATTGAGAAAGAGCAACAAATTCAACTGCAACCTCAGCTTTGAAAAATACAAAAAGATTCAAATAAAAACATTGAATACACAAATAAATTCAACAACAACCTCAACATTGAAAATCACCAACAAATTCAACAAAACCTCAACAATGAAAAACACCAAAAAAATTCATCAACAACCCCAACATTCAAAAACACCATAAAATTCAACAAAACCTCAAGAATGAAAAACACCAAAAAACTCAACAACAAACTCAACATTGAAAATCACCAACAAATTCAACAAAACCTCAACAATGAAAGACACCAAAAAATTCATCAACAACCCCAACATTCAAAAACACCAAAAAATTCAACAAAAACCTCAACATTGAAAAACTCCAACAATTTCAACAACAACCTCAACAATGAAAAACACCGAAAATTTCAACAACAAACTCAACATTGAAAATCAACATCAAATTCAACAACAACCTCAACTTTGAAAAACACCAACAAATTCAAAAACCTCAACATTGAAAATCACCAACAAATTCAACAACAACCACAACAATGAAAAACACCAACAAATTCAACAAAAACCTCAACAATGAATAACACCAAAAAATTCGTCAACAACCTCAACATTCAAAATCACCAACAAATTCAACAGAATCCTCAATAATGAAAAACACCAAAAAATTCAACAACAACCTCAACATTGAAAATCACCAACCAATTCAACAAAAACCTCAACAATTAAAAACACCAATAAATTCAACAACCTCAACATTGAAAATCACCAAAAAATTCAACAAAAACCTCAACAATGAAAAACACCAAAAATTTCAACAACAACCTCAACTTTGAAAAACACCGAAAAATTCAACAACCTCAACATGGAGAAACAGCAACAAATTCAACTGCAACCTCAACTTTGAAAAATACAAAAAGATTCAAATAAAAACATTGAATACACCAATAAATGCAACAACAACCTCAAAATTGAAAATCACCAACAAATTCAACAACAACCTCAACAATGAAAATCACCAACAAATTCAACAACCTCAACATTGAAAAACACCAACTAATTCAACAACAACCTCAACTTTTAAAAATACAAAAAGGTTCAACAAAATAGAAATTGATAACAACATCAAATTCAACAACAACATCAATGTTGAAAATCACCAACAAATTTAACAAAAACCTCAACAATGAAAAAAATCAAAAATTCAACAACAACCATAACAATGAAAAGCACCAAACAATTCACCCACAACTTCAACATTCAAGAACACCAACAATTCAGCAACAACCTCAACAATGAAAAACACCAAAAAATTCATCAACAACCTCAACATTCAAAAAACACCAACAAATTCAACAAAAACCTCAACAATTAAAAACACCATAAAATACATCAACAACGTCAACTTTGAAAAACACCAAGAAATTCAACAACCTCAACATTGAAAAACACCAACAAATTCAACAACAAACTCAACATTGAAAAACACCAAAAAATTCAACAACAACCTCAACATTGAAAAACAACAACAAATTCAACAAAAACCTCAACAATGAAAAAAATCAAAAAATTCAACAACAACCTCAATTAGAAAAACGCCAACACATTTAACAACCTCAACATTCAAATGCACCAACAAATTCAACAGCAAACTCAGCTTTGAAAAACACCAACAAATTCAACAACCTCAACATTGAAAAACACCAACTAATTCAACAACAACCTCAACTTTTAAAAATACAAAAAGGTTCAACAAAATAAAAATTGATAACAACAACAAATTCAACAACAACATCAATATTGAAAATCACCAACAAATTTAACAACAACCTCAACAATGAAAAACAACAAAAAATTCATCAACAATCTCAACATTCAAAAACACCTACAAATTCAACAAAAACCTCAACAATTAAAAACACCATAAAATTCAACAACAACGTCAACTTTGAAAAACACAAAGAAATTGAACAACCACAACATTGAAAAACACCAACAAATTCAACAACAAACTCAACATTGAAAATCATCAAAAAATTCAACAACAACCTCAAGAATGAAAAACTCCAACAAATTCAACAACAGCCTCAACATTGAAAGTCATCAACAAATTCAACAACAACCTCAACAATGAAAAACACCAACAAATTCAACAAAAACCTCAACAAGAACAACATCAAAAAATTCAACAACAACCTCAATTTGAAAAACGCCAACAGATTTAACAACCTCAACATTCAAATACAGCGACAAATTCAACAACAAACTCAGCTTTGAAAAACACCAACAAATTCAACAACAACCTCAACATTTAAAAACACCAACAAATTTAACAACAAACTCAACAATGAAAAACACCAAAAAATTCATCAACACCCTCAACATTCAGAAACACCAGCAAATTCAACAAAAACCTAAACAATTAAAAATACAATAAAATTCAACAACACCATCAACATTGAAAAACACCAACAAATTCAACAACACCGTCAACATTGAAAAACACCAACAAATTCAACAACAAACTCAACATTGAAAAACTCCAACAATTGCAACAACAACTTCAACAATGAAAAACACCAAAAAATTCAACAACAACCTCAACATTGAAAATCACCAACAAATTCAACAACAACCTCAACAATGAAAAACACCGAAAAATTCAACAAAAACCACAACAATGAAAAACACCAAAAAATTCGTCAACAACCTCAACATTCAAAAACACCAACAAATTCAACAGAATCCTCAACAATGAAAAACACCAATAAATTCAACAATAACCTCAAAATTGAATATCACCAACAAATTCAACAAAGACCTCAACAATGAAAAACACCAATAAATTCAACAACCTCAACATTGAAAATCACCAATAAATTCAACAAAAACCTCAACAATGAAAAACTCCAAAAATTTCAACAACAACCTCAACTTTGAAAAACACCAAAAAATTCAACAACCTCAACATTGAGAAACAGCAACAAATTCAACTGCAAGCTCAACATTGAAAAATACAAAAAGATTCAAATAAAAACATTGAATATACCAATTAATACAACAACAACCTCAACATTCAAAATCACAAACAAATTCAACAACAACCAAAACAATGAAAAACACCAACAAATTCAACAGAAACCTCAACAATGAAGAATGTCAAAAAATTCAACAACAACCTCAATTAGATAAACGCCAACACATTTAACAACCTCAACATTCAAATACACCAACAAATTCAACAACAAACTAAGCTTTGAAAAACACCAACAAATTCAACAACCTCAACATTGAAAAACAACAATAAATTCAACAACAACCTCAACTTTTAAAAATATAACAAGGTTCAACAAAATAAAAATTGATAACAACAACAAATTCAACAACAACATCAATATGGAAAATCACCAAGAAATTTAACAACAACCTCAACAATGAAAAATATCAAAACTTCAACATCAACAACCACAACAATGAAAAACACCAAACAATTCAACAGCAACTTCCACATTCAAAAACGCCAACAATTCAACAACAACCTCAACATTCAAAAACACCAAATAATTCAACAAACACCTCAACAATGAAAAACACCAAAAAATTCAACAACAACCTCAACATTGAAAATCACCAACAAATTCAACAGCAACCTCAGCAATGAAAAACATCAAAAAATTCAAAAACAACCTCTACTTTGAAAAACACCAATGAATTCAACAAACTCAACATTGAGAAAGAGCAACAAATTCAACTGCAACCTCAACTTTGAAAAATACAAAAAGATTCAAATAAAAACATTGAATACACAAATAAATTCAACAACAACCTCAACATTGAAAATCACCAACAAATTCAACAAAACCTCAACAATGAAAAACACCAAAAAAATTCATCAACAACCCCAACATTCAAAAACACCATAAAATTCAAAAAAAACCTCAAGAATGAAAAACACCAAACAATTCAACAACAACCTCAACATTGAAAAAATCCAACAATTTCAACAACAACCTCAACAATGAAAAACTCCAAAAATTTCAACAACAACCTCAACTTTGAAAAACACCAAAAAATTCAACAACCTCAACATTGAGAAACAGCAACAAATTCAACTGCAAGCTCAACATTGAAAAATACAAAAAGATTCAAATAAAAACATTGAATATACCAATTAATTCAACAACAACCTCAACATTCAAAATCACAAACAAATTCAACAACAACCAAAACAATGAAAAACACCAACAAATTCAACAGAAACCTCAACAATGAAGAATATCAAAAAATTCAACAACAACCTCAATTAGATAAACGCCAACACATTTAACAACCTCAACATTCAAATACACCAACAAATTCAACAACAAACTAAGCTTTGAAAAACACCAACAAATTCAACAACCTCAACATTGAAAAACAACAACAAATTCAACAACAACCTCAACTTTTAAAAATATAACAAGGTTCAACAAAATAAAAATTGATAACAACAACAAATTCAACAACAACATCAATATGGAAAATCACCAACCAATTCAACAAAAACCTCAACAATTAAAAACACCAATAAATTCAACAACCTCAACATTGAAAATCACCAAAAAATTCAACAAAAACCTCAACAATGAAAAACACCAAAAATTTCAACAACAACCTCAACTTTGAAAAACACCGAAAAATTCAACAACCTCAACATGGAGAAACAGCAACAAATTCAACTGCAACCTCAACTTTGAAAAATACAAAAAGATTCAAATAAAAACATTGAATACACCAATAAATGCAACAACAACCTCAAAATTGAAAATCACCAACAAATTCAACAACAACCTCAACAATGAAAATCACCAACAAATTCAACAACCTCAACATTGAAAAACACCAACTAATTCAACAACAACCTCAACTTTTAAAAATACAAAAAGGTTCAACAAAATAGAAATTGATAACAACATCAAATTCAACAACAACATCAATGTTGAAAATCACCAACAAATTTAACAAAAACCTCAACAATGAAAAAAATCAAAAATTCAACAACAACCATAACAATGAAAAGCACCAAACAATTCACCCACAACTTCAACATTCAAGAACACCAACAATTCAGCAACAACCTCAACAATGAAAAACACCAAAAAATTCATCAACAACCTCAACATTCAAAAAACACCAACAAATTCAACAAAAACCTCAACAATTAAAAACACCATAAAATACATCAACAACGTCAACTTTGAAAAACACCAAGAAATTCAACAACCTCAACATTGAAAAACACCAACAAATTCAACAACAAACTCAACATTGAAAAACACCAAAAAATTCAACAACAACCTCAACATTGAAAAACAACAACAAATTCAACAAAAACCTCAACAATGAAAAAAATCAAAAAATTCAACAACAACCTCAATTAGAAAAACGCCAACACATTTAACAACCTCAACATTCAAATGCACCAACAAATTCAACAGCAAACTCAGCTTTGAAAAACACCAACAAATTCAACAACCTCAACATTGAAAAACACCAACTAATTCAACAACAACCTCAACTTTTAAAAATACAAAAAGGTTCAACAAAATAAAAATTGATAACAACAACAAATTCAACAACAACATCAATATTGAAAATCACCAACAAATTTAACAACAACCTCAACAATGAAAAACAACAAAAAATTCATCAACAATCTCAACATTCAAAAACACCTACAAATTCAACAAAAACCGCAACAATTAAAAACACCATAAAATTCAACAACAACGTCAACTTTGAAAAACACAAAGAAATTGAACAACCACAACATTGAAAAACACCAACAAATTCAACAACAAACTCAACATTGAAAATCATCAAAAAATTCAACAACAACCTCAAGAATGAAAAACTCCAACAAATTCAACAACAGCCTCAACATTGAAAGTCATCAACAAATTCAACAACAACCTCAACAATGAAAAACACCAACAAATTCAACAAAAACCTCAACAAGAACAACATCAAAAAATTCAACAACAACCTCAATTTGAAAAACGCCAACAGATTTAACAACCTCAACATTCAAATACAGCGACAAATTCAACAACAAACTCAGCTTTGAAAAACACCAACAAATTCAACAACAACCTCAACATTTAAAAACACCAACAAATTTAACAACAAACTCAACAATGAAAAACACCAAAAAATTCATCAACACCCTCAACATTCAGAAACACCAGCAAATTCAACAAAAACCTAAACAATTAAAAATACAATAAAATTCAACAACACCATCAACATTGAAAAACACCAACAAATTCAACAACACCGTCAACATTGAAAAACACCAACAAATTCAACAACAAACTCAACATTGAAAAACTCCAACAATTGCAACAACAACTTCAACAATGAAAAACACCAAAAAATTCAACAACAACCTCAACATTGAAAATCACCAACAAATTCAACAACAACCTCAACAATGAAAAACACCGAAAAATTCAACAAAAACCACAACAATGAAAAACACCAAAAAATTCGTCAACAACCTCAACATTCAAAAACACCAACAAATTCAACAGAAT
Source organism: Cetorhinus maximus (assembly GCF_964194155.1). Taxonomy (NCBI): domain Eukaryota; kingdom Metazoa; phylum Chordata; class Chondrichthyes; order Lamniformes; family Cetorhinidae; genus Cetorhinus; species Cetorhinus maximus. The sequence goes on along the minus strand of NW_027596101.1, from coordinate 2,290,848 downwards.
CCTCAACAATGAAAAACACCAATAAATTCAACAATAACCTCAAAATTGAATATCACCAACAAATTCAACAAAGACCTCAACAATGAAAAACACCAATAAATTCAACAACCTCAACATTGAAAATCACCAATAAATTCAACAAAAACCTCAACAATGAAAAACTCCAAAAATTTCAACAACAACCTCAACTTTGAAAAACACCAAAAAATTCAACAACCTCAACATTGAGAAACAGCAACAAATTCAACTGCAAGCTCAACATTGAAAAATACAAAAAGATTCAAATAAAAACATTGAATATACCAATTAATACAACAACAACCTCAACATTCAAAATCACAAACAAATTCAACAACAACCAAAACAATGAAAAACACCAACAAATTCAACAGAAACCTCAACAATGAAGAATGTCAAAAAATTCAACAACAACCTCAATTAGATAAACGCCAACACATTTAACAACCTCAACATTCAAATACACCAACAAATTCAACAACAAACTAAGCTTTGAAAAACACCAACAAATTCAACAACCTCAACATTGAAAAACAACAATAAATTCAACAACAACCTCAACTTTTAAAAATATAACAAGGTTCAACAAAATAAAAATTGATAACAACAACAAATTCAACAACAACATCAATATGGAAAATCACCAAGAAATTTAACAACAACCTCAACAATGAAAAATATCAAAACTTCAACATCAACAACCACAACAATGAAAAACACCAAACAATTCAACAGCAACTTCCACATTCAAAAACGCCAACAATTCAACAACAACCTCAACATTCAAAAACACCAAATAATTCAACAAACACCTCAACAATGAAAAACACCAAAAAATTCAACAACAACCTCAACATTGAAAATCACCAACAAATTCAACAGCAACCTCAGCAATGAAAAACATCAAAAAATTCAAAAACAACCTCTACTTTGAAAAACACCAATGAATTCAACAAACTCAACATTGAGAAAGAGCAACAAATTCAACTGCAACCTCAACTTTGAAAAATACAAAAAGATTCAAATAAAAACATTGAATACACAAATAAATTCAACAACAACCTCAACATTGAAAATCACCAACAAATTCAACAAAACCTCAACAATGAAAAACACCAAAAAAATTCATCAACAACCCCAACATTCAAAAACACCATAAAATTCAAAAAAAACCTCAAGAATGAAAAACACCAAACAATTCAACAACAACCTCAACATTGAAAAAATCCAACAATTTCAACAACAACCTCAACAATGAAAAACTCCAAAAATTTCAACAACAACCTCAACTTTGAAAAACACCAAAAAATTCAACAACCTCAACATTGAGAAACAGCAACAAATTCAACTGCAAGCTCAACATTGAAAAATACAAAAAGATTCAAATAAAAACATTGAATATACCAATTAATTCAACAACAACCTCAACATTCAAAATCACAAACAAATTCAACAACAACCAAAACAATGAAAAACACCAACAAATTCAACAGAAACCTCAACAATGAAGAATATCAAAAAATTCAACAACAACCTCAATTAGATAAACGCCAACACATTTAACAACCTCAACATTCAAATACACCAACAAATTCAACAACAAACTAAGCTTTGAAAAACACCAACAAATTCAACAACCTCAACATTGAAAAACAACAACAAATTCAACAACAACCTCAACTTTTAAAAATATAACAAGGTTCAACAAAATAAAAATTGATAACAACAACAAATTCAACAACAACATCAATATGGAAAATCACCAACAAATTTAACAACAACCTCAACAATGAAAAATATCAAAACTTCAACATCAACAACCACAACAATGAAAAACACCAAACAATTCAACAACAACTTCCACATTCAAAAACGCCAACAATTCAACAACAACCTCAACATTCAAAAACACCAAATAATTCAACAAACACCTCAACAATGAAAAACGCCAAAAAATTCAACAACAACCTCAACATTGAAAATCACCAACAAATTCAACAGCAACCTCAGCAATGAAAAACATCAAAAAATTCAAAAACAACCTCTACTTTGAAAAACACCAATGAATTCAACAAACTCAACATTGAGAAAGAGCAACAAATTCAACTGCAACCTCAACTTTGAAAAATACAAAAAGATTCAAATAAAAACATTGAATACACAAATAAATTCAACAACAACCTCAACATTGAAAATCACCAACAAATTCAACAAAACCTCAACAATGAAAAACACCAAAAAAATTCATCAACAACCCCAACATTCAAAAACACCATAAAATTCAAAAAAAACCTCAAGAATGAAAAACACCAAACAATTCAACAACAACCTCAACATTGAAAAAATCCAACAATTTCAACAACAAACTCAACATTGAAAATCACCAACAAATTCAACAACAACCTCAACTTTGAAAAACAGCAACAAATTCAAAAACCTCAACATTGAAAATCACCAACAACTACAACAACAGACTCAACTTTCAAAAACACCAACAAATTCAAAAACCTCAACATTGAAACTCACCAACAAATTCAACAACAACCTCAACAATGAAAAACACCCACAAATTCAACAAAAACCTTAACAATGAAAAACACCAAAAAATTCATCAACAACCTCAATAAAAAAAACACCAACAAATTCAACAGAAACCTCAACAATGAAACACACCAAAATATTCAACTACAACCTAAACATTGAATATCACCATCAAATTCAACTGCAACCTCAACTTTGAAAAATACAAAAAGATTCAAATAAAAACATTGAATACACCAATAAATTCAACAACAAACTCAGCTTTGAAAAACACCAACAAATTCAACAACCTTAACATTGAAAAACACCAACAAATTCAACAACAACCTCAACTTTTAAAACTACAAAAAGGTTCAACAAAATAAAAATTGATAACACCAACAAATTCAACAACAACCTCAATATTGAAAATCACCAACAAATTTATCAACATCCTCAACAATCAAAAACATCAAAAATTCAACAACAACAACCACAACAATGAAAAACACAAAACAATTCAACAACAACCTCAACATTCAAAAACACCAACAAATTCAACAACAACCTCAACAATGAAAAACACCAAAAAATTCTTCAACAAACTCAACATTCAAAAACACCAACAAATTCAACAAAAACCTCAACAATTAAAAACACCTTAAAATTCAACAACAACGTCAACTATGAAAACTACCAACAAATTCAACAACAAACTCAACATTGAAAATCACCAAAAAATTGAACCACAACCTCAACATTCAAAAACTCCTACAACAACCTCAACAATGAAAAACACCAAAAAATTCAACAACAAACTCAAGTTTGAAAATCACCAACAAATTCAACAACAACCTTAGCTTTGAAAAACACAAACCAATTCAAAATCCTCAACATGGAAAAACACCAACAGATTCAACCACAACCTCAACATTGAAAATCACCAACAAATTCAACAACAACCTCAACAATGAAAAACATCAAAAAATTCAACAAAAACCTCAACAATGAAAAACACCAAAAAATTCGTCAACAACCTCAACATTCAAAAACACCAACAAATTCAACAGAATCCTCAACAATGAAAAACACCAATAAATTCAACAACCTCAACATTGAAAATCACCAACAAATTCAACAAAAACCTCAACAATGAAAAACTCCAAAAATTTCAACAACAACCTCAACTTTGAAAAACACCAAAAAATTCAATAACCTCAACATTGAGAAACAGCAACAAATTCAACTGCAACCTCAACTTTGAAAAATACAAAAAGATTCAAATAAAAACATTGAATACACCAATAAATTCAACAACAACCTCAACATTGAAAATCACAAACAAATTCAACAACAACCTAAACAATCAAAAACACCAACAAATTCAACAAAAACCTCAACAATGAAGAAAATCAAAAAATTCAACAACAACCTCAATTAGAAAAACGCCAACACATTTAACAACCTCAACATTCAAATACACCAACAAATTCAACAACAAACTAAGCTTTGAAAAACATCAACAAATTCAACAACCTCAACATTGAAAAACACCAACTAATTCAACAACAACCTCAACTTTTAAAAATACAACAAGGTTCAACAAAATAAAAATTGATAACATCAACAAATTCAACAACAACATCAATCTTGAAAATCACCAACAAAATCACCAACAAACCTCAACAATGAAAAATATCAAAACTTCAACAACAACCACAACAATGAAAAACACCAAACAATTCAGCAACAAATTCAACATTCTAAAACACCGACAGTTCAACAACAACCTCAACATTCAAAAACACCAAAAAATTCAACAGAAACCTCAACAATGAAAAACACCAAAAAATTCAACAACATCATCAACTTTGAAAAACACTAACAAATTCAACAGCAACCTCAGCAATGAAAAACATCAAAAAAGATTTAAAAAAACCATTGATAACACGAATAAATTCAACAACCTCAACATTGAAAATCACCAACAAATTCAACATCAACTTCAGCAAGAAAAACATCAAAAAATTCAAAAACAATCTCTACTTTGAAAAACACCAAAGAATTCAACAAACTCAACATTGAGAAAGAGCAACAAATTCAACTGCAACCTCAACTTTGAAAAATACAAAAATGATCAAAAAAAAGCATTGATAACACCAATAAATTCAACAACCTCAACATCGAAAAACACCAAAAAATTCAACAAAAACCTCAACAATGAAAAACTCCAAAAAATTCAACAACAACCTCAATTAGAAAAACGCCAACACATTTAACAACCTCAATATTCAAATACACCAACAAATTCAACAACAAACTCAGCTTTGAAAAACACCAACAAATTCAACAACCTCAACATTGAAAAACACCAACTAATTCAACAACAACCTCAACTTTTAAAAATACAAAAAGGTTCAACAAAATAAAAATTGATAACAACAACAAATTCAACATAACATCATTATTGAAAATCACCAACAAATTTAACAACAACCTCAACAATGAAAAATATCAAAACTTCAACAACAACAACCACAACAATGAAAAACACCAAACAATTCAACAACAATTTCAAAATTCAAAAACACCAACAATTCAACAACAACCTCAACATTCAAAAACACCAAAAAATTCAACAAAAACCTCAACAATGAAAAACACCAAAAAATTCAACAACAACCTCAACATTGAAAAACACTAACAAATTCAACAGCAACCTCAGCAATGAAAAACATCAAAAAAGATTTAAAAAAACCATTGATAACACCAATAAATTCAACAACCTCAACATTGAAAATCACCAACAAATTCAACAGCAACCTCAGCAATGAAAAACATCAAAAAATTCAAAAGCAACCTCAACTTTGAAAAACACCAAAGAATTCAACAAACTCAACATTGAGAAAGAGCAACAAATTCAACTGCAACCTCAACTTTGAAAAATACAAAAGATTCAAATAAAAACATTGAATACACCAATAAATTTAACAACAACCTCAACATTGAATATCACCAACAAATTCAACAAAACCTCAACAATGAAAGACACCAAAAAATTCGTCAACAACCACAACATTCAAAAACACCAAAAAATTCAACAAAAACCTCAACAATGAAAAGCACCAAAAAATTCAACAACAACCTCAACATTGAAAAACTCCAACAATTTCAACAACAACCTCAACAATGAAAAACACCGAAAAATTCAACAACAAACTCAACATTGAAAATCAACATCAAATTCAACAACAACCTCAACTTTGAAAAACACCAACAAATTCAAAAAACTCAACATTGAAAATCACCAACAAATTCAACAACAACCTCAACAATGAAAAACACCAACAAATTCAACAAAAATCTCAACAATGAATAACACCAAAAAATTCGTCAACAACCTCAACATTCAAAATCACCAACAAATTCAACAGAATCCTCAATAATGAAAAACACCAAAAAATTCAACAACAACCTCAACATTGAAAATCACCAACAAATTCAACAAAAACCTCAACAATGAAAAACACCAATAAATTCAACAACCTCAACATTAAAAATCACCAAAAAATTCAACAAAAACCTCAACAATGAAAAACACCGAAAAATTCAACAACCTCAACATGGAGAAACAGCAACAAATTCAACTGCAACCTCAACTTTGAAAAATACATAAAGATTCAAATAAAAACATTGAATACACCAATAAATGCAACAACAACCTCAAAATTGAAAATCACCAACAAATTCAACAACAACCTCAACAATGAAAATCACCAACAAATTCAACAACCTCAACATTGAAAAACACCAACTAATTCAACAACAACCTCAACTTTTAAAAATACAAAAAGGTTCAACAAAATAGAAATTGATAACAACATCAAATTCAACAACAACATCAATGTTGAAAATCACCAACAAATTTAACAAAAACCTCAACAATGAAAAACACCAAACAATTCACCCACAACTTCAACATTCAAGAACACCAACAATTCAGCAACAACCTCAACAATGAATAACACCAAAAAATTCATCAACAACCTCAACATTCAAAAAACACCAACAAATTCAACAAAAACCTCAACAATTAAAAACACCATAAAATACATCAACAACGTCAACTTTGAAAAACACCAAGAAATTCAACAACCTCAACATTGAAAAACACCAACAAATTCAACAACAAACTTAACATTGAAAAACACCAATAAATTCAACAACAACCTCAACATTGAAAAACAACAACAAATTCAACAAAAACCTCAACAATGAAAAAAATCAAAAATTTCAACAACAACCTCAACTTTGAAAAACACCAAAAAATTCAACAACCTCAACATGGAGAAACAGCAACAAATTCAACTGCAAGCTCAACATTGAAAAATACAAAAAGATTCAAATAAAAACATTGAATATACCAATTAATTCAACAACAACCTCAACATTCAAAATCACAAACAAATTCAACAACAACCAAAACAATGAAAAACACCAACAAATTCAACAGAAACCTCAACAATGAAGAATATCAAAAAATTCAACAACAACCTCAATTAGATAAACGCCAACACATTTAACAACCTCAACATTCAAATACACCAACAAATTCAACAACAAACTAAGCTTTGAAAAACACCAACAAATTCAACAACCTCAACATTGAAAAACAACAACAAATTCAACAACAACCTCAACTTTTAAAAATATAACAAGGTTCAACAAAATAAAAATTGATAACAACAACAAATTCAACAACAACATCAATATGGAAAATCACCAACAAATTTAACAACAACCTCAACAATGAAAAATATCAAAACTTCAACATCAACAACCACAACAATGAAAAACACCAAACAATTCAACAACAACTTCCACATTCAAAAACGCCAACAATTCAACAACAACCTCAACATTCAAAAACACCAAATAATTCAACAAACACCTCAACAATGAAAAACACCAAAAAATTCAACAACAACCTCAACATTGAAAAACACCAACAAATTCAACAGCAACCTCAGCAATGAAAAACATCAAAAAATTCAATAACAACCTCTACTTTGAAAAACACCAATGAATTCAACAAACTCAACATTGAGAAAGAGCAACAAATTCAACTGCAACCTCAACTTTGAAAAATACAAAAAGATTCAAATAAAAACATTGAATACACAAATAAATTCAACAACAACCTCAACATTGAAAATCACCAACAAATTCAACAAAACCTCAACAATGAAAAACAACAAAAAAATTCATCAACAACCCCAACATTCAAAAACACCATAAAATTCAAAAAAAACCTCAAGAATGAAAAACACCAAACAATTCAACAACAACCTCAACATTGAAAAAATCCAACAATTTCAACAACAACCTCAACAATGAAAAACAACGAAAAACTCAACAACAAACTCTACATTGAAAATCACCAACAAATTCAACAACAACCTCAACTTTGAAAAACAGCAACAAATTCAAAAACCTCAACATTGAAAATCACCAACAACTACAACAACAGACTCAACTTTCAAAAACACCAACAAATTCAAAAACCTCAACATTGAAACTCAACAACAAATTCAACAACAACCTCAACAATGAAAAACACCCACAAATTCAACAAAAACCTCAACAATGAAAAACACCAAAAAATTCATCAACAACCTCAATAAAAAAAAACACCAACAAATTCAACAGAAACCTCAACAATGAAACACACCAAAATATTCAACTACAACCTAAACATTGAATATCACCATCAAATTCAACTGCAACCTCAACTTTGAAAAATACAAAAAGATTCAAATAAAAACATTGAATACACCAATAAATTCAACAACAAACTCAGCTTTGAAAAACACCAACAAATTCAACAACCTCAACATTGAAAAACACCAACAAATTCAACAACAACCTCAACTTTTAAAACTACAAAAAGGTTCAACAAAATAAAAATTGATAACAACAACAAATTCAACAACAACCTCAATATTGAAAATCACCAACAAATTTATCAACATCCTCAACAATCAAAAACATCAAAAATTCAACAACAACAACCACAACAATGAAAAACACAAAACAATTCAACAACAACCTCAACATTCAAAAACACCAACAAATTCAACAACAACCTCAACAATGAAAAACACCAAATAATTCTTCAACAAACTCAACATTCAAAAACACCAACAAATTCAACAAAAACCTCAACAATTAAAAACACCTTAAAATTCAACAACAACGTCAACTATGAGAACTACCAACAAATTCAACAACAAACTCAACATTGAAAATCACCAAAAAATTGAACCACAACCTCAACATTCAAAAACTCCTACAACAACCTCAACAATGAAAAACACCAAAAAATTCAACAACAAACTCAACATTGAAAATCACCAACAAATTCAACAACAACCTTAGCTTTGAAAAACACAAACCAATTCAAAATCCTCAACATGGAAAAACACCAACAGATTCAACCACAACCTCAACATTGAAAATCACCAACAAATTCAACAACAACCTCAACAATGAAAAACATCAAAAAATTCAACAAAAACCTCAACAATGAAAAACACCAAAAAATTCGTCAACAACCTCAACATTCAAAAACACCAACAAATTCAACAGAATCCTCAACAATGAAAAACACCAATAAATTCAACAATAACCTCAACATTCAATATCACCAACAAATTCAACAAAACCTCAACAATGAAAGACACCAAAAAATTCGTCAACAACCACAACATTCAAAAACACCAAAAAATTCAACAAAAACCTCAACAATGAAAAACATCAAAAAAATAAAAAACAACAACCTCAACATTGAAAAACTCCAACAATTTCAACAACAACCTCAACAATGAAAAACACCGAAAAATTCAACAACAAACTCAACATTGAAAATCAACATCAAATTCAACAACAACCTCAACTTTGAAAAACACCAACAAATTCAAAAAACTCAACATTGAAAATCACCAACAAATTCAACAACAACCTCAACAATGAAAAACACCAACAAATTCAACAAAAATCTCAACAATGAATAACACCAAAAAATTCGTCAACAACCTCAACATTCAAAATCACCAACAAATTCAACAGAATCCTCAATAATGAAAAACACCAAAAAATTCAACAACAACCTCAACATTGAAAATCACCAACAAATTCAACAAAAACCTCAACAATGAAAAACACCAATAAATTCAACAACCTCAACATTAAAAATCACCAAAAAATTCAACAAAAACCTCAACAATGAAAAACACCGAAAAATTCAACAACCTCAACATGGAGAAACAGCAACAAATTCAACTGCAACCTCAACTTTGAAAAATACATAAAGATTCAAATAAAAACATTGAATACACCAATAAATGCAACAACAACCTCAAAATTGAAAATCACCAACAAATTCAACAACAACCTCAACAATGAAAATCACCAACAAATTCAACAACCTCAACATTGAAAAACACCAACTAATTCAACAACAACCTCAACTTTTAAAAATACAAAAAGGATCAACAAAATAGAAATTGATAACAACATCAAATTCAACAACAACATCAATGTTGAAAATCACCAACAAATTTAACAAAAACCTCAACAATGAAAAACACCAAACAATTCACCCACAACTTCAACATTCAAGAACACCAACAATTCAGCAACAACCTCAACAATGAATAACACCAAAAAATTCATCAACAACCTCAACATTCAAAAAACACCAACAAATTCAACAAAAACCTCAACAATTAAAAACACCATAAAATACATCAACAACGTCAACTTTGAAAAACACCAACAAATTCAACAAAAACCTCAACAATGAAAAACACCAATAAATTCAACAACCTCAACATTGAAAATCACCAAAAAATTCAACAAAAACCTCAACAATGAAAAACACCAAAAATTTCAACAACAACCTCAACTTTGAAAAACACCAAAAAATTCAACAACCTCAACATGGAGAAACAGCAACAAATTCAACTGTAACCTCAACTTTGAAAAATACAAAAAGATTCAAATAAAAACATTGAATACACCAATAAATGCAACAACAACCTCAAAATTGAAAATCACCAACAAATTCAACAACAACCTCAACAATGAAAATCACCAACAAATTCAACAACCTCAACATTGAAAAACACCAACTAATTCAACAACAACCTCAACTTTTAAAAATACATAAAGGTTCAACAAAATAGAAATTGATAACAACATCAAATTCAACAACAACATCAATATTGAAAATCACCAACAAATTTAACAAAAACCTCAACAATGAAAAACACCAAACAATTCACCCACAACTTCAACACTCAAGAACACCAACAATTCAGCAACAACCTCAACAATGAATAACACCAAAAAATTCATCAACAACCTCAACATTCAAAAAACACCAACAAATTCAACAAAAACCTCAACAATTAAAAACACCATAAAATACATCAACAACGTCAACTTTGAAAAACACCAAGAAATTCAACAACCTCAACATTGAAAAACACCAACAAATTCAACAACAAACTTAACATTGAAAAACACCAATAAATTCAACAACAACCTCAACATTGAAAAACAACAACAAATTCAACAAAAACCTCAACAATGAAAAAAATCAAAAATTTCAACAACAACCTCAACTTTGAAAAACACCAAAAAATTCAACAACCTCAACATTGAGAAACAGCAACAAATTCAACTGCAAGCTCAACATTGAAAAATACAAAAAGATTCAAATAAAAACATTGAATATACCAATTAATTCAACAACAACCTCAACATTCAAAATCACAAACAAATTCAACAACAACCAAAACAATGAAAAACACCAACAAATTCAACAGAAACCTCAACAATGAAGAATATCAAAAAATTCAACAACAACCTCAATTAGATAAACGCCAACACATTTAACAACCTCAACATTCAAATACACCAACAAATTCAACAACAAACTAAGCTTTGAAAAACACCAACAAATTCAACAACCTCAACATTGAAAAACAACAACAAATTCAACAACAACCTCAACTTTTAAAAATATAACAAGGTTCAACAAAATAAAAATTGATAACAACAACAAATTCAACAACAACATCAATATGGAAAATCACCAACAAATTTAACAACAACCTCAACAATGAAAAATATCAAAACTTCAACATCAACAACCACAACAATGAAAAACACCAAACAATTCAACAACAACTTCCACATTCAAAAACGCCAACAATTCAACAACAACCTCAACATTCAAAAACACCAAATAATTCAACAAACACCTCAACAATGAAAAACACCAAAAAATTCAACAACAACCTCAACATTGAAAAACACCAACAAATTCAACAGCAACCTCAGCAATGAAAAACATCAAAAAATTCAATAACAACCTCTACTTTGAAAAACACCAATGAATTCAACAAACTCAACATTGAGAAAGAGCAACAAATTCAACTGCAACCTCAACTTTGAAAAATACAAAAAGATTCAAATAAAAACATTGAATACACAAATAAATTCAACAACAACCTCAACATTGAAAATCACCAACAAATTCAACAAAACCTCAACAATGAAAAACAACAAAAAAATTCATCAACAACCCCAACATTCAAAAACACCATAAAATTCAAAAAAAACCTCAAGAATGAAAAACACCAAACAATTCAACAACAACCTCAACATTGAAAAAATCCAACAATTTCAACAACAACCTCAACAATGAAAAACAACGAAAAACTCAACAACAAACTCTACATTGAAAATCACCAACAAATTCAACAACAACCTCAACTTTGAAAAACAGCAACAAATTCAAAAACCTCAACATTGAAAATCACCAACAACTACAACAACAGACTCAACTTTCAAAAACACCAACAAATTCAAAAACCTCAACATTGAAACTCAACAACAAATTCAACAACAACCTCAACAATGAAAAACACCCACAAATTCAACAAAAACCTCAACAATGAAAAACACCAAAAAATTCATCAACAACCTCAATAAAAAAAAACACCAACAAATTCAACAGAAACCTCAACAATGAAACACACCAAAATATTCAACTACAACCTAAACATTGAATATCACCATCAAATTCAACTGCAACCTCAACTTTGAAAAATACAAAAAGATTCAAATAAAAACATTGAATACACCAATAAATTCAACAACAAACTCAGCTTTGAAAAACACCAACAAATTCAACAACCTCAACATTGAAAAACACCAACAAATTCAACAACAACCTCAACTTTTAAAACTACAAAAAGGTTCAACAAAATAAAAATTGATAACAACAACAAATTCAACAACAACCTCAATATTGAAAATCACCAACAAATTTATCAACATCCTCAACAATCAAAAACATCAAAAATTCAACAACAACAACCACAACAATGAAAAACACAAAACAATTCAACAACAACCTCAACATTCAAAAACACCAACAAATTCAACAACAACCTCAACAATGAAAAACACCAAATAATTCTTCAACAAACTCAACATTCAAAAACACCAACAAATTCAACAAAAACCTCAACAATTAAAAACACCTTAAAATTCAACAACAACGTCAACTATGAGAACTACCAACAAATTCAACAACAAACTCAACATTGAAAATCACCAAAAAATTGAACCACAACCTCAACATTCAAAAACTCCTACAACAACCTCAACAATGAAAAACACCAAAAAATTCAACAACAAACTCAACATTGAAAATCACCAACAAATTCAACAACAACCTTAGCTTTGAAAAACACAAACCAATTCAAAATCCTCAACATGGAAAAACACCAACAGATTCAACCACAACCTCAACATTGAAAATCACCAACAAATTCAACAACAACCTCAACAATGAAAAACATCAAAAAATTCAACAAAAACCTCAACAATGAAAAACACCAAAAAATTCGTCAACAACCTCAACATTCAAAAACACCAACAAATTCAACAGAATCCTCAACAATGAAAAACACCAATAAATTCAACAATAACCTCAACATTCAATATCACCAACAAATTCAACAAAACCTCAACAATGAAAGACACCAAAAAATTCGTCAACAACCACAACATTCAAAAACACCAAAAAATTCAACAAAAACCTCAACAATGAAAAACATCAAAAAAATAAAAAACAACAACCTCAACATTGAAAAACTCCAACAATTTCAACAACAACCTCAACAATGAAAAACACCGAAAAATTCAACAACAAACTCAACATTGAAAATCAACATCAAATTCAACAACAACCTCAACTTTGAAAAACACCAACAAATTCAAAAAACTCAACATTGAAAATCACCAACAAATTCAACAACAACCTCAACAATGAAAAACACCAACAAATTCAACAAAAATCTCAACAATGAATAACACCAAAAAATTCGTCAACAACCTCAACATTCAAAATCACCAACAAATTCAACAGAATCCTCAATAATGAAAAACACCAAAAAATTCAACAACAACCTCAACATTGAAAATCACCAACAAATTCAACAAAAACCTCAACAATGAAAAACACCAATAAATTCAACAACCTCAACATTAAAAATCACCAAAAAATTCAACAAAAACCTCAACAATGAAAAACACCGAAAAATTCAACAACCTCAACATGGAGAAACAGCAACAAATTCAACTGCAACCTCAACTTTGAAAAATACATAAAGATTCAAATAAAAACATTGAATACACCAATAAATGCAACAACAACCTCAAAATTGAAAATCACCAACAAATTCAACAACAACCTCAACAATGAAAATCACCAACAAATTCAACAACCTCAACATTGAAAAACACCAACTAATTCAACAACAACCTCAACTTTTAAAAATACAAAAAGGATCAACAAAATAGAAATTGATAACAACATCAAATTCAACAACAACATCAATGTTGAAAATCACCAACAAATTTAACAAAAACCTCAACAATGAAAAACACCAAACAATTCACCCACAACTTCAACATTCAAGAACACCAACAATTCAGCAACAACCTCAACAATGAATAACACCAAAAAATTCATCAACAACCTCAACATTCAAAAAACACCAACAAATTCAACAAAAACCTCAACAATTAAAAACACCATAAAATACATCAACAACGTCAACTTTGAAAAACACCAACAAATTCAACAAAAACCTCAACAATGAAAAACACCAATAAATTCAACAACCTCAACATTGAAAATCACCAAAAAATTCAACAAAAACCTCAACAATGAAAAACACCAAAAATTTCAACAACAACCTCAACTTTGAAAAACACCAAAAAATTCAACAACCTCAACATGGAGAAACAGCAACAAATTCAACTGTAACCTCAACTTTGAAAAATACAAAAAGATTCAAATAAAAACATTGAATACACCAATAAATGCAACAACAACCTCAAAATTGAAAATCACCAACAAATTCAACAACAACCTCAACAATGAAAATCACCAACAAATTCAACAACCTCAACATTGAAAAACACCAACTAATTCAACAACAACCTCAACTTTTAAAAATACATAAAGGTTCAACAAAATAGAAATTGATAACAACATCAAATTCAACAACAACATCAATATTGAAAATCACCAACAAATTTAACAAAAACCTCAACAATGAAAAACACCAAACAATTCACCCACAACTTCAACACTCAAGAACACCAACAATTCAGCAACAACCTCAACAATGAATAACACCAAAAAATTCATCAACAACCTCAACATTCAAAAAACACCAACAAATTCAACAAAAACCTCAACAATTAAAAACACCATAAAATACATCAACAACGTCAACTTTGAAAAACACCAAGAAATTCAACAACCTCAACATTGAAAAACACCAACAAATTCAACAACAAACTTAACATTGAAAAACACCAATAAATTCAACAACAACCTCAACATTGAAAAACAACAACAAATTCAACAAAAACCTCAACAATGAAAAAAATCAAAAATTTCAACAACAACCTCAACTTTGAAAAACACCAAAAAATTCAACAACCTCAACATTGAGAAACAGCAACAAATTCAACTGCAAGCTCAACATTGAAAAATACAAAAAGATTCAAATAAAAACATTGAATATACCAATTAATTCAACAACAACCTCAACATTCAAAATCACAAACAAATTCAACAACAACCAAAACAATGAAAAACACCAACAAATTCAACAGAAACCTCAACAATGAAGAATATCAAAAAATTCAACAACAACCTCAATTAGATAAACGCCAACACATTTAACAACCTCAACATTCAAATACACCAACAAATTCAACAACAAACTAAGCTTTGAAAAACACCAACAAATTCAACAACCTCAACATTGAAAAACAACAACAAATTCAACAACAACCTCAACTTTTAAAAATATAACAAGGTTCAACAAAATAAAAATTGATAACAACAACAAATTCAACAACAACATCAATATGGAAAATCACCAACAAATTTAACAACAACCTCAACAATGAAAAATATCAAAACTTCAACATCAACAACCACAACAATGAAAAACACCAAACAATTCAACAACAACTTCCACATTCAAAAACGCCAACAATTCAACAACAACCTCAACATTCAAAAACACCAAATAATTCAACAAACACCTCAACAATGAAAAACACCAAAAAATTCAACAACAACCTCAACATTGAAAATCACCAACAAATTCAACAGCAACCTCAGCAATGAAAAACATCAAAAAATTCAAAAACAACCTCTACTTTGAAAAACACCATTGAATACAACAAACTCAACATTGAGAAAGAGCAACAAATTCAACTGCAACCTCAACTTTGAAAAATACAAAAAGATTCAAATAAAAACATTGAATACACAAATAAATTCAACAACAACCTCAACATTGAAAATCACCAACAAATTCAACAAAACCTCAACAATGAAAAACAACAAAAAAATTCATCAACAACCCCAACATTCAAAAACACCATAAAATTCAAAAAAAACCTCAAGAATGAAAAACACCAAACAATTCAACAACAACCTCAACATTGAAAAAATCCAACAATTTCAACAACAACCTCAACAATGAAAAACAACGAAAAACTCAACAACAAACTCTACATTGAAAATCACCAACAAATTCAACAACAACCTCAACTTTGAAAAACAGCAACAAATTCAAAAACCTCAACATTGAAAATCACCAACAACTACAACAACAGACTCAACTTTCAAAAACACCAACAAATTCAAAAACCTCAACATTGAAACTCAACAACAAATTCAACAACAACCTCAACAATGAAAAACACCCACAAATTCAACAAAAACCTCAACAATGAAAAACACCAAAAAATTCATCAACAACCTCAATAAAAAAAAACACCAACAAATTCAACAGAAACCTCAACAATGAAACACACCAAAATATTCAACTACAACCTAAACATTGAATATCACCATCAAATTCAACTGCAACCTCAACTTTGAAAAATACAAAAAGATTCAAATAAAAACATTGAATACACCAATAAATTCAACAACAAACTCAGCTTTGAAAAACACCAACAAATTCAACAACCTCAACATTGAAAAACACCAACAAATTCAACAACAACCTCAACTTTTAAAACTACAAAAAGGTTCAACAAAATAAAAATTGATAACAACAACAAATTCAACAACAACCTCAATATTGAAAATCACCAACAAATTTATCAACATCCTCAACAATCAAAAACATCAAAAATTCAACAACAACAACCACAACAATGAAAAACACAAAACAATTCAACAACAACCTCAACATTCAAAAACACCAACAAATTCAACAACAACCTCAACAATGAAAAACACCAAATAATTCTTCAACAAACTCAACATTCAAAAACACCAACAAATTCAACAAAAACCTCAACAATTAAAAACACCTTAAAATTCAACAACAACGTCAACTATGAAAACTACCAACAAATTCAACAACAAACTCAACATTGAAAATCACCAAAAAATTGAACCACAACCTCAACATTCAAAAACTCCTACAACAACCTCAACAATGAAAAACACCAAAAAATTCAACAACAAACTCAACATTGAAAATCACCAACAAATTCAACAACAACCTTAGCTTTGAAAAACACGAACCAATTCAAAATCCTCAACATGGAAATACACCAACAGATTCAACCACAACCTCAACATTGAAAATCACCAACAAATTCAACAACAACCTCAACAATGAAAAACATCAAAAAATTCAACAAAAACCTCAACAATGAAAAACACCAAAAAATTCGTCAACAACCTCAACATTCAAAAACACCAACAAATTCAACAGAATCCTCAACAATGAAAAACACCAATAAATTCAACAATAACCTCAACATTCAATATCACCAACAAATTCAACAAAGACCTCAACAATGAAAAACACCAATAAATTCAACAACCTCAACATTGAAAATCACCAAAAAATTCAACAAAAACCTCAACAATGAAAAACTCCAAAAATTTCAACAACAACCTCAACTTTGAAAAACACCAAAAAAATTCAATAACCTCAACATTGAGAAACAGCAACAAATTCAACTTCAACCTCAACTTTGAAAAATACAAAAAGATTCAAATAAAAACATTGAATACACCAATAAATTCAACAACAACCTCAACATTGAAAATCACAAACAAATTCAACAACAACCTAAACAATCAAAAACACCAACAAATTCAACAAAAACCTCAACAATGAAGAAAATCAAAAAATTCAACAACAACCTCAATTAGAAAAACGCCAACACATTTAACAACCTCAACATTCAAATACACCAACAAATTCAACAACAAACTAAGCATTGAAAAACATCAACAAATTCAACAACCTCAACATTGAAAAACACCAACTAATTCAACAACAACCTCAACTTTTAAAAATACAACAAGGTTCAACAAAATAGAAATTGATAACATCAACAAATTCAACAACAACATCAATCTTGAAAATCACCAACAAAATCACCAACAAAATCACCAACAAACCTCAACAATGAAAAATATCAAAACTTCAACAACAACCACAACAATGAAAAACACCAAACAATTCAGCAACAAATTCAACATTCTAAAACACCGACAGTTCAACAACAACCTCAACATTCAAAAACACCAAAAAATTCAACAGAAACCTCAACAATGAAAAACACCAACAAATTCAACAGCAACCTCAGCAATGAAAAACATCAAAAAAGATTTAAAAAAACCATTGATAACACGAATAAATTCAACAACCTCAACATTGAAAATCACCAACAAATTCAACATCAACTTCAGCAAGAAAAACATCAAAAAATTCAAAAACAATCTCTACTTTGAAAAACACCAAAGAATTCAACAAACTCAACATTGAGAAAGAGCAACAAATTCAACTGCAACCTCAACTTTGAAAAATACAAAAATGATCAAAAAAAAGCATTGATAACACCAATAAATTCAACAACCTCAACATCGAAAAACACCAAAAAATTCAACAAAAACCTCAACAATGAAAAACTCCAAAAAATTCAACAACAACCTCAATTAGAAAAACGCCAACACATTTAACAACCTCAATATTCAAATACACCAACAAATTCAACAACAAACTCAGCTTTGAAAAACACCAACAAATTCAACCACCTCAACAATGAAAAACACCAACAAATTCAACAAAAACCTCAACAATGAAAAACACCAACATATTCAACAAAAAACTCAGCTTTGAAAAACACAAACAAATTCAACAACCTCAACATTGAAAAACACCAACAAATTCAACAATAACCTCAACTTTCAAAAATACAAAAAGCTTCAACAAAATAAAAATTGATAACAACAACAAATTCAACAACAACCTCAATATTGAAAATCACCAATAAATTCAACAAAAACCTCAACAATGAAAAACACCAAAAATTCAACAACAATCTCAACTTTGAAAAACAGCAACAGCACCAACAACCTCAACATTGAAAAACACCAACAAATTCAACTGCAAATACAAAAAAGATCAAAAAAAACATTGAATACACCAATAAATTCAACAACAACCTCAATATTGAAAATCGCCAACAAATTCAACAGCAACCTCAACAATGAAAAACACCAACAAATTCAACAAAATCCTCAACAATGATAAACACCAAAAAATTCAACAACAACCCCAATTTGAAAAACACCAGCAGATTTAACAACCTCAACATTCAAATTACCAACAAATTCAACAACAACCTCAACTTTTAAAAATACATAAACGTTCAACAAAATAAAAATTGATAACACCAACAAATTCAACAACAACCTCAATATTGATAATCACCAACAAATTCAACAAAAACCTCAACAATGAAAAACACCAAAAAATTCAACAACAACCTCAATTTGAAAAACACCAACAGATTTAACAAACTCAACATTCAAATACACCAACAAATTCAACAACAAACTCAACATTGAAAATCACCAACAAATTCAACAACAACTTCAACTTTGAAAGACACCAACAAATTCAAAAACCTCAACATGGAAAAACACCAACAAATTCAACCATAACCTCAATATTGAAAATCACCAACAAGTTCAACAACAACCTCAACAATCAAAAACACCAACAAATTCAACAAAAACCTCAACAATGAAAAACACCAAAAAATTCAACAACAACCTCAACTTTGAAAAACACCAACAAATTCAACAACCTCAACATTGCAAAACACCCACAATTTCAACTGCAACCTCAACTTTGAAAAATACAAAAAAGATTTAAAAAAACCATTGATAACACCAATAATTTCAACAACCTCAACTTTGAAAAACACCAACAAATTCAAGAACCTCAACATGGAAAAACACCAACAAATTCAACCATAACCTCAATATTGAAAATCACCAACAAATTCAACAACAACCTCAACAATGAAAAACACCAACAAATTCAACAAAAACCTCAACAATGAAAAACACCAACATATTCAACAAAAAACTCAGCTTTGAAAAACACAAACAAATTCAACAACCTCAACATTGAAAAACACCAACAAATTCAACAACAACCTCAACTTTCAAAAATACAAAAAGCTTCAACAAAATAAAAATTGATAACAACAACAAATTCAACAACAACCTCAATATTGAAAATCACCAATAAATTCAACAAAAACCTCAACAATGAAAAACACCAAAAAATTCAACAACAATCTCAACTTTGAAAAACAGCAACAGCACCAACAACCTCAACATTGAAAAACACCAACAAATTCAACTGCAACCTCAACTTGGAAAAATACAAAAAAGATCAAAAAAAACATTGAATACACCAATAAATTCAACAACAACCTCAATATTGAAAATCACCAACAAATTCAACAGCAACCTCAACAATGAAAAACACCAACAAATTCAAAAACCTCAACATGGATAAACACGAACAAATTCAACTACAATCTCAATATTGAAAATCACCAACAAATTCAACAACAACCTCAACAATGAAAAACACCAACAAATTCAACAAAAACCTCAACAATGAAAAACACCAAAAAATTCAACAGCAACCTCAATTTGAAAAACACCAACAGATTTAACAACCTCAACATTCAAATACACCAACAAATTCAACAACTAACTCAGCTTTGAAAAACACCAACAAATTCAACAACCTCATCATTGAAAAACACCAACAAATTCAACTACAACCTCAACTTTTAAAAATATTAAAAGGTTCAACAAAATAAAAATTGATAACACCAACAAATTCAACAACAATTCAATGTTTAAAATCATCAACAAATTTAACAACAACCTCAACAATATAAAACGTCATAATTTCAACAACAACAACCACAACAATGAAAAACACCAAACAATTCAACAACAACATCAACATTCAAAAACACCAACAAATTCATCAACAACCTCAACAATGAAAAATATCAAAACTTCAACAACAACAAACACAACAATGAAAAACACCAAACAATTCAACAACAATTTCAACATTCAAAAACACCAACAATTCAACAACAACCTCAACAATGAAAAACAGCAAAAAATTCATCAACAACCTCAACATTCAAAAACACCAACAAATTCAACAAAAACCTCAACAATTAAAAACACCAAAAAATTCAACAACAACGTGAACTTTGAAAAATACCAACAAATCCGTCAACAAACTCAACATTGAAAATCACCAAAAAATTCAACAACAAACTCAACATTGAAAAACTCCAACAATTTCAACAACAACCTAAACAATGAAAAAGACCAACAAATTCAACAACAACCTCAACTTTGAAAAACATCATCAAATTCAAAAACCTCAACATTGAAAAACACCAACAAATTCAAATACAACCTCAATATTGAAAATCACCAACAAATTCAACAGCAACCTCAACAATGAAAAACACCAACAAATTCAACAAAATCCTCAACAATGATAAACACCAAAAAATTCAACAACAACCCCAATTTGAAAATCACCAGCAGATTTAACAACCTCAACATTCAAATTACCAACAAATTCAACCACCTCAACTTTTAAAAATACATAAAGGTTCAACAAAATAAAAATTGATAACACCAACAAATTCAACAACAACCTCAATATTGAAAATCACCAACAAATTCAACAAAAACCTCAACAATGAAAAACACCAACAAATTCAACAACAACCTCAACTTTGAAAAACACCAACAACTACAACAACCTCAAACATTGAAAAAGACCAACAAATTCAACTGCAACCTCAACTTTGAAAAATACAAAAAAGATCAAAAAAAAAATTGATTGCACCAATAAATTCATAAACCTCAACATTGAAAATCACCAACAAATTCAGCAACAACCTCAGCAATGAAAAACATCAAAAAATTCAACAACAACCTCAACTTTGAAAAACACCAAAAAATTCAACAACAACCTCAATTTGAAAAACATCAACAGATTTAACAACCTCAACATTCAAATACACCAACAAATTGAACAACAAACTCAGCTTTGAAAAACACCAACAAATTCAACAACCTCATCATTGAAAAACACCAACAAATTCAACTACAACCTCAACTTTTAAAAATATTAAAAGTTCAACAAAATAAAAATTGATAACACCAACAAATTCAACAACAATTCAATGTTTAAAATCATCAACAAATTTAACAACAACCTCAACAATGTAAAACGTCAATATTTCAACAACAACAACCACAACAATGAAAAACGCCAAACAATTCAACAACAACATCAACATTCAAAAACACCAACAAATTCATCAACAACCTCAACAATGAAAAATATCAAAACTTCAACAACAACAACCACAACAATGAAAAACACCAAACAATTCAACAACAATTTCAACATTCAAAAACACCAACAATTCAACAACAACCTCAACAATGAAAAACAGCAAAAAATTCATCAACAACCTCAACATTCAAAAACACCAGCAAATTCAACAAAAACCTCAACAATTAAAAACACCAAAAATTCAACAACAACGTGAACTTTGAAAAATACCAACAAATCCATCAACAAACTCAACATTGAAAATCACCAAAAAATTCAACAACAAACTCAACATTGAAAAACTCCAACAATTTCAACAACAACCTAAACAATGAAAAAGACCAACAAATTCAACAACAACCTCAACGTTGAAAAACATCATCAAATTCAAAAACCTCAACATTGAAAAACACCAACAAATTCAACAACAACCTCAACAATGAAAAACACAAACAAATTCAACAAAAACCTCAACAATGAAAAACACCAAAAAATTCAACAGCAACCTCAATTTGAAAAACACCAACAGATTTAACAACCTCAACATTCAAATACACCAACAAATTCAACAACTAACTCAGCTTTGAAAAACACCAACAAATTCAACAACCTCATCATTGAAAAACACCAACAAATTCAACTACAACCTCAACTTTTAAAAATATTAAAAGGTTCAACAAAATAAAAATTGATAACACCAACAAATTCAACAACAATTCAATGTTTAAAATCATCAACAAATTTAACAACAACCTCAACAATGTAAAACGTCAATATTTCAACAACAACAACCACAACAATGAAAAACACCAAACAATTCAACAACAACATCAACATTCAAAAACACCAACAAATTCATCAACAACCTCAACAATGAAAAATATCAAAACTTCAACAACAACAACCACAACAATGAAAAACACCAAACAATTCAACAACAATTTCAACATTCAAAAACACCAACAATTCAACAACAACCTCAACAATGAAAAACAGCAAAAAATTCATCAACAACCTCAACATTCAAAAACACCAACAAATTCAACAAAAACCTCAACAATTAAAAACACCAAAAATTCAACAACAACGTGAACTTTGAAAAATAGCAACAAATCCATCAACAAACTCAACATTGAAAATCACCAAAAAATTCAACAACAAACTCAACATTGAAAAACTCCAACAATTTCAACAACAACCTAAACAATGAAAAAGACCAACAAATTCAACAACAACCTCAACGTTGAAAAACATCATCAAATTCAAAAACCTCAACATTGAAAAACACCAACAAATTCAACTACAACCTCAATATTGAAAATCACCAACAAATTCAACAGCAACCTCAACAATGAAAAACACCAACAAATTCAACAAAATCCTCAACAATGATAAACACCAAAAAATTCAACAACAACCCCAATTTGAAAAACACCAGCAAATTTAACAACCTCAACATTCAAATACACCAACAAATTCAACAACAACCTCAACTTTTAAAAATACATAAAGGTTCAACAAAATAAAAATTGATAACACCAACAAATTCAACAACAACCTCAATATTGAAAATCACCAACAAATTCAACAAAAACCTCAACAATGAAAAACACCAAAAAATTCAACAACAACCTCAACTTTGAAAAACACCAACAACTACAACAACCTCAAACATTGAAAAAGACCAACAAATTCAACTGCAACCTCAACATTGAAAAATACAAAAAAGATCAAAAAAAAAATTGATAACACCAATAAATTCATAAACCTCAACATTGAAAATCACCAACAAATTCAGCAACAACCTCAGCAATGAAAAACATCAAAAAATTCAACAACAACCTCAACTTTGAAAAACACCAAAAAATTCAACAACCTCAACATTGAGAAACAGCAACAAATTCAACTGCAACATCAACTTTGAACAATCCAAAAAGATTAAAAAGAAAACATTGAATACACCAATAAATTCAACAACAACCTCAATATTGAAAATCACCAACAAATTCAACAACTTCCTCAACAATGAAAAACACCAACAAATTCAACAAAAACCTCAACAATGAAAAACACCAAAAAATTCAACAACAACCTCAAGTTGAAAAACACCAACAGATTTAACAAACTCAACATTCAAATACACCAACAAATTCAACAACAAACTCAACATTGAAAATCACCAACAAATTCAACAACAACCTCAACAATGAAAAACACCAAAAAATTCAACAACAACCTCAATTTGAAAAACACCAACAGATTTAACAAACTCAACATTCAAATACACCAACAAATTTAACAACAAACTCAACATTGAAAATCACCAACAAATTCAACAACAACCTCAGCAATGAAAAACATCAAAAAATGCAACAACAACCTCAACATTGAAAATTACCAACAAATTCAACAACAACCTCAAATTTGAAAAACACAAACAAATTCAACAACCTCAACATTGAAAAACACCAACAAATTCAACAACAAACTCAGCTTTGAAATACACAAACAAATTCAACAACCTCAACATTGAAAAACACCAACAAATTCAACAACAACCTCAATATTGAAAATCACCAACAAATTTAACAACAACCTCAACAATGAAAAACATCAAACAATTCAACAACAACCTCAACATTGAATAACACCAACAAATTCAACAACAACCTCAACAATGAAAAACACCAAAAAATTCAACAACAACCTCAACATTGAAAATCACCAACAAATTCAACAACAACCTCAGCAATGAAAAACATCAAAAAATACAACAACAACCTCAACTTTGAAAAACACCAACAAATTCAACAACCTCAACATTGAGAAACAGCAACAAATTCAACTGCAACCTCAACTTTGAACAATCCAAAAAGATTAAAATGAAAACATTGAATACACCAATAAATTCAACAACAACCTCAAAATTGAAAATCACCAACAAATTCAACAACTTCCTCAACAATGAAAAACACCAACAAATTCAACAAAAACCTCAACAATGAAAAACACCAAAAAAATCAACAACAACCTCAATTTGAAAAACACCAACAGATTTAACAAACTCAACATTCAAATACACCAAAAATTCAACAACAAACTCAACATTGAAAATCACCAACAAATTCAACAACAACCTCAACTTTGAAAGACACCAACAAATTCAAAAACCTCAACATGGAAAAACACCAACAAATTCAACCATAACCTCAATATTGAAAATCACCAACAAATTCAATAACAACCTCAACAATGAAAAACACCAA
Source organism: Cetorhinus maximus (assembly GCF_964194155.1). Lineage (NCBI taxonomy): Eukaryota > Metazoa > Chordata > Chondrichthyes > Lamniformes > Cetorhinidae > Cetorhinus > Cetorhinus maximus. Next base: position 2,264,654 of record NW_027596101.1, on the reverse strand, counting down.
AAAATTCAACAATAACCTCAACTTTGAAAAACACCAACAAATTCAACAACCTCAACATTGCAAAACACCAACAATTTCAACTGCAACCTCAATTTTGAAAAATACAAAAAAGATTTAAAAAAACCATTGATAACACCAATAATTTCAAAAACCTCAACTTTGAAAAACACCAACAAATTCAAGAACCTCAACATGGAAAAACACCAACAAATTCAACCATAACCTCAATATTGAAAATCACCAACAAATTCAACAACAACCTCAACAATGAAAAACACCAACAAATTCAACAAAAACCTCAACAATGAAAAACACCAACAAATTCAACAACAAACTCAGCTTTGAAAAACACAAACAAATTCAACAACCTCAACATTGAAAAACACCAACAAATTCAACAACAACCTCAACTTTCAAAAATACAAAAAGGTTCAACAAAATAAAAATTGATAACAACAACAAATTCAACAACAACCTCAATATTGAAAATCACCAACAAATTTAACAACAACCTCAACAATGAAAAACACCAAACAATTCAACAACAACCTCAACATTCAAAAACACAAACAAATTCAACAACAACCTCAACAATGAAAAACACCAAAAAATTCATCAACAACCTCAACATTCAAAAACACCAACAAATTCAACAAAAACCTCAACAATTAAAAACAACAAAAAATTCAACAACAACGTCAACTTTGAAAAATACCAACAAATTCAACAACCTCAACAATGAGAAATACCAACAAATTCAACAACGACCTCAACAATGAAAATCACCAACAAATTCAACAACAATATCAACTTTGAAAAACACCAACAAATTCAAAAACCTCAACATGGAAAAACACCAAGAAATTCAACCACAACCTCAACATTGAAAATCACCAACAAATTCAACAACAACCTCAACAATGAAAAACACCAACAAATTGAACAATAACCTCAACAAGGTAAAACACCGAAAGATTCATCAACAACCTCAACATTCAAAAACACCAACAAATTCAACAGAAATCACAACAATGAAAAACACCTAAAAATTCAACAACAACATCAACATTGAAAGTCACCAACAAATTCAACAAAAACCTCAACAATGAAAAGCACCAAATAATGCATCAACAACCTCAACATTCAAAAACAACAAAAAATTCAACAAAAACCTCAACAATGAAAAACACCGAAAAATTCAACAACAACCTCAACTTTGAAAAACACCAACAACTTCAACAACCTCAACATTGAAAAACACCAACAAATTCAACTGCAAGCTCAACTTTGAAAAATACAAAAATGATCAAAAAAAACCATTGATAACACCAATGAATTCAACAACCTCAACATTGAAAATCACCAACAAATTCAACAACAACCTCAACAATGAAAAACACCAACAAATTCAACCACAACCTCAACATTGAAAATCACCAACAAATTCAACAACAACCTCAACAATGAAAAACACCAACAAATTGAACAAAAACCTCAACAAGGAAAAACACCGAAAGATTCATCAACAACCTCAACATTCAATAAGACCAACAAATTCAACAGAAACCACAACAATGAAAAACACCTAAAAATTCAACAACAACATCAACATTGAAAGTCACCAACAAATTCAACAAAAACCTCAACAATGAAAAGCACCAAATAATGCATCAACAAACTCAACATTCAAAAACAACAAAAAATTCAACATAAACCTCCACAATGAAAAACACGAAAAAACTCATCAACAACTTCAACATTCAAAAACACCAACAAATTCATCAACAACCTCAACATTCAAAAACACCATCAAATGTTACCGAAATCACAACAATGCGAAACACCAAAAAATACAAAAACAACCTCAACATTCAAAAACACCAACAAATTCAACAACAACCTCAACAATGAAAAACACCAAAAAATTCATCAACAACCTCAACATTCAAAAACACCAACAAATTCAACAAAAACCTCAACAATTAAAAAGACCAAAAATTTCAACAACAACGTCAACTTTGAAAAATACCAACAAATTCAACAACCTCAACAATGAAAAACACCAACAAATTCAACAGCAAACTCAACATTGAAAATCACCAAAAAATTCAACAACAACCTCAACTATGAAAAACTCCAACAATTTCAACAACAACCTCAACAATGAAAAACACCAAAAAATTCAACAACAAACTCAACATTGAAAATCACCAACAAATTCAACAACAACATCAACTTTGAAAAACACCAACAAATTCAAAAACCTCAACATGGAAAAACACCAACAAATTCAACCACAACCTCAACATTGAAAATCACCAACAAATTCAACAACAACCTCAACAATGAAAAACACCAACAAATTGAACAAAAACCTCATCAAGGAAAAACACCGAAAGATTCATCAACAACCTCAACATTCAAAAACACCAACAAATTCAACAGAAACCACAACAATGAAAAACACCTAAAAATTCAACAACAACCTCAACATTGATAGTCACCAACAAATTCAACAAAAACTTCAACAATAAAAAGCACCAAAAAATTCAACAAAAAAATCAACAATGATAAACACCAAAAAATTCAACAACAACCTCAACTTTGAAAAACACCAACAACTACAACAACCTCAAACATTGAAAAAGACCAACAAATTCAACTGCAACCTCAACTTTGAAAAATACAAAAAAGATCAAAAAAAAACATTGATAACACCAATAAATTCAACAACCTCAACATTGAAAATCACCAACAAATTCAACAACAACTTCAGCAATGAAAAACATCAAAAAATTCAACAACAACCTCAACTTTGAAAAACACCAAAAAATTCAACAACCTCAACATTGTGAAACAGCAACAAATTCAACTGCAACCTCAACTTTGAACAATCCAAAAAGATTAAAAAGAAAACATTGAATACACCAATAAATTCAACAACAACCTCAATATTGAAAATCACCAACAAATTCAACAACTTCCTCAACAATGAAAAACACCAACAAATTCAACAAAAACCTCAACAATGAAAAACACCAAAAAATTCAACAACAACCTCAATTTGAAAAACACCAACAGATTTAACAAACTCAACATTCAAATACACCAACAAATTCAACAACAAACTCAACATTGAAAATCACCAACAAATTCAACAACAACCTCAACTTTGAAAGACACCAACAAATTCAAAAACCTCAACATGGAAAAACACCAACAAATTCAACCACAACCTCAATATTGAAAATCACCAACAAATTCAACAACAACCTCAACAATCAAAAACACCAACAAATTCAACAAAAACCTCAACAATGAAAAACACCAAAAAATTCAACAACAACCTCAACTTTGAAAAACACCAACAAATTCAACAACCTCAACATTGCAAAACACCAACAATTTCAACTGCAACCTCGACTTTGAAAAATACAAAAAAGATTTAAAAAAACCATTGATAACACAAATAAGTTCAAAAACCTCAACTTTGAAAAACACCAACAAATTCATGAACCTCAACATGGAAAAACACCAACAAATTCAACCATAACCTCAATATTGAAAATCACCAACAAATTCAACAACAACCTCAACAATGAAAAACACCAACAAATTCAACAAAAACCTCAACAATGAAAAACACCAACAAATTCAACAACAAACTCAGCTTTGAAAAACACAAACAAATTCAACAACCTCAACATTGAAAAACACCAACAAATTCAACAACAACCTCAACTTTCAAAAATACAAAAAGGTTCATCAAAATAAAAATTGATAACAACAACAAATTCAACAACAACCTCAATATTGAAAATCACCAACAAATTTAACAACAACCTCAACAATGAAAAACACCAAACAATTCAACAACAACCTCAACATTCAAAAACACCAACAAATTCAACAACAACCTCAACAATGAAAAACACCAAAAAATTCATCAACAACCTCAACATTCAAAAACACCAACAAATTCAACAAAAACCTCAACAATTAAAAACAACAAAAAATTCAACAACAACGTCAACTTTGAAAAATACCAACAAATTCAACAACCTCAACAACGAGAAACACCAACAAATTCAACAGCAAACTCAACATTGAAAATCACCAAACAATTCAACAACAACCTCAACATTCAAAAACACCATCAAATTCAACAACAACCTCAACAATGAAAATCACCAACAAATTCAACAACAACATCAACTTTGAAAAACACCAACAAATTCAAAAACCTCAACATGGAATAACACCAAAAAATTCAACCAAAACCTCAACATTGAAAATCACCAACAAATTCAACAACAACCTCAACAATGAAAAACACCAACAAATTGAACAAAAACCTTAACAAGGAAAAACACCGAAAGATTCATCAACAACCTCAACATTCAAAAACACCAACAAATTCAACAGAAATCACAACAATGAAAAACACCTAAAAATTCAACAACAACATCAACATTGAAAGTCACCAACAAATTCAACAAAAACCTCATCAATGAAAAGCACCAAATAATGCATCAACAACCTCAACATTCAAAAACAACAAAAAATTCAACAAAAACCTCAACAATGAAAAACACCGAAAAATTCAACAACAACCTCAACTTTGAAAAACACCAACAACTTCAACAACCTCAACATTGAAAAACACCAACAAATTCAACTGCAAGCTCAACTTTGAAAAATACAAAAATGATCAAAAAAAACCATTGATAACAACAATCAATTCAACAACCTCAACATTGAAAATCACCAACAAATTCAACAACAACCTCAACAATGAAAAACACCAACAAATTCAACCACAACCTCAACATTGAAAATCACCAACAAATTCAACAACAACCTCAACAATGAAAAACACCAACAAATTGAACAAAAACCTCAACAAGGAAAAACACCGAAAGATTCATCAACAACCTCAACATTCAAAAAGACCAACAAATTCAACAGAAACCACAACAATGAAAAACACCTAAAAATTCAACAACAACATCAACATTGAAAGTCACCAACAAATTCAACAAAAACCTCAACAATGAAAAGCACCAAATAATGCATCAACAAACTCAACATTCAAAAACAACAAAAAATTCAACATAAACCTCCACAATGAAAAACACGAAAAAACTCATCAACAACTTCAACATTCAAAAACACCAACAAATTCATCAACAACCTCAACATTCAAAAACACCAACAAATGTTACAGAAATCACAACAATGCGAAACACCAAAAAATTCAAAAACAACCTCAACATTCCAAATCACCAACAAATTCAACAAAAACCTCAACTATGAAAAACAGCAAAAAATTCATGAACAACCTCAACATTGAAAAAACCAACAAATTCAACAAAAACCTAAACAATGAAAAACACCAAAAAATTCAACAACAACCTCAACTTTGAAAAACACCAACAACTACAACAACCTCAAACATTGAAAAAGACCAACAAATTCAAATGCAACCTCAACTTTGAAAAATACGAAAAAGATTTTAAAAAACCATTGATAACACCAATAATTTCAACAACCTCAACTTTGAAAAACACCAACAAATTCAAGAACCTCAACATGGAAAAACACCAACAAATTCAACCATAACCTCAATATTGAAAATCACCAACAAATTCAACAACAACCTCAACAATGAAAAACACCAACAAATTCAACAAAAACCTCAACAATGAAAAACACCAACAAATTCAACAACAAACTCAGCTTTGAAAAACACAAACAAATTCAACAACCTCAACATTGAAAAACACCAACAAATTCAACAACAACCTCAACTTTCAAAAATACAGAAAGGTTCAAGAAATAAAAATTGATAACAACAAATTCAACAACAACCTCAATATTGAAAATCACCAACAAATTTAACAACAACCTCAACAATGAAAAACACCAAACAATTCAACAACAACCTCAACATTCAAAAACACCAACAAATTCAACAACAACCTCAACAATGAAAAACACCAAAAAATTCATCAACAACCTCAACATTCAAAAACAACAACAAATTCAACAAAAACCCTAACAATTAATAACACCAAAAAATTTAACAACAACGTCAACTTTGAAAAATACCAACAAATTCAACAACCTCGGCAATGAAAAACACCAACAAATTCAACAAAAACCTCAACAATGAAAAACACCAAAAAATTTCATCAACAACCTCAACATTCAAAACGACCAACAAATTCAACAGAAACCTCAACAATGAAAAACAACAAAAAATTCAACAACAGCCGCAACAATGAAAAACACCAACAAATTCAACAAAAACCTCAACAATGAAACACACCAAAAAATTCAACAACAACCTCAACAATGAGAACCAGCAACAAATTCAACAACAAACTCAACATTGAAAATCACCAACAACTTCAACAACAACCTCAACGTTGAAAAACACCAACAAATTCAAAAACCTCAACATGGAAAAACACCAACACATTCAACCACAACCTCAGCATTGAAAATCACCAACAAATTCAACAACAACATCAACATTGAAAAACACCAACAAATTCAACAACAACCCCAACATTCAAAAATACAAAAAGGTTCAACAAAATAAAAATTGATAACAACAACAAATTCAACAACAACCTCAATATTGAAAATCACCAACAAATTTAACAACAACCTCAACAATGAAAAACACCAAACAATTCAACAACAACCTCAACATTGAAAATCACCAACAAATTCAACAACAACCTCAACAATGAAAAACACCAACAAATTGAACAAAAACCTCATCAAGGAAAAACACCGAAAGATTCATCAACAACCTCAACATTCAAAAACACCAACAAATTCAACAGAAACCACAACAATGAAAAACACCTAAAAATTCAACAACAACCTCAACATTGAAAGTCATCAACAATTTCAACAAAAACCTCAACAATGTAAAACACGAAAAAACTCATCAACAACTTCAACATTCAAAAACACCAACAAATTCAACAAACACCTCAACAATCAAAAACACCAACAAATTCATCAACAACCTCAACATTCAGAAACACCAACAAATGTTACAGGAATCACAACAATGCGAAACACCAAAAAATTCAAAAACAACCTCAACATTCAAAATCACCAACAAATTCAACAAAAAACTCAGCTTTGAAAAACACAAACAAATTCAACAACCTCAACATTGAAAAACACCAACAAATTCAACAACAACCTGAACTTTCAAAAATACAAAAAGGTTCAACAAAATAAAAATTGATAACAAAAACAAATTCAACAACAACCTCAATATTGAATATCATCAACAAATTTAACAACAACCTCAACAATGAAAAACACCAAACAATTCAACAACAACCTCAACATTAAAAAACACCAACAAATTCAACAACAACCTCAACAATGAAAAACACCAAAAAATTCATCAACAACCTCAACATTCAAAAACAACAACAAATTCAACAAAAACCTCAACAATTAATTACACCAAAAAATTCAACAACATCGTCAACTTTGAAAAATACCAACAAATTCAACAACCTCGACAATGAAAAACACCAACAAATTCAACAAAAACCTCAACAATGAAAAACACCAAAAAATTTCATCAACAACCTCAACATCCAAAACGACCAACAAATTCAACAGAAACCTCAACAATGAAAAACAACAAAAAATTCAACAACAGCAGCAACAATGAAAAACACCAACAAATTCAACAAAAACCTCAACAATGAAACACACCAAAAAATTCAACAGCAACCTCAACAATGAGAAACAGCAACAAATTCAACAACAAACTCAACATTGAAAATCACCAACAAATTCAACAACAACCTCAACGTTGAAAAACACCAGCAAATTCAAAAACCTCAACATGGAAAAACACCAACACATTCAACCACAACCTCAGCATTGAAAATCACCAACAAATTCAACAACAACATCAACAGTGAAAAACACCAACAAATTCAACAAAAACCTCAACAATGAAACTAATCAAAATATTCATCAACAACCTCAACATTCAAATACACCTACAAATTCAACAGATACCTCAACAATGAAAAACACCAACAAATTCAACTACAAACTCAGCTTTGAAAAACACAAACAAATTCAACAATCTCAACATTGATAAACACCAACAAATTCAACAACAACCTCAACGTTCAAAAATACAAAAAGGTTCAACAAAATAAAAATTGATAACAACAACAAATTCAACAACAACCTCAAAATTGAAAATCACCAACAAATTTAACAACAACCTCAACAATGAAAAACACCAAACAATTCAACAACAACCTCAACATTGAAAAACTCCAACAATTTCAACAACAACCTCAATAATGAAAAACACCAAAAAATTCAACAACAAACTCAACATTGAAAATCACCAACAAATTCAATAACAACATCAACTTTGAAAAACACCAACAAATTCAACAACAACCTCAACAATGAAAAACACCAACAAATTGAACAAAAACCTCATCAAGGAAAAACACCGAAAGATTCATCAACAACCTCAAAATTCAAAAACACCAACAAATTCAACAGAAACCACAACAATGAAAAACACCTAAAAATTCAACAACAACCTCAACATTGAAAGTCACCAACAATTTCAACAAAAACCTCAACAATGAAAAACACGAAAAAACTCATCAACAACTTCAACATTCAAAAACACCAACAAATTCAACAAACACCTCAACAATCAAAAACACCAACAAATTTTACAGGAATCACAACAATGCGAAACACCAAAAAATTCAAAAACAACCTCAACATTCAAAATCACCAATAAATTCAACAACAACCTCAACAATGAAAAACACCAACAAATTCAACAAAAACCTCAACTATGAAAAACACCAACAAATTCAACAAAAAACTCAGCTTTGAAAAACACAAACAAATTCAACAACCTCAACATTGAAAAACACCAACAAGTTCAACAACAACCTCAACTTTCAAAAATACAAAAAGGTTCAACAAAATAAAAATTGATAACAACAACAAATTCAACAACAACCTCAATATTGAAAATCACCAACAAATTTAACAACAACCTCAACAATGAAAAACACCAAACAATTCAACAACAACCTCAACATTCAAAAACACCAACAAATTCAACAACAACCTCAACAATGAAAAACACCAAAAAATTCATCAACAACCTCAACATTCAAAAACAACAACAAATTCAACAAAAACCTCAACAATTAATAACACCAAAAAATTCAACAACAACGTCAACTTTGAAAAATACCAACAAATTCAACAACCTCGGCAATGAAAAACACCAACAAATTCAACAAAAACCTCAACAATGAAAAACACCAAAAAATTTCATCAACAAACTCAACATTCAAAACGACCAACAAATTCAACAGAAACCTCAACAATGAAAAACAACAATAAATTCAACAACAGCCGCAACAATGAAAAACACCAAAAAATTTCATCAACAACCTCAACATCCAAAACGACCAACAAATTCAACAGAAACCTCAACAATGAAAAACAACAATAAATTCAACAACAGCCGCAACAATGAAAAACACCAAAAAATTTCATCAACAACCTCAACATCCAAAACGACCAACAAATTCAACAAAAACCTCAACAATGAAAAACACCAAAAAATTTCATCAACAACCTCAACATTCAAAACGACCAACAAATTCAACAGAAACCTCAACAATGAAATACAACAAAAAATTCAACAACAGCAGCAACAATGAAAAACACCAACAAATTCAACAAAAACCTCAACAATGAAAGACACCAAAAAATTCAACAACAACCTCAACAATGAGAAACAGCAACAAATTCAACAACAAACTCAACATTGAAAATCACCAACAAATTCAACAACAACCTCAACGTTGAAAAACACCAGCAAATTCAAAAACCTCAACATGGAAAAACACCAACACATTCAACCAAAACCTCAGCATTGAAAATCACCAACAAATTCAACAACAACATCAACAGTGAAAAACACCAACAAATTCAACAAAAACCTCAACAATGAAACTAACCAAAATATTCATCAACAACCTCAACATTCAAATACACGTACAAATTCAGCAGATACCTCAACAATGAAAAACACCAACAAATTCAACTACAAACTCAGTTTTGAAAAACACAAACAAATTCAACAAACTCAACATTGAAAAACACCAACAAATTCAACAACAACCTCAACTTTCAAAAATACAAAAAGGTTCAACAAAATAAAAATTGATAACAACAACAAATTCAACAACAACCTCAATATTGAAAATCACCAACAAATTTAACAACAACCTCAACAATGAAAAACAACAAACAATTCAACAACAACCTCAACATTCAAAAATACCAACAAATTCAACAACAACCTCAACAAAGAAAAACACCAAAAAATTCATCAACAACCTCAACATTCAAAAACACCAACAAATTCAACAACAACATCAACTTTGAAAAACACCAACAAATTCAAAAACCTCAGCATGGAAAAACACCAACAAATTCAACCACAACCTCAACATTGAAAATCACCAACAAATTCAACAACAACCTCAACAATGAAAAACACCAACAAATTGAACAAAAACCTCATCAAGGAAAAACACCGAAAGATTCATCAACAACCTCAACATTCAAAAACACCAACAAATTCAACAGAAACCACAACAATGAAAAACACCTAAAAATTCAACAACAACCTCAACATTGAAAGTCACCAACAATTTCAACAAAAACCTCAACAATGTAAAACACGAAAAAACTCATCAACAACTTCAACATTCAAAAACACCAACAAATTCAACAAACATCTCAACAATCAAAAACACCAACAAATTCATCAACAACCTCAACATTCAGAAACACCAACAAATGTTACAGGAATCACAACAATGCGAAACACCAAAAAATTCAAAAACAACCTCAACATTCAAAATCACCAACAAATTCAACAAAAAACTCAGCTTTGAAAAACACAAACAAATTCAACAACCTCAACATTGAAAAACACCAACAAATTCAACAACAACCTCAACTTTCAAAAATACAAAAAGGTTCAACAAAATAAAAATTGATAACAAAAACAAATTCAACAACAACCTCAATATTGAATATCATCTACAAATTTAACAACAACCTCAACAATGAAAAACACCAAACAATTCAACAACAACCTCAACATTAAAAAACACCAACAAATTCAACAACAACCTCAACAATGAGAAACACCAAAAAATTCATCAACAACCTCAACATTCAAAAACAACAACAAATTCAACAAAAACCTCAACAATTAATTACACCAAAAAATTCAACAACATCGTCAACTTTGAAAAATACCAACAAATTCAACAACCTCGACAATGAAAAACACCAACAAATTCAACAAAAACCTCAACAATGAAAAACACCAAAAAATTTCATCAACAACCTCAACATCCAAAACGACCAACAAATTCAACAGAAACCTCAACAATGAAAAACAACAATAAATTCAACAACAGCAGCAACAATGAAAAACACCAACAAATTCAACAAAAACCTCAACAATGAAACACACCAAAAAATTCAACAGCAACCTCAACAATGAGAAACAGCAACAAATTCAACAACAAACTCAACATTGAAAATCACCAACAAATTCAACAACAACCTCAAAGTTGAAAAACACCAACAAATTCAAAACCCTCAACATGGAAAAACACCAACACATTCAACCACAACCTCAGCATTGAAAATCACCAACAAATTCAACAACAACATCAACAGTGAAAAACACCAACAAATTCAACAAAAACCTCAACAATGAAATTAACCAAAATATTCATCAACAACCTCAACATTCAAATACACCTACAAATTCAACAGATACCTCAACAATGAAAAACACCAACAAATTCAACAACAAACTCAGCTTTGAAAAACACAAACAAATTCAACAACCTCAACATTGAAAAACACCAACAAATTCAACAACAACCTCAACTTTCAAAAATACAAAAAGGTTCAACTAAATAAAAATTGATAACAACAACAAATTCAACAACAACCTCAATATTGAAATTCACCAACAAATTTAACAACAACCTCAACAATGAAAAACACCAAACAATTCAACAACAACCTCAACATTCAAAAACACCAACAAATTCAACAACAACCTCAACAATGAAAAACACCAAAAAATTCATCACTAACCTCAACATTCAAAAACACCAACAAATTCAACATAAACCTCAACAATTAAAAACAACAAAAAATTCAACAACAACGTCAACTTTGAAAAATACCAACAAATTCAACAACCTCAACAATGAAAAACACCAACAAATTCAACAACAAACTCAACATTGAAAATCACCAAAAAATTCAACAACAACCTCAACATTGAAAAACTCCAACAATTTCAACAACAACCTCAACAATGAAAAACACCAAAAAATTCAACAACAAACTCAACATTGAAAATCACCAACAAATTCAACAACAACATCAACTTTGAAAAACACCAACAAATTCAAAAACCTCAACATGGAAAAACACCAACAAATTCAACCACAACCTCAACATTGAAAATCACCAACAAATTCAACAACAACCTCAACAATGAAAAACACCAACAAATTGAACAAAAACCTCATCAAGGAAAAACACCGAAAGATTCATCAACAACCTCAACATTCAAAAACACCAACAAATTCAACAGAAACCACAACAATGAAAAACACCTAAAAATTCAACAACAACCTCAACATTGAAAGTCACCAACAATTTCAACAAAAACCTCAACAATGAGAAACACGAAAAAACTCATCAACAACTTCAACATTCAAAAACACCAACAAATTCAACAAACACCTCAACAATGAAAAACACCAACAAATTCATCAACAACCTCAACATTCAAAAACACCAACAAATGTTACAGGAATCACAACAATGCGAAACACCAAAAAATTCAAAAACAACCTCAACATTCAAAATCACCAACAAATTCAACAAAAAACTCAGCTTTGAAAAACACAAACAAATTCAACAACCTCAACATTGAAAAACACCAACAAATTCAACAACAACCTCAACTTTCAAAAATACAAAAAGGTTCAACAAAATAAAAATTGATAACAAAAACAAATTCAACAACAACCTCAATATTGAATATCATCAACAAATTCAACAACAACCTCAACAATGAAAAACACCAAAAAATTCATCAACAACCTCAACATTCAAAAACAACAACAAATTCAACAAAAACCTCAACAATTAATAACACCAAAAAATTCAACAACATCGTCAACTTTGAAAAATACCAACAAATTCAACAACTTCGACAATGAAAAACACCAACAAATTCAACAAAAACCTCAACAATGAAAAACACCAAAAAATTTCATCAACAACCTCAACATCCAAAACGACCAACAAATTCAACAGAAACCTCAACAATGAAAAACAACAAAAAATTCAACAACAGCAGCAACAATGAAAAACACCAACAAATTCAACAAAAACCTCAACAATGAAACACACCAAAAAATTCAACAGCAACCTCAACAATGAGAAACAGCAACAAATTCAACAACAAACTCAACATTGAAAATCACCAACAAATTCAACAACAACCTCAACGTTGAAAAACACCAGCAAATTCAAAAACCTCAACATGGAAAAACACCAACACATTCAACCACAACCTCAGCATTGAAAATCACCAACAAATTCAACAACAACATCAACAGTGAAAAACACCAACAAATTCAACAAAAACCTCAACAATGAAACTAATCAAAATATTCATCAACAACCTCAACATTCAAATACACCTACAAATTCAACAGATACCTCAACAATGAAAAACACCAACAAATTCAACAACAAACTCAGCTTTGAAAAACACAAACAAATTCAACAATCTCAACATTGATAAACACCAACAAATTCAACAACAACCTCAACTTTCAAAAATACAAAAAAGTTCAACAAAATAAAAATTGATAACAACAACAAATTCAACAACAACCTCAATATTGAAAATCACCAACAAATTTAACAACAACCTCAACAATGAAAAACACCAAACAATTCAACAACAACCTCAACATTGAAAAACTCCAACAATTTCAACAACAACCTCAATAATGAAAAACACCAAAAAATTCAACAACAAACTCAACATTGAAAATCACCAACAAATTCAACAACAACATCAACTTTGAAAAACACCAACAAATTCAACAACAACCTCAACAATGAAAAACACCAACAAATTGAACAAAAACCTCATCAAGGAAAAACACCGAAAGATTCGTCAACAACCTCAAAATTCAAAAACACCAACAAATTCAACAGAAACCACAACAATGAAATACACCTAAAAATTCAACAACAACCTCAACATTGAAAGTCACCAACAATTTCAACAAAAACCTCAACAATGAAAAACACGAAAAAACTCATCAACAACTTCAACATTCAAAAACACCAACAAATTCAACAAACACCTCAACAATCAAAAACACCAACAAATTTTACAGGAATCACAACAATGCGAAACACCAAAAAATTCAAAAACAACCTCAACATTCAAAATCACCAATAAATTCAACAACAACCTCAACAATGAAAAACACCAACAAATTCAACAAAAACCTCAACTATGAAAAACACCAACAAATTCAACAAAAAACTCAGCTTTGAAAAACACAAACAAATTCAACAACCTCAACATTGAAAAACACCAACAAGTTCAACAACAACCTCAACTTTCAAAAATACAAAAAGGTTCAACAAAATAAAAATTGATAACAACAACAAATTCAACAACAACCTCAATATTGAAAATCACCAACAAATTTAACAACAACCTCAACAATGAAAAACACCAAACAATTCAACAACAACCTCAACATTCAAAAACACCAACAAATTCAACAACAACCTCAACAATGAAAAACACCAAAAAATTCATCAACAACCTCAACATTCAAAAACAACAACAAATTCAACAAAAACCTCAACAATTAATAACACCAAAAAATTCAACAACAACGTCAACTTTGAAAAATACCAACAAATTCAACAACCTCGGCAATGAAAAACACCAACAAATTCAACAAAAACCTCAACAATGAAAAACACCAAAAAATTTCATCAACAAACTCAACATTCAAAACGACCAACAAATTCAACAGAAACCTCAACAATGAAAAACAACAATAAATTCAACAACAGCCGCAACAATGAAAAACACCAACAAATTCAACAAAAACCTCAACAATGAAACACACCAAAAAATTCAACAACAACCTCAACAATGAGAACCAGCAACAAATTCGACAACAAACTCAACATTGAAAATCACCAACAACTTCAACAACAACCTCAACGTTGAAAAACACCAACAAATTCAAAACCCTCAACATGGAAAAACACCAACACATTCAACCACAACCTCAGCATTGAAAATCACCAACAAATTCAACAACAACATCAACAGTGAAAAACACCAACAAATTCAACAAAAACCTCAACAATGAAATTAACCAAAATATTCATCAACAACCTCAACATTCAAATACACCTACAAATTCAACAGATACCTCAACAATGAAAAACACCAACAAATTCAACAACAAACTCAGCTTTGATAAACACAAACAAATTCAACAACCTCAACATTGAAAAACACCAACAAATTCAACAACAACCTCAACTTTCAAAAATACAAAAAGGTTCAACAAAATAAAAATTGATAACAACAACAAATTCAACAACAACCTCAATATTGAAATTCACCAACAAATTTAACAACAACCTCAACAATGAAAAACACCAAACAATTCAACAACAACCTCAACATTCAAAAACACCAACAAATTCAACAACAACCTCAACAATGAAAAACACCAAAAAATTCATCACTAACCTCAACATTCAAAAACACCAACAAATTCAACATAAACCTCAACAATTAAAAACAACAAAAAATTCAACAACAACGTCAACTTTGAAAAATACCAACAAATTCAACAACCTCAACAATGAAAAACACCAACAAATTCAACAACAAACTCAACATTGAAAATCACCAAAAAATTCAACAACAACCTCAACATTGAAAAACTCCAACAATTTCAACAACAACCTCAACAATGAAAAACACCAAAAAATTCAACAACAAACTCAACATTGAAAATCACCAACAAATTCAACAACAACATCAACTTTGAAAAACACCAACAAATTCAAAAACCTCAACATGGAAAAACACCAACAAATTCAACCACAACCTCAACATTGAAAATCACCAACAAATTCAACAACAACCTCAACAATGAAAAACACCAACAAATTGAACAAAAACCTCATCAAGGAAAAACACCGAAAGATTCATCAACAACCTCAACATTCAAAAACACCAACAAATTCAACAGAAACCACAACAATGAAAAACACCTAAAAATTCAACAACAACCTCAACATTGAAAGTCACCAACAATTTCAACAAAAACCTCAACAATGAAAAACACGAAAAAACTCATCAACAACTTCAACATTCAAAAACACCAACAAATTCAACAAACACCTCAACAATGAAAAACACCAACAAATTCATCAACAACCTCAACACTCAAAAACACCAACAAATGTTACAGGAATCACAACAATGCGAAACACCAAAAAATTCAAAAACAACCTCAACATTCAAAATCACCAACAAATTCAACAAAAAACTCAGCTTTGAAAAACACAAACAAATTCAACAACCTCAACATTGAAAAACACCAACAAATTCAACAACAACCTCAACTTTCAAAAATACAAAAAGGTTCAACAAAATAAAAATTGATAACAAAAACAAATTCAACAACAACCTCAATATTGAAAATCACCAACAAATTTAACAACAACCTCAACAATGAAAAACACCAAACAATTCAACAACAACCTCAACATTAAAAAACACCAACAAATTCAACAACAACCTCAACAATGAAAAACACCAAAAAATTCATCAACAACCTCAACATTCAAAAACAACAACAAATTCAACAAAAACCTCAACAATTAATAACACCAAAAAATTCAACAACATCGTCAACTTTGAAAAATACCAACAAATTCAACAACCTCGACAATGAAAAACACCAACAAATTCAACAAAAACCTCAACAATGAAAAACACCAAAAAATTTCATCAACAACCTCAACATTCAAAACGACCAACAAATTCAACAGAAACCTCAACAATGAAAAACAGCAAAAAATTCAACAACAGCAGCAACAATGAAAAACACCAACAAATTCAACAAAAACCTCAACAATGAAACACACCAAAAAATTCAACAACAACCTCAACAATGAGAAACAGCAACAAATTCAACAACAAACTCAACATTGAAAATCACCAACAAATTCAACAACAACCTCAACGTTGAAAAACACCAGCAAATTCAAAAACCTCAACATGGAAAAACACCAACACATTCAACCAAAACCTCAGCATTGAAAATCACCAACAAATTCAACAACAACATCAACAGTGAAAAACACCAACAAATTCAACAAAAACCTCAACAATGAAACTAACCAAAATATTCATCAACAACCTCAACATTCAAATACACGTACAAATTCAACAGATACCTCAACAATGAAAAACACCAACAAATTCAACTACAAACTCAGTTTTGAAAAACACAAACAAATTCAACAAACTCAACATTGAAAAACACCAACAAATTCAACAACAACCTCAACTTTCAAAAATACAAAAAGGTTCAACAAAATAAAAATTGATAACAACAACAAATTCAACAACAACCTCAATATTGAAAATCACCAACAAATTTAACAACAACCTCAACAATGAAAAACAACAAACAATTCAACAACAACCTCAACATTCAAAAATACCAACAAATTCAACAACAACCTCAACAATGAAAAACACCAAAAAATTCATCAACAACCTCAACATTCAAAAACACCAACAAATTCAACAACAACATCAACTTTGAAAAACACCAACAAATTCAAAAACCTCAACATGGAAAAACACCAACAAATTCAACCACAACCTCAACATTGAAAATCACCAACAAATTCAACAACAACCTCAACAATGAAAAACACCAACAAATTGAACAAAAACCTCATCAAGGAAAAACACCGAAAGATTCATCAACAACCTCAACATTCATAAACACCAACAAATTCAACAGAAACCACAACAATGAAAAACACCTAAAAATTCAACAACAACCACAACATTGAAAGTCACCAACAATTTCAACAAAAACCTCAACAATGTAAAACACGAAAAAACTCATCAACAACTTCAACATTCAAAAACACCAACAAATTCAACAAACACCTCAACAATCAAAAACACCAACAAATTCATCAACAACCTCAACATTCAGAAACACCAACAAATGTTAGAGGAATCACAACAATGCGAAACACCAAAAAATTCAAAAACAACCTCAACATTCAAAATCACCAACAAATTCAACAAAAAACTCAGCTTTGAAAAACACAAACAAATTCAACAACCTCAACATTGAAAATCACCAACAAATTCAACAACAACCTCAACTTTCAAAAATACAAAAAGGTTCAACAAAATAAAAATTGATAACAAAAACAAATTCAACAACAACCTCAATATTGAATATCATCAACAAATTTAACAACAACCTCAACAATGAAAAACACCAAACAATTCAACAACAACCTCAACATTAAAAAACACCAACAAATTCAACAACAACCTCAACAATGAGAAACACCAAAAAATTCATCAACAACCTCAACATTCAAAAACAACAACAAATTAAACAAAAACCTCAACAATTAATTACACCAAAAAATTCAACAACATCGTCAACTTTGAAAAATACCAACAAATTCAACAACCTCGACAATGAAAAACACCAACAAATTCAACAAAAACCTCAACAATGAAAAACACCAAAAAATTTCATCAACAACCTCAACATCCAAAACGACCAACAAATTCAACAGAAACCTCAACAATGAAAAACAACAAAAAATTCAACAACAGCAGCAACAATGAAAAACACCAACAAATTCAACAAAAACCTCAACAATGAAACACACCAAAAAATTCAACAGCAACCTCAACAATGAGAAACAGCAACAAATTCAACAACAAACTCAACATTGAAAATCACCAACAAATTCAACAACAACCTCAAAGTTGAAAAACACCAGCAAATTCAAAAACCTCAACATGGAAAAACACCAACACATTCAACCACAACCTCAGCAATGAAAATCACCAACAAATTCAACAACAACATCAACAGTGAAAAACACCAACAAATTCAACAAAAACCTCAACAATGAAACTAATCAAAATATTCATCAACAACCTCAACATTCAAATACACCTACAAATTCAACAGATACCTCAACAATGAAAAACACCAACAAATTCAACAACAAACTCAGCTTTGAAAAACACAAACAAATTCAACAATCTCAACATTGATAAACACCAACAAATTCAACAACAACCTCAACTTTCAAAAATACAAAAAGGTTCAACAAAATAAAAATTGATAACAACAACAAATTCAACAACAACCTCAATATTGAAAATCACCAACAAATTTAACAACAACCTCAACAATGAAAAACACCAAACAATTCAACAACAACCTCAACATTGAAAAACTCCAACAATTTCAACAACAACCTCAATAATGAAAAACACCAAAAAATTCAACAACAAACTCAACATTGAAAATCACCAACAAATTCAATAACAACATCAACTTTGAAAAACACCAACAAATTCAACAACAACCTCAACAATGAAAAACACCAACAAATTGAACAAAAACCTCATCAAGGAAAAACACCGAAAGATTCATCAACAACCTCAAAATTCAAAAACACCAACAAATTCAACAGAAACCACAACAATGAAAAACACCTAAAAATTCAACAACAACCTCAACATTGAAAGTCACCAACAATTTCAACAAAAACCTCAACAATGAAAAACACGAAAAAACTCATCAACAACTTCAACATTCAAAAACACCAACAAATTCAACAAACACCTCAACAATCAAAAACACCAACAAATTCACCAACAACCTCAACATTCAAAAGCACCAACAAATGTTACAGGAATCACAACAATGCGAAACACCAAAAAATTCAAAAACAACCTCAACATTCAAAATCACCAATAAATTCAACAACAACCTCAACAATGAAAAGCACCAACAAATTCAACAAAAACCTCAACTATGAAAAACACCAACAAATTCAACAAAAAACTCAGCTTTGAAAAACACAAACAAGTTCAACAACCTCAACATTGAAAAATACCAACAAGTTCAACAACAACCTCAACTTTCAAAAATACAAAAAGGTTCAACAAAATAAAAATTGATAACAACAACAAATTCAACAACAACCTCAATATTGAAAATCACCAACAAATTTAACAACAACCTCAACAATGAAAAACACCAAACAATTCAACAACAACCTCAACATTCAAAAACACCAACAAATTCAACAACAACCTCAACAATGAAAAACACCAAAAAATTCATCAACAACCTCAACATTCAAAAACAACAACAAATTCAACAAAAACCTCAACAATTAATAACACCAAAAAATTCAACAACAACGTCAACTTTGAAAAATACCAACAAATTCAACAACCTCGGCAATGAAAAACACCAACAAATTCAACAAAAACCTCAACAATGAAAAACACCAAAAAATTTCATCAACAAACTCAACATTCAAAACGACCAACAAATTCAACAGAAACCTCAACAATGAAAAACAACAATAAATTCAACAACAGCCGCAACAATGAAAAACACCAACAAATTCAACAAAAACCTCAACAATGAAACACACCAAAAAATTCAACAACAACCTCAACAATGAGAACCAGCAACAAATTCGACAACAAACTCAACTTTGAAAATCACCAACAACTTCAACAACAACCTCAACGTTGAAAAACACCAACAAATTCAAAACCCTCAACATGGAAAAACACCAACACATTCAACCACAACCTCAGCATTGAAAATCACCAACAAATTCAACAACAACATCAACAGTGAAAAACACCAACAAATTCAACAAAAACCTCAACAATGAAATTAACCAAAATATTAATCAACAACCTCAACATTCAAATACACCTACAAATTCAACAGATACCTCAACAATGAAAAACACCAACAAATTCAACAACAAACTCAGCTTTGAAAAACACAAACAAATTCAACAACCTCAACATTGAAAAACACCAACAAATTCAACAACAACCTCAACTTTCAAAAATACAAAAAGGTTCAACAAAATAAAAATTGATAACAACAACAAATTCAACAACAACCTCAATATTGAAATTCACCAACAAATTTAACAACAACCTCAACAATGAAAAACACCAAACAATTCAACAACAACCTCAACATTAAAAAACACCAACAAATTCAACAACAACCTCAACAATGAAAAACACCAAAAAATTCATCACTAACCTCAACATTCAAAAACACCAACAAATTCAACAAAAACCTCAACAATTAAAAACAACAAAAAATTCAACAACAACGTCAACTTTGAAAAATACCAACAAATTCAACAACCTCAACAATGAAAAACACCAACAAATTCAACAACAAACTCAACATTGAAAATCACCAAAAAATTCAACAACAACCTCAACATTGAAAAACTCCAACAATTTCAACAACAACCTCAACAATGAAAAACACCAAAAAATTCAACAACAAACTCAACATTGAAAATCACCAACAAATTCAACAACAACATCAACTTTGAAAAACACCAACAAATTCAAAAACCTCAACATGGAAAAACACCAACAAATTCAACCACAACCTCAACATTGAAAATCACCAACAAATTCAACAACAACCTCAACAATGAAAAACACCAACAAATTGAACAAAAACCTCATCAAGGAAAAACACCGAAAGATTCATCAACAACCTCAACATTCAAAAACACCAACAAATTCAACAGAAACCACAACAATGAAAAACACCTAAAAATTCAACAACAACCTCAACATTGAAAGTCACCAACAATTTCAACAAAAACCTCAACAATGAAAAACACGAAAAAACTCATCAACAACTTCAACATTCAAAAACACCAACAAATTCAACAAACACCTCAACAATGAAAAACACCAACAAATTCATCAACAACCTCAACATTCAAAAACACCAACAAATGTTACAGGAATCACAACAATGCGAAACACCAAAAAATTCAAAAACAACCTCAACATTCAAAATCACCAACAAATTCAACAAAAAACTCAGCTTTGAAAAACACAAACAAATTCAACAACCTCAACATTGAAAAACACCAACAAATTCAACAACAACCTCAACTTTCAAAAATACAAAAAGGTTCAACAAAATAAAAATTGATAACAAAAACAAATTCAACAACAACCTCAATATTGAAAATCACCAACAAATTTAACAACAACCTCAACAATGAAAAACACCAAACAATTCAACAACAACCTCAACATTAAAAAACACCAACAAATTCAACAACAACCTCAACAATGAAAAACACCAAAAAATTCATCAACAACCTCAACATTCAAAAACAACAACAAATTCAACAAAAACCTCAACAATTAATAAAACCAAAAAATTCAACAACATCGTCAACTTTGAAAAATACCAACAAATTCAACAACCTCGACAATGAAAAACACCAACAAATTCAACAAAAACCTCAACAATGAAAAACACCAAAAAATTTCATCAACAACCTCAACATTCAAAACGACCAACAAATTCAATAGAAACCTCAACAATGAAATACAACAAAAAATTCAACAACAGCAGCAACAATGAAAAACACCAACAAATTCAACAAAAACCTCAACAATGAAAGACACCAAAAAATTCAACAACAACCTCAACAATGAGAAACAGCAACAAATTCAACAACAAACTCAACATTGAAAATCACCAACAAATTCAACAACAACCTCAACGTTGAAAAACACCAGCAAATTCAAAAACCTCAACATGGAAAAACACCAACACATTCAACCACAACCTCAGCATTGAAAATCACCAACAAATTCAACAACAACATCAACAGTGAAAAACACCAACAAATTCAACAAAAACCTCAACAATGAAACTAACCAAAATATTCATCAACAACCTCAACATTCAAATACACGTACAAATTCAACAGATACCTCAACAATGAAAAACACCAACAAATTCAACTACAAACTCAGTTTTGAAAAACACAAACAAATTCAACAAACTCAACATTGAAAAACACCAACAAATTCAACAACAACCTCAACGTTCAAAAATACAAAAAGGTTCAACAAAATAAAAATTGATAACAACAACAAATTCAACAACAACCTCAATATTGAAAATCACCAACAAATTTAACAACAACCTCAACAATGAAAAACAACAAACAATTCAACAACAACCACAACATTCAAAAACACCAACAAATTCAACAACAACCTCAACAATGAAAAACACCAAAAAATTCATCAACAACCTCAACATTCAAAAACACCAACAAATTCAACAAAAACCTCAACAATTAAAAACAACAAAAAATTCAACAACAACGTCAACTTTGAAAAATACCAACAAATTCATAAACCTCAACAATGAAAAACACCAACAAATTCAACAACAAACTCAACATTGAAAATCACCAAAAAATTCAACAACAACCTCAACATTGAAAAACTCCAACAATTTCAACAACAACCTCAATAATGAAAAACACCAAAAAATTCAACAACAAACTCAACATTGAAAATCACCAACAAATTCAACAACAACATCAACTTTGAAAAACACCAACAAATTCAACAACAACCTCAACAATGAAAAACACCAACAAATTGAACAAAAACCTCATCAAGGAATAACACGAAAAAATTCATCAACAACTTCAACATTCAAAAACACCAACAAATTCAACAAACACCTCAACAATCAAAAACACCAACAAATTCATCAACAACCTCAACATTCAAAAACATCAACAAATGTTACAGAAATCACAACAATGCGAAACACCAAAAAATTCAAAAACAACCTCAACATTCAAAATCACCAACAAATTCAACAAAAAACTCCACAATTATAAACACCAGAAAATTCATGAACAACCTCAACATTGAAAAACACCAACAAATTCAACAAAAACCTCAACAATGAAAAACACCAAAAAATTCAACAACAACCGCAACTTTGAAAAACACCAACAACTACAACAACCTCAAACATTGAAAAAGACCAACAAATTCAACTGCAACCTCAACTTTGAAAAATACAAAAAAGATCAAAAAAAAACATTGATAACACCAATAAATTCAACAACCTCAACATTGAAAATCACCAACAAATTCAACAACAACCTCAGCAATGAAAAACATCAAAAAATTCAACAACAACCTCAACTTTGAAAAACACCAAAAAATTCAACAACCTCAACATTGAGAAACAGCAACAAATTCAACTGCAACCTCAACTTTGAACAATCCAAAAAGATTAAAAAGAAAACATTGAATACACCAATAAATTCAACAACAACCTCAATATTGATAATCACCAACAAATTCAACAACTTCCTCAACAATGAAAAACACCAACAAATTCAACAAAAACCTCAACAATGAAAAACACCAAAAAATTCAACAACAACCTCAATTTGAAAAACACCAACAGATTTAACAAACTCAACATTCAAATACACCAACAAAATCAACAACAAACTCAACATTGAAAATCACCAACAAATTCAACAACAACCTCAACTTTGAAAGACACCAACAAATTCAAAAACCTCAACATGGAAAAACACCAACAAATTCAACCATAACCTCAATATTGAAAATCACCAACAAATTCAACAAAAACCTCAACAATCAAAAACACCAACAAATTCAACAAAAAACTCAACAATTAAAAACACCAGAAAATTCATGAACAACCTCAACATTGAAAAACACCAACAAATTCAACAAAAACCTCAACAATGAAAAACACCAAAAAATTCAACAACAACCGCAACTTTGAAAAACACCAACAACTACAACAACCTCAAACATTGAAAAAGACCAACAAATTCAACTGCAACCTCAACTTTGAAAAATACAAAAAAGATCAAAAAAAAACATTGATAACACCAATAAATTCAACGACCTCAACATTGAAAATCACCAACAAATTCAACAACAACCTCAGCAATGAAAAACATCAAAAAATTCAACAACAACCTCAACTTTGAAAACCACCAAAAAATTCAACAACCTCAACATTGAGAAACAGCAACAAATTCAACTGCAACCTCAACTTTGAACAATCCAAAAAGATTAAAAAGAAAACATTGAATACACCAATAAATTCAACAACAACCTCAATATTGAAAATCACCAACAAATTCAACAACTTCCTCAACAATGAAAAACACCAACAAATTCAACAAAAACCTCAACAATGAAAAACACCAAAAAATTCAACAACAACCTCAATTTGAAAAACACCAACAGATTTAACAAACTCAACATTCAAATACACCAACAAAATCAACAACAAACTCAACATTGAAAATCACCAACAATTTCAACAACAACCTCAACTTTGAAAGACACCAACAAATTCAAAAACCTCAACATGGAAAAACACCAACAAATTCAACCATAACCTCAATATTGAAAATCACCAACAAATTCAACAAAAACCTCAACAATCAAAAACACCAACAAATTCAACAAAAACCTCAACAATGAAAAACACCAAAAAATTTAACAACAACCTCAACTTTGAAAAACACCAACAAATTCAACAACCTCAACATTGCAAAACACCAACAATTTCAACTGCAACCTCAACTTTGAAAAATACAAAAAAGATTTAAAAAAACCATTGATAACACCAATAATTTCAACAACCTCAACTTTGAAAAACACCAACAAATTCATGAACCTCAACATGGAAAAACACAAACAAATTCAACCATAACCACAATATTGAAAATCACCAACAAATTCAACAACAACCTCAACAATGAAAAAGGCCAACAAATTCAACAAAAACCTCAACAATTAAAAACACCAACAAATTCAACAACAAACTCAGCTTTGAAAAACACAAACAAATTCAACAATCTCAACATTGAAAAACACCAACAAATTCAACAACAACCTCAACTTTCAAAAATACAAAAAGGTTCAACAAAATAAAAATTGATAACAACAACAAATTCAACAACAACCTCAATATTGAAAATCACCAACAAATTTAACAACAACCTCAACAATGAAAAACACCAAACAATTCAACAACAACCTCAACATTCAAAAACATCAACAAATTGAACAACAACCTCAACAATGAATAACACCAAAAAATTCATCAACAACCTCAACATTCAAAAACACCAACAAATTCAACAAAAACCTCAACAATTAAAAACAACAAAAAATTCAACAACAACGTCAACTTTCAAAAATACCAACAAATTCAACAACCTCAACAATGAAAAACACCAACAAATTCAACAACAAACACAACATTGAAAATCACCAAAAAATTCAACAACAACCTCAACACTGAAAAACTCTTAACAATTTCAACAACAACCTCAACAATGAAAAACACCAAAAAATTCAACAACAAACTCAACATTGAAAATCACCAACAAATTCAACAACAACATCAACTTTGAAAAACACCAACAAATTCAAAAACCTCAACATGGAATAACACCAAAAAATTCAACCACAACCTCAACATTGAAAATCACCAACAAATTCAACAACAACCTCAACAATGAAAAACACCAACAAATTGAACAAAAACCTCAACAAGGAAAAACACCGAAAGATTCATCAACAACCTCAACATTCAAAAACACCAACAAATTCAACAGAAACCACAACAATGAAAAACACCTAAAAATTCAACAACAGCATCAACATTGAAAGTCACCAACAAATTCAACAAAAACCTCAACAATGAAAAGCACCAAATAATGCATCAACAACCTCAACATTCAAAAACACCAACAAATTCAACAAAAACCTCAACAATGAGAAACACCAAAAAATTCAACAACAAACGCAACTTTGAAAAACACCAACAACTACAACAACCTCAAACATTGAAAAAGACCAACAAATTCAACTGCAACCTCAACTTTGAAAAATACAAAAAAGATCAAAAAAAATCATTGATAACACCAATAAATTCAACAACCTCAACATTGAAAATCACCAACAAATTCAACAACAACCTCAGCAATGAAAAACATCAAAAAATTCAACAACAACCTCAACTTTGAAAAACACCAACAAATTCAACAACCTCAACATTGAGAAACAGCAACAAATTCAACTGCAACCTCAACTTTGAACAATCCAAAAAGATTAAAAAGAAAACATTGAATACACCAATAAATTCAACAACAACCTCAATACTGAAAATCACCAACAAATTCAACAACTTCCTCAACAATGAAAAACACCAACAAATTCAACAAAAACCTCAACAATGAAAAACACCAAAAAATTCAACAACAACTTCAATTTGAAAAACACCAACAGATTTAACAAACTCAACATTCAAATACACCAACAAATTCAACAACAAACTCAACAATCAAAAACACCAACAAATTCAACAAAAACCTCAAAAATGAAAAACACCAACAAATTCAACAACAACCTCAACTTTGAAAAGCACCATCAAATTCAACAACCTCAACATTGCAAAACACCAACAATTTCAACTGCAACCTCAACTTTGAAAAATACAAAAAAGATTTAAAAAAACCATTGATAACACCAATAATTTCAACAACCTCAACTTGAAAAACACCAACAAATTCAAGAACCTCAACATGGAAAAACACCAACAAATTCAACCATAACCTCAATATTGAAAATCACCAACAAATTCAACAACAACCTCAACAATGAAAAACACCAACAAATTCAACAAAATCTCAACAATGAAATACACCAACAAATTCAACAACAAACTCAGCTTTGAAAAACACAAACAAATTCAACAACCTCAACATTGAAAAACACCAACAAATTCAACAACAACCTCAACTTTCAAAAATACAAAAAGGTTCAACAAAATAAAAATTGATAACAACAACAAATTCAACAACAACCTCAATATTGAAAATCACCAACAAATTTAACAACAACCTCAACAATGAAAAACACCAAACAATTCAACAACAACCTCAACATTCAAAAACACCAACAAATTCACAACAACCTCAACAATGAAAAACACCAAAAAATTCATCAACAACCTCAACATTCAAAAACACCAACAAATTCAACAAAAACCTCAACAATGAAAAACACCAAAAAATTCATGAACAACCTCAACATTGAAAAACACCAACAAATTCAACAAAAACCTCAACAATGAAAAAGACCAACAAATTCAACTGCAACCTCAACTTTGAAAAATACAAAAAAGATCAAAAAAAAACATTGATAACACCAATAAATTCAACGACCTCAACATTGAAAATCACCAACAAATTCAACAACAACCTCAGCAATGAAAAACATCAAAAAATTCAACAACAACCTCAACTGTCAAAAACACCAAAAAATTCAACAGCCTCAACATTGAGAAACAGCAACAAATTCAACTGCAACCTCAACTTTGAACAATCCAAAAAGATTAAAAAGAAAACATTGAATACACCAATAAATTCAACAACAACCTCAATATTGAAAATCACCAACAAATTCAACAACTTCCTCAACAATGAAAAACACCAACAAATTCAACAAAAACCGCAACAATGAAAAACACCAAAAAATTCAACAACAACCTCAATTTGAAAAACACCAACAGATTTAACAAACTCAACATTCAAATACACCAACAAATTAAACAACAAACTCAACATTGAAAATCACCAACAAATTCAACAACAACCTCAACAATCAAAAACACCAACAAATTCAACAAAAACCTCAACAATGAAAAACACCAAAAAATTCAACAACAACCTCAACTTTGAAAAACACCAACAAATTCAACAACCTCAACATTGCAAAACACCAACAATTTCAACTGCAACCTCAACTTTGAAAAATACAAAAAAGATTTAAAAAAACCATTGATAACACCAATAATTTCAACAACCTCAACTTTGAAAAACACCAACAAATTCAAGAACCTCAACATGGAAAAACACCAACAAATTCAACCATAACCTCAATATTGAAAATCACCAACAAATTCAACAACAACCTCAACAATGAAAAACACCAACAAATTCAACAAAATCTCAACAATGAAATACACCAACAAATTCAACAACAAACTCAGCTTTGAAAAACACAAACAAATTCAACAACCTCAACATTGAAAAACACCAACAAATTCAACAACAACCTCAACTTTCAAAAATACAAAAAGGTTCAACAAAATAAAAATTGATAACAACAACAAATTCAACAACAACCTCAATATTGAAAATCACCAACAAATTTAACAACAACCTCAACAATGAAAAACACCAAACAATTCAACAACAACCTCAACATTCAAAAACACCAACAAATTCAACAACAACCTCAACAATGAAAAACACCAAAAAATTCATCAACAACCTCAACATTCAAAAACACCAACAAATTCAACAAATACCTCAACAATTAAAAACAACAAAAAATTCAACAACAACGTCAACTTTGAAAAATACCAACAAATTCAACAACCTCAAAAATGAAAATCACCAACAAATTCAACAACAAACTCAACATTGAAAATCACCAAAAAATTCAACAACAATCTCAACATTGAAAAACTCCAACGATTTCAACAACAACCTCAATAATGAAAAACACCAAAAAATTCAACAACAAACTCAACATTGAAAATCACCAACAAATTCAACAACAACATCAACTTTGAAAAACACCAACAAATTCAAAAACTTCAACATGGAAAAACACCAACAAATTCAACCACAACCTCAACATTGAAAATCACCAACAAATTCAACAACAACCTCAACAATGAAAAACACCAACAAATTGAACAAAAACCTCATCAAGGAAAAGCACCGAAAGATTCATCAACAACCTCAACATTCAAAAACACCAACAAATTCAACAGAAACCACAACAATGAAAAACACCTCACAATTCAACAACAACTTCAACTTTCAAAAACACCAACAAATTCAACAAACACCTCAACAATGAAAAACACCAACAAATTCGTGAACAACCTCAACATTCAAAAACACCAACAAATTCAACAAAAACCTCAACAATGAAAAACACCAAAAAATTCATGAACAACCTCAACATTGAAAAACACCAACAAATTCAACAAAAGCTTCAACAATGAAAAACACCAAAAAATTCAACAACAACCGCAACTTTGAAAAACACCAACAACTACAACAACCTCAAACATTGAAAAAGACCAACAAATTCAACTGCAACCTCAACTTTGAAAAATACAAAAAAGATCAAAAAAAAACATTGATAACACCAATAAATTCAACAACCTCAACATTGAAAATCACCAACAAATTCAACAACAACCTCAGCAATGAAAAACATCAAAAAATTCAACAACAACCTCAACTTTGAAAAACACCAAAAAATTCAACAACCTCAACATTGAGAAACAGCAACAAATTCAACTGCAACCTCAACTTTGAACAATCCAAAAAGATTAAAAAGAAAACATTGAATACACCAATAAATTCAACAACAACCTCAATATTGAAAATCACCAACAAATTCAACAACTTCCTCAACAATGAAAAACACCAACAAATTCAACAAAAACCTCAACAATGAAAAACACCAAAAAATTCAACAACAACCTCAATTTCAAAAACACCAACAGATTTAACAAACTCAACATTCAAATACACCAACAAATTCAACAACAAACTCAACATTGAAAATCACCAACAAATTCAACAACAACCTCAACTTTGAAAGACACCAACAAATTCAAAAACCTCAACATGGAAAAACACCAACAAATTCAACCATAACCTCAATATTGAAAATCACCAACAAATTCAACAACAACCTCAACAATCAAAAACACCAACAAATTCAACAAAAACCTCAACAATGAAAAACACCAAAAAATTCAACAACAACCTCAACTTTGAAAAACACCAACAAATTCAACAACCTCAACATTGCAAAACACCAACAATTTCAACTGCAACCTCAACTTTGAAAAATACAATAAAGATTTAAAAAAACCATTGATAACACCAATAATTTCAACAACCTCAAATTTGAAAAACACCAACAAATTCAAGAACCTCAACATGGAAAAACACCAACAAATTCAACCATAACCACAATATTGAAAATCACCAACAATTTCAACAACAACCTCAACAATGAAAAAGACCAACAAATTCAACAAAAACCTCAACAATGAAAAACACCAACAAATTCAACAACAAACTCAGCTTTGAAAAACACAAACAAATTCAACAACCTCAACATTGAAAAACACCAACAAATTCAACAACAACCTCAACTTTCAAAAATACAAAAAGGTTCAACAAAATAAAAATTGATAACAACAACAAATTCAACAACAACCTCAATATTGAAAATCACCAAACAATTCAACAACAACCTCAACATTCAAAAACACCAACAAATTCAACAACAACCTCAACAATGAATAACACCAAAAAATTCATCAACAACCTCAACATTCAAAAACACCAACAAATGCAACAAAAACCTCAACAATTAAAAACAACAATAAATTCAACAACAACGTCAACTTTGAAAAATACCAACAAATTCAACAACCTCAACAATGAAAAACACCAACAAATTCAACAACAAACTCAACATTGAAAATCACCAAAAAATTCAACAACAACCTCAACACTGAAAAACTCCAACAATTTCAACAACAACCTCAACATTGAAAAACACCAAAAAATTCAACAACAAACTCAACATTGAAAATCACCAACAAATTCAACAACAACATCAACTTTGAATAACACCAACAAATTCAAAAACCTCAACATGGAATAACACCAAAAATTTAACCACAACCTCAGCATTGAAAATCACCAACAAATTCAACAACAACCTCAACAATGAAAAACACCAACAAATTGAACAAAAACCTCAACAAGGAAAAACACCGAAAGATTCATCAACAACCTCAACATTCAAAAACACCAACAAATTCAACAGAAACCACAACAATGAAAAACACCTACAAATTCAACAACAGCATCAACATTGAAAGTCACCAACAAATTCAACAAAAACCTCAACAATGAAAAGCACCAAATAATGCATCAACAACCTCAACATTCAAAAACAACAAAAAATTCAACAAAAACCTCAACAATGAAAAACACCGAAAAATTCAACAACAACCTCAACTTTGAAAAACACCAACAACTTCAACAACCTCAACATTGAAAAACACCAACAAATTCAACTGCAAGCTCAACTTTGAAAAATACAAAAATGATAAAAAAAACCATTGATAACACCAATGAATTCAACAACCTCAACATTGAAAATCACCAACAAATTCAACAACAACCTCAACAATGAAAAACACCAACAAATTCAACCACAACCTCAACATTGAAAATCACCAACAAATTCAACAACAACCTCAACAATGAAAAACACCAACAAATTGAACAAAAACCTCAACAAGGAAAAACACCGAAAGATTCATCAACAACCTCAACATTCAAAAACACCAACAAATTCAACAGAAACCACAACAATGAAAAACACCTAAAAATTCAACAACAACATCAACATTGAAAGTCACCAGCAAATTCAACAAAAACCTCAACAATGAAAAGCACCAAATAATGCATCAACAACGTCAACATTCAAAAACAACAAAAAATTCAACAAAAACCTCAACATTGAAAAACACCGAAAAATTCAACAACAACCTCAACAATGAAAAACACCAACAACTTCAACAACCTCAACATTGAAAAACACGAACAAATTCAACTGCAAGCTCAACTTTGAAAAATACAAAAATGATCAAAAAAAACCATAGATAACACCAATGAATTCAAAAACCTCAACATTGAAAATCACCAACAAATTCAACAAAAACCTCAACAATGAAAAACACCAACAAATTCAACAACAAACTCAGCTTTGAAAAACACAAACAAATTCAACAACCTCAACATTGAAAAACACCAACAAACTCAACAACAACCTCAACTTTCAAAAATACAAAAAGGTTCAACAAAATAAAAATTGATAACAACAACAAATTCAACAACAACCTCAATATTGAAAATCACCAACAAATTTAACAACAACCTCAACAATGAAAAACACCAAACAATTCAACAACAACCTCAATATTCAAAAACACCAACAGATTCACAACAACCTCAACAATGAAAAACACCAAAAAATTCATCAACAACCTCAACATTCAAAAACACCAACAAATTCAACAAATACCTCAACAATTAAAAACAACAAAAAATTCAACAACAACGTCAACTTTGAAAAATACCAACAAATTCAACAACCTCAACAATGAAAATCACCAACAAATTCAACAACAAACTCAACATTGAAAATCACCAAAAAATTCAACAACAACCTCAACATTCAAAAACACCAACAAATTCAACAACAACCTCAACAATGAATAACACCAAAAAATTCATCAACAACCTCAACATTCAAAAACACCAACAAATGCAACAAAAACCTCAACAATTAAAAACAACAATAAATTCAACAACAACGTCAACTTTGAAAAATACCAACAAATTCAACAACCTCAACAATGAAAAACACCAACAAATTCAACAACAAACTCAACATTGAAAATCACCAAAAAATTCAACAACAACCTCAACACTGAAAAACTCCAACAATTTCAACAACAACCTCAACATTGAAAAACACCAAAAAATTCAACAACAAACTCAACATTGAAAATCACCAACAAATTCAACAACAACATCAACTTTGAATAACACCAACAAATTCAAAAACCTCAACATGGAATAACACCAAAAATTTAACCACAACCTCAGCATTGAAAATCACCAACAAATTCAACAACAACCTCAACAATGAAAAACACCAACAAATTGAACAAAAACCTCAACAAGGAAAAACACCGAAAGATTCATCAACAACCTCAACATTCAAAAACACCAACAAATTCAACAGAAACCACAACAATGAAAAACACCTACAAATTCAACAACAGCATCAACATTGAAAGTCACCAACAAATTCAACAAAAACCTCAACAATGAAAAGCACCAAATAATGCATCAACAACCTCAACATTCAAAAACAACAAAAAATTCAACAAAAACCTCAACAATGAAAAACACCGAAAAATTCAACAACAACCTCAACTTTGAAAAACACCAACAACTTCAACAACCTCAACATTGAAAAACACCAACAAATTCAACTGCAAGCTCAACTTTGAAAAATACAAAAATGATAAAAAAAACCATTGATAACACCAATGAATTCAACAACCTCAACATTGAAAATCACCAACAAATTCAACAACAACCTCAACAATGAAAAACACCAACAAATTCAACCACAACCTCAACATTGAAAATCACCAACAAATTCAACAACAACCTCAACAATGAAAAACACCAACAAATTGAACAAAAACCTCAACAAGGAAAAACACCGAAAGATTCATCAACAACCTCAACATTCAAAACACCAACAAATTCAACAGAAACCACAACAATGAAAAACACCTAAAAATTCAACAACAACATCAACATTGAAAGTCACCAGCAAATTCAACAAAAACCTCAACAATGAAAAGCACCAAATAATGCATCAACAACGTCAACATTCAAAAACAACAAAAAATTCAACAAAAACCTCAACATTGAAAAACACCGAAAAATTCAACAACAACCTCAACAATGAAAAACACCAACAACTTCAACAACCTCAACATTGAAAAACACGAACAAATTCAACTGCAAGCTCAACTTTGAAAAATACAAAAATGATCAAAAAAAACCATAGATAACACCAATGAATTCAAAAACCTCAACATTGAAAATCACCAACAAATTCAACAAAAACCTCAACAATGAAAAACACCAACAAATTCAACAACAAACTCAGCTTTGAAAAACACAAACAAATTCAACAACCTCAACATTGAAAAACACCAACAAACTCAACAACAACCTCAACTTTCAAAAATACAAAAAGGTTCAACAAAATAAAAATTGATAACAACAACAAATTCAACAACAACCTCAATATTGAAAATCACCAACAAATTTAACAACAACCTCAACAATGAAAAACACCAAACAATTCAACAACAACCTCAATATTCAAAAACACCAACAGATTCACAACAACCTCAACAATGAAAAACACCAAAAAATTCATCAACAACCTCAACATTCAAAAACACCAACAAATTCAACAAATACCTCAACAATTAAAAACAACAAAAAATTCAACAACAACGTCAACTTTGAAAAATACCAACAAATTCAACAACCTCAACAATGAAAATCACCAACAAATTCAACAACAAACTCAACATTGAAAATCACCAAAAAATTCAACAACAACCTCAACATTGAAAAACTCCAACGATTTCAACAACAACCTCAATAATGAAAAACACCAAAAAATTCAACAACAAACTCAACATTGAAAATCACCAACAAATTCAACAACAACATCAACTTTGAAAAACACCAACAAATTCAAAAACTTCAACATGGAAAAACACCAACAAATTCAACCACAACCTCAACATTGAAAATCACCAACAAATTCAACAACAACCTCAACAATGAAAAACACCAACAAATTGAACAAAAACCTCATCAAGGAAAAACACCGAAAGATTCATCAACAACCTCAACATTCAAAAACACCAACAAATTCAACAGAAACCACAACAATGAAAAACACCTCAAAATTCAACAACAACCTCAACATTGAAAGTCACCAACAATTTCAACAAAAACCTCAACAATGAAAAACACGAAAAAATTCATCAACAACTTCAACTTTCAAAAACACCAACAAATTCAACAAACACCTCAACAATGAAAAACACCAACAAATTCGTCAACAACCTCAACATTCAAAAACACCAACAAATTCAACAAAAACCTCAACAATGAAAAACACCAAAAAATTCATGAACAACCTCAACATTGAAAAACACCAACAAATTCAATAAAAACTTCAACAATGAAAAACACCAAAAAATTCAACAACAACCGCAACTTTGAAAAACACCAACAACTACAACAACCTCAAACATTGAAAAAGACCAACAAATTCAACTGCAACCTCAACTTTGAAAAATACAAAAAAGATCAAAAAAAAACATTGATAACACCAATAAATTCAACAACCTCAACATTGAAAATCACCAACAAATTCAACAACAACCTCAGCAATGAAAAACATCAAAAAATTCAACAACAAACTCAACTTTGAAAAACACCACAAAATTCAACAACCTCAACATTGAGAAACAGCAACAAATTCAACTGCAACCTCAACTTTGAACAATCCAAAAAGATTAAAAAGAAAACATTGAATACACCAACAAATTCAACAACAACCTCAATATTGAAAATCACCAACAAATTCAACAACTTCCTCAACAATGAAAAACACCAACAAATTCAACAAAAACCTCAACAATGAAAAACACCAAAAAATTCAACAACAACCTCAATTTGAAAAACACCAACAGATTTAACAAACTCAACATTCAAATACACCAACAAATTCAACAACAAACTCAACATTGAAAATCACCAACAAATTCAACAACAACCTCAACTTTGAAAGACACCAACAAATTCAAAAACCTCAACATGGAAAAACACCAACAAATTCAACCATAACCTCAATATTGAAAATCACCAACAAATTCAACAACAACCTCAACAATCAAAAACACCAACAAATTCAACAAAAACCTCAACAATGAAAAACACCAAAAAATTCAACAACAACCTCAACTTTGAAAAACACCAACAAATTCAACAACCTCAACATTGCAAAACACCAACAATTTCAACTGCAACCTCAACTTTGAAAAATACAAAAAAGATTTAAAAAAACCATTGATAACACCAATAATTTCAACAACCTCAACTTTGAAAAACACCAACAAATTCAAGAACCTCAACATGGAAAAACACCAACAAATTCAACCATAACATCAATATTGAAAATCACCAACAAATTCAACAACAACCTCAACAATGAAAAAGACCAACAAATTCAACAAAAACCTCAACAATGAAAAACACCAACAAATTCAACAACAAACTCAGCTTTGAAAAACACAAACAAATTCAACAACCTCAACATTGAAAAACACCAACAAATTCAACAACAACCTCAACTTTCAAGAAAACAAAAAGGTTCAACAAAATAAAAATTGATAACAACAACAAATTCAACAACAACCTCAATATTGAAAATCACCAAACAATTCAACAACAACCTCAACATTCAAAAACACCAACAAATTCAACAACAACCTCAACAATGAATAACACCAAAAAATTCATCAACAACCTCAACATTCAAAAACACCAACAAATGCAACAAAAACCTCAACAATTAAAAACAACAAAAAATTCAACAACAACGTCAACTTTGAAAAATACCAACAAATTCAACAACCTCAACAATGAAAAACACCAACAAATTCAACAACAAACTCAACATTGAAAATCACCAAAAAATTCAACAACAACCTCAACACTGAAAAACTCCAACAATTTCAACAACAACCTCAACATTGAACAACACCAAAAAATTCAACAACAAGCTCAACATTGAAAATCACCAACATATTCAACAACAACATCAACTTTGAAAAACACCAACAAATTCAAAAACCTCAACATGGAATAACACCAAAAATTTAACCACAACCTCAACATTGAAAATCACCAACAAATTCAACAACAACCTCAACAATGAAAAACACCAACAAATTGAACAAAAACCTCAACAAGGAAAAACACCGAAAGATTCATCAACAACCTCAACATTCAAAAACACCAACAAATTCAACAGAAACCACAACAATGAAAAACACCTAAAAATTCAACAACAGCATCAACATTGAAAGTCACCAACAAATTCAACAAAAACCTCAACAATGAAAAGCACCAAATAATGCATCAACAACCTCAACATTCAAAAACAACAAAAAATTCAACAAAAACCTCAACAATGAAAAACACCGAAACATTCAACAACAACCTCAACTTTGAAAAACACCAACAACTTCAACAACCTCAACATTGAAAAACACCAACAAATTCAACTGCAAGCTCAACTTTGAAAAATACAAAAATGATCAAAAAAAACCATTGATAACACCAATGAATTCAACAACCTCAACATTGAAAATCACCAACACATTCAACAACAACCTCAACAATGAAAAACACCAACAAATTCAACCACAACCTCAACATTGAAAATCACCAACAAATTCAACAACAACCTCAACAATGAAAAACACCAACAAATTGAACAAAAACCTCAACAAGGAAAAACACCGAAAGATTCATCAACAACCTCAACATTCAAAAACACCAACAAATTCAACAGAAACCACAACAATGAAAACCACCTAAAAATTCAACAACAACATCAACATTGAAAGTCACCAACAAATTCAACAAAAACCTCAACAATGAAAAGCACCAAATAATGCATCAACAACCTCAAAATTCAAAAACAACAAAAAATTCAACAAAAACCTCAACATTGAAAAACACCGAAAAATTCAACAACAACCTCAACAATGAAAAACACCAACAACTTCAACAACCTCAACATTGAAAAACACCAACAAATTCAACTGCAAGCTCAACTTTGAAAAATACAAAAATGATCAAAAGAAACCATAGATAACACCAATGAATTCAACAACCTCAACATTGAAAATCACCAACAAATTCAACAACAACCTCAACAATGAAAAACACCAACAAATTCAACAAAAACCTCAACAATGAAAAACACCGAAAGATTCATCAACACCTCAACATTCAAAAAAACCAACAAACTCAACAGAAACCTCAACAATGAAAATCAGCAACAAATTCAACAACAACCTCAGCAATGAAAAACATCAAAAAATGCAACAACAACCTCAACATTGAAAATTACCAACAAATTCAACAACAACCTCAACTTTGAAAAACACCAACAAATTAATAAACCTCAACATGGAAAAACAACAAGAAATTGAACCAGAACCTCAATATTGAAAATCACCAACAAATTCAACAACAACCTCAACAATGAAAAACACAAACAATTTCAACATAAACCTCAACAATGAAAAACACCAACAAATTCAACAAAAAACTCAGCTTTGAAAAACACATACAAATTCAACAAACTCAACATTGAAAAAGACCAAAAAATTCAACTGCAACCTCAACTTTGAAAAATACAAAAAAAGATCAAAAAAAAACATTGATAACACCAATAAATTCAACAACCTCAACATTGAAAATCACCAACAAATTCAACAACAACTTCAGCAA
Source organism: Cetorhinus maximus (assembly GCF_964194155.1). Classification (NCBI taxonomy): domain Eukaryota; kingdom Metazoa; phylum Chordata; class Chondrichthyes; order Lamniformes; family Cetorhinidae; genus Cetorhinus; species Cetorhinus maximus. Next base: position 2,224,910 of record NW_027596101.1, on the reverse strand, counting down.
TGAAAAACATCAAAAAATTCAACAACAACTTCAACTTTGAAAAACACCAAAAAATTCAACAACCTCAACATTGTGAAACAGCAACAAATTCAACTGCAACCTCAACTTTGAACAATCCAAAAAGATTAAAAAGAAAACATTGAATACACCAATAAATTCAACAAAAACCTCAATATTGAAAATCACCAACAAATTCAACAACAACCTCAACAATGAAAAACACAAACAATTTCAACATAAACCTCAACAATGAAAAACACCAACAAATTCAACAAAAAACTCAGCTTTGAGAAACACAAACAAATTCAACAACCTCAACATTGAAAAAGACCAACAAATTCAACTGCAACCTCAACTTTGAAAAATACAAAAAAGATTTAAAAAAACCATTGATAACACCAATAATTTCAACAACCTCAACTTTGAAAAACACCAACAAATTCAAGAACCTCAACATGGAAATACACCAACAAATTCAACCATAACCTCAATATTGAAAATCACCAACAAATTCAACAACAACCTCAACAATGAAAAACACCAACAAATTCAACAAAAACCTCAACAATGAAAAACACCAACAAATTCAACAAAAAACTCAGCTTTGAAAAACACAAACAAATTCAACAACCTCAACATTGAAAAACCCCAACAAATTCAACAACAACCTCAACTTTCAAAAATACAAAAAGGTTCAAAAAAATAAAAATTGATAACAACAACAAATTCAACAACAACCTCAATATTGAAAATCACCAACAAATTTAACAACAACCTCAACAATGAAAAACACCAAACAATTCAACAACAACCTCAACATTCAAAAACACCAACAAATTCAACAACAACCTCAACAATGAAAAACACCAAAAAATTCATCAGCAACCTCAACATTCAAAAACACCAACAAATTCAACAAAAACCTCAACAATTAAAAACAACAAAAAATTCAACAACATCGTCAACTTTGAAAAATACCAACAAATTCAACAACCTCAACAATGAAAAACACCAACAAATTCAACAACAAACTCAACATTGAAAATCACCAAAAAATTCAACAACAACCTCAACACTGAATAACTCCAACAATTTCAACAACAACCTCAACAATGAAAAACACCAAAAAATTCAACAACAAACTCAACATTGAAAATCATCAACAAATTCAACAACAACATCAACTTTGAAAAACACCAACAAATTCAAAAACCTCAACATGGAATAACACCAAAAAATTCAACCACAACCTCAACATTGAAAATCACCAACAAATTCAACAACAACCTCAACAATGAAAAACACCAACAAATTGAACAAAAACCTCAACAAGGATAAACACCGAAAGATTCATCAACAACCTCAACATTTAAAAACACCAACAAATTCAACAGAAACCACAACAATGAAAAACACCTACAAATTCAACAACAACATCAACATTGAAAGTCACCAACAAATTCAACAAAAACCTCAACAATGAAAAGCACCAAATAATGCATCAACAACCTCAAAATTCAAAAACAACAAAAAATTCAACAAAAACCTCAACATTGAAAAACACCGAAAAATTCAACAACAACCTCAACAATGAAAAACACCAACAACTTCAACAACCTCAACATTGAAAAACACCAACAAATTCAACTGCAAGCTCAACTTTGAAAAATACAAAAATGATCAAAAGAAACCATAGATAACACCAATGAATTCAACAACCTCAACATTGAAAATCACCAACAAATTCAACAACAACCTCAACAATGAAAAACACCAACAAATTCAACAAAAACCTCAACAATGAAAAACACCGAAAGATTCATCAACACCTCAACATTCAAAAAAACCAACAAACTCAACAGAAACCTCAACAATGAAAATCAGCAACAAATTCAACAACAACCTCAGCAATGAAAAACATCAAAAAATGCAACAACAACCTCAACATTGAAAATTACCAACAAATTCAACAACAACCTCAACTTTGAAAAACACCAACAAATTAATAAACCTCAACATGGAAAAACAACAAGAAATTGAACCAGAACCTCAATATTGAAAATCACCAACAAATTCAACAACAACCTCAACAATGAAAAACACAAACAATTTCAACATAAACCTCAACAATGAAAAACACCAACAAATTCAACAAAAAACTCAGCTTTGAAAAACACATACAAATTCAACAAACTCAACATTGAAAAAGACCAAAAAATTCAACTGCAACCTCAACTTTGAAAAATACAAAAAAAGATCAAAAAAAAACATTGATAACACCAATAAATTCAACAACCTCAACATTGAAAATCACCAACAAATTCAACAACAACTTCAGCAATGAAAAACATCAAAAAATTCAACAACAACTTCAACTTTGAAAAACACCAAAAAATTCAACAACCTCAACATTGTGAAACAGCAACAAATTCAACTGCAACCTCAATTTTGAACAATCCAAAAAGATTAAAAAGAAAACATTGAATACACCAATAAATTCAACAAAAACCTCAATATTGAAAATCACCAACAAATTCAACAACAACCTCAACAATGAAAAACACAAACAATTTCAACATAAACCTCAACAATGAAAAACACCAACAAATTCAACAAAAAACTCAGCTTTGAAAAACACAAACAAATTCAACAACCTCAACATTGAAAAAGACCAACAAATTCAACTGCAACCTCAACTTTGAAAAATACAAAAAAGATTTAAAAAAACCATTGATAACACCAATAATTTCAAGAACCTCAACTTTGAAAAACACCAACAAATTCAAGAACCTCAACATGGAAATACACCAACAAATTCAACCATAACCTCAATATTGAAAATCACCAACAAATTCAACAACAACCTCAACAATGAAAAACACCAACAAATTCAACAAAAACCTCAACAATGAAAAACACCAACAAATTCAACAAAAAACTCAGCTTTGAAAAACACAAACAAATTCAACAACCTCAACATTGAAAAACCCCAACAAATTCAACAACAACCTCAACTTTCAAAAATACAAAAAGGTTCAAAAAAATAAAAATTGATAACAACAACAAATTCAACAACAACCTCAATATTGAAAATCACCAACAAATTTAACAACAACCTCAACAATGAAAAACACCAAACAATTCAACAACAACCTCAACATTCAAAAACACCAACAAATTCAACAACAACCTCAACAATGAAAAACACCAAAAAATTCATCAGCAACCTCAACATTCAAAAACACCAACAAATTCAACAAAAACCTCAACAATTAAAAACAACAAAAAATTCAACAACATCGTCAACTTTGAAAAATACCAACAAATTCAACAACCTCAACAATGAAAAACACCAACAAATTCAACAACAAACTCAACATTGAAAATCACCAAAAAATTCAACAACAACCTCAACACTGAATAACTCCAACAATTTCAACAACAACCTCAACAATGAAAAACACCAAAAAATTCAACAACAAACTCAACATTGAAAATCATCAACAAATTCAACAACAACATCAACTTTGAAAAACACCAACAAATTCAAAAACCTCAACATGGAATAACACCAAAAAATTCAACCACAACCTCAACATTGAAAATCACCAACAAATTCAACAACAACCTCAACAATGAAAAACACCAACAAATTGAACAAAAACCTCAACAAGGATAAACACCGAAAGATTCATCAACAACCTCAACATTTAAAAACACCAACAAATTCAACAGAAACCACAACAATGAAAAACACCTACAAATTCAACAACAACATCAACATTGAAAGTCACCAACAAATTCAACAAAAACCTCAACAATGAAAAGCACCAAATAATGCATCAACAACCTCAACATTCAAAAACAACAAAAAATTCAACAAAAACCTCAACAATGAAAAACACCGAAAAATTCAACAACAACCTCAACTTTGAAAAACACCAACAACTTCAACAACCTCAACATTTAAAAACACCAACAAATTCAACTGCAAGCTCAACTTTGAAAAATACAAAAATGATCAAAAAAAAACATTGATAACACCAATGAATTCAACAACCACAACATTGAAAATCACCAACAAATTCAACAACAACCTCAACAATGAAAAACACCAACAAATTCAACCACAACCTCAACATTGAAAATCACCAACAATTCAACAACAACCTCAACAATGAAAAACACCAACAAATTGAACAAAAACCTCAACAAGGAAAAACACCGAAAGATTCATCAACAACCTCAACATTCAAAAATACCAACAAATTCAACAGAAACCACAACAATGAAAAACACCTAAAAATTCATCAACAACATCAACATTGAAAGTCACCAACAAATTGAACAAAAACCTCAACAATGAAAAGCACCAAATAATGCATCAACAAACTCAACATTCAAAAACAACAAAAAATTCAACATAAACCTCCACAAGGAAAAACACGAAAAAACTCATCAACAACTTCAACATTCAAAAACACCAACAAATTCAACAAACACCTCAACAAAAAAAAAACACCAACAAATTCATCAACAACCTCAACATTCAAAAACACCAACAAATGTTACAGAAATCACAACAATGCGAAACACCAAAAAATTCAAAAACAACCTCAACATTCAAAATCACCAACAAATTCAACAGAAACCTCAACAATGAAAAACACCAAAAACTTCAACAACAACCTCAACAATGAGAAACAGCAACAAATTCAACAACAAACTCAACATTGAAAATCACCAAAAATTTCAACAACAACCTCAACGTTGAAAAACACCAACAAATTCAAAAACCTCAACATGGAAAAACACCAACACATTCAACCACAACATCAGCATTGAAAATCACCAACAAATTCAAAAACCTCAACATGGAAAAACACCAACACATTCAACCACAACCTCAGCATTGAAAATCACCAACAAATTCAACAACAACATCAACAGTGAAAAACACCAACAAATTCAACAAAAACCTCAACAATGAAATTAACCAAAATATTCATCAACAACCTCAACATTCAAATACACCTACAAATTCAACAGATACCTCAACAATAAAAAACACCAGCAAATTCAACAACAAAATCAGCTTTGAAAAACACAAACAAATTCAACAACCTCAACATTGAAAAACACCAACAAATTCAACAACAACCTCAACTTTCAAAAATACAAAAAGGTTCAACAAAATAAAAATTGATAACAACAACAAATTCAACAACAACCTCAATATTGAAAATCACCAACAAATTTAACAACAACCTCAACAATGAAAAACACCAAACAATTCAACAACAACCTCAACATTCAAAAAAACCAACAAATTCAACAACAACCTCAACAATGAAAAACACCAAAAAATTCATCAACAACCTCAACATTCAAAAACACCAACAAATTCAACAAAAACCTCAACAATTAAAAACAACAAAAAATTCAACAACAACGTCAACTTTCAAAAATACCAACAAATTCAACAACCTCAACAATGAAAAACACCAACAAATTCAACAACAAAGTCAACATTGAAAATCACCAAAAAATTCAACAACAACCTCAACATTGAAAAACTCCAACAATTTCAACATCAACCTCAGCAATGAAAAACACCAACAAATTCAACAACAAACTCAACATTGAAAATCACCAACAAATTCAACAACGACATCAACTTTGAAAAACACCAACAAATTTAACAACCTCAACATTGCAAAACACCAACAATTTCAACTGCAACCTCAACTTTGAAAAATACAAAAAAGATTTAAAAAAACCATTGATAACACCAATAATTTCAACAACCTCAACTTTGAAAAACACCAACAAATTCAAGAACCTCAACATGGAAAAACACCAACAAATTCAACCATAACCTCAATATTGAAAATCACCAACAAATTAAACAACAACCTCAACAATGAAAAACACAAACAAATTCAACAAAAACCTCAACAATGCAAAAGACCAACATACTCAACAAAAAACTCAGCTTTGAAAAACACAAACAAATTCAACAACCTCAACATTGAAAAACACCAACAAATTCAACAACAACCTCAACTTTCAAATATACAAAAAGGTTCAACAAAATAAAAATTGATAACAAAAACAAATTCAACAACAACCTCAACATTCAAAAGCAACAACAAATTCAACAAAAACCTCAACAATTAATAACACCAAAAAATTCAACAACATCGTCAACTTTGAAAAATACCAACAAATTCAACAACCTCGACAATGAAAAACACCAACAAATTCAACAAAAACCTCAACAATGAAAAACACCAAAAAATTTCATCAACAACCTCAACATTCAAAACGACCAACAAATTCAACAGAAACCTCAACAATGAAAAACAACAAAAAATTCAACAACAGCCGCAACAATGAAAAACACCAACAAATTCAACAAAAAACTCAACAATGAAACACACCAAAAAATTCAACAACAACCTCAACAATGAGAAACAGCAACAAATTCAACAACAAACTCAACATTGAAAATCACCAACAAATTCAACAACAACCTCAACGTTGAAAAACACCAGCAAATTCAAAAACCTCAACATGGAAAAACACCAACACATTCAACCACAACCTTAGCATTGAAAATCACCAACAAATTCAACAACAACCTCAACAATGAAAAACACCAACAAATTGAACAACAACCTCAACAAGGAAAAGCACCGAAAGATTCATCAACAACCTCAACATTCAAAAACACGAACAAATTCAACAGAAACCTCAACAATGAAAAACACCTAAAAATTCAACAACAACATCAACATTGAAAGTCACCAACAAATTCAACAAAAACCTCAACAATGAAAAGCACCAAATAATGCATCAACAACCTCAACATTCAAAAACAACAAAAAATTCAACAAAAACCTCAACTATGAAAAACACCGAAAAATTCTAGAACAACCTCAACTTTGAAAAACACCAACAACTTCAACAACCTCAACATGGAAAAACACCAACAAATTCAACTGCAAGCTCAACTTTGAAAAATACAAAAATGATCAAAAAAACCCATTGATAACACCAATGAATTCAACAACCTCAACATTGAAAATCACCAACAAATTCAACAACAACCTCAACAATGAAAAACACCAACAAATTCAACCACATCCTCAACATTGAAAATCACCAACAAATTCAACAACAACCTCAACAATGAAAAACACCAACAAATTGAACAAAAACCTCAACAAGGAAAAACACCGAAAGATTCATCAACAACCTCAACATTCAAAAAGACCAACAAATTCAACAGAAACCACAACAATGAAAAACACCTAAAAATTCAACAACAACATCACCATTGAAAGTCACCAACAATTTCAACAAAAACCTCAACAATGAAAAGCACCAAATTATGCATCAACATCCTCAACATTCAAAAACAACAAAAAATTCAACATAAACCTCCACAATGAAAAACACGAAAAAACTCATCAACAACTTCAACATGCAAAAACACCAACAAATTCAACAAACACCTCAACAATCAAAAACACCAACAAATTCATCAACAACCTCAACATTCAAAAACACCAACAAATGTTACAGAAATCACAACAATGCGAAACACCAAAAAATTCAAAAAGAACCTCAACATTCAAAATCACCAACAAATTCAACAAAAACCTCAACAATGAAAAACACCAAAAAATTCAACAACAACCCTAACAATGAGAAACAGCAACAAATTCAACAACAAACTCAACATTGAAAATCACCAACAAATTCAACAACAACCTCAACGTTGAAAAAGACCAACAAATTCAAAAACCTCAACATGGAAAAACACCAACACATTCAACCACAACCTCAAAATTGAAAATCACCAACAAAGTCAACAACAACCTCAACATTCAAAAACACCAACAAATTCAACAAAAACCGCAACAATGAAAAACACTTACAAATTCAACAACAAACTCAGCTTTGAAAAACACAAACAAATTCAACAACCTCAACATTGAAAAACACCAACAAATTCAACAACAACCTCAACTTTCAAAATTACAAAAAGGTTCAACAAAATAAAAATTGATAACAACAACAAATTCAACAACAACCTCAATATTGAAAATCACCAACAAATTTAACAACAACCTCAACAATGAAAAACATCAAACAATTCAACAACAACCTCAACATTCAAAAACACCAACAAATTCAACAACAACCTCAACAATGAAAAACACCAAAAAATTCAACAACAACCTCAACATTGAAAATCACCAACAAATTCAACAAAAACCTCAACAATGAAAAACACCAAAAAATTCAACAACAATCTCAACTTTGAAAAACACCAACAAATTCAACAACCTCAACATTGCAAAACACCAACAATTTCAACTGCAACCTCAACTTTGAAAAATACAAAAAAGATTTTAAAAAACCATTGATAACACCAATAATTTCAACAACCTCAACTTTGAAGAACACCTACAACTTCAACAACCTCAACATGGAAAAACACCAACAAATTCAACTGCAAGCTCAACTTTGAAAAATACAAAAATGATCAAAAAAAACCATTGATAACGCCAATGAATTCAACAACCTCAACATTGAAAATCACCAACAAATTCAACAACAACCTCAACAATGAAAAACACCAACAAATTCAACCACAACCTCAACATTGAAAATCACCAACAAATTCAACAACAACCTCAACAATGAAATACACCAACAAATTGAACAAAAACCTCAACAAGGAAAAACACCGAAAGATTCATCAACAACCTTAACATTCAAAAACACCAACAAATTCAACAGAAACCACAACAATGAAAAACACCTAAAAATTCAACAACAACATCAACATTGAAAGTCACCAACAATTTCAACAAAAACCTCAACTATGAAAAGCACCAAATAATGCATCAACAAACTCAACATTCTAAAACAACAAAAAATTCAACATAAACCTCCACAATGAAAAACACGAAAAAACTCATCAACAACTTGAACATGCAAAAACACCAACAAATTCATCAACAACCTCAACATTCAAAAACACCAACAAATGTTACAGAAATCACAACAATGCGAAACACCAAAAAATTCAAAAACAACCTCAACATTCAAAATCAGCAACAAATTCAACAAAAACCTCAACAATGAAAAACACCAAAAAATTCAACAACAACCTCAACAATGAGAAACAGCAACAAATTCAACAACAAACTCAACATTGAAAATCAGCAACAAATTCAACAACAACCTCAACGTTGAAAAACACCAACAAATTCAAAAACCTCAACATGGAAAAACACCAACACATTCAACCACAACCTCAAAATTGAAAATCACCAACAAAGTCAACAACAACCTCAACATTCAAAAACACCAACAAATTCAACAAAAACCGCAACAATGAAAAACACTTACAAATTCAACAACAAACTCAGCTTTGAAAAACACAAACAAATTCAACAACCTCAACATTGAAAAACACCAACAAATTCAACAACAACCTCAACTTTCAAAATTACAAAAAGGTTCAACAAAATAAAAATTGATAACAACAACAAATTCAACAACAAACTCAATATTGAAAATCACCTACAAATTTAACAACAACCTCAACATTGAAAATCACCAACAAATTCAACAAAAACCTCAACAATGAAAAACACCAACAAATTCAACAACAACCTCAACATTGAAAATCACCAGCAAATTCAACAACAACCTCAACAATGAAAAACAACAACAAATTGAACAAAAACCTCAACAAGGAAAATCACCGAAAGATTCATCAACAACCTCAACTATCAAAAACACCAACAAATTCAACAGAAACCACAACAATGAAAAACACCTAAAAATTCAACAACAACATCAACATTGAAAGTCACCAACAAATTCAACAAAAACCTCAACAATGAAAAGCACCAAATAATGCATCAACAAACTCAACATTCTAAAACAACAAAAAATTCAACATAAACCTCCTCAATGAAAAACACGAAAAAACTCATCAACAACTTCAACATGCAAAAACACCAACAAATTCAACAAACACCTCAACTATCAAAAACACCAACAAATTCATCAACAACCTCAACATTCAAAAACACCAACAAATGTTACAGAAATCACAACAATGCGAAACACCAAAAAATTCAAAAACAACCTCAACATTCAAAATCACCAACAAATTCAACAAAAACCTCAACAATGAAAAACACCAAAAAATTCAACAACAACCTCAACAATGAGAAACAGCAACAAATTCAACAACAAACTCAACATTGAAAATCACCAACAAATTCAACAACAACCTCAACGTTGAAAAACACCAACAAATTCAAAAACCTCAACATGGAAAAACACCAACACATTCAACCACAACCTCAAAATTGAAAATCACCAACAAAGTCAACAACAACCTCAACATTCAAAAACACCAACAAATTCAACAAAAACCGCAACAATGAAAAACACTTACAAATTCAACAACAAACTCAGCTTTGAAAAACACAAACAAATTCAACAACCTCAACATTGAAAAACACCAACAAATTCAACAACAACCTCAACTTTCAAAATGACAAAAAGGTTCAACAAAATAAAAATTGATAACAACAACAAATTCAACAACAACCTCAATATTGAAAATCACCTACAAATTTAACAACAACCTCAACAATGAAAAACATCAAACAATTCAACAACAACCTCAACATTCAAAAACACCAAAAAATTCAACAACAACCTCAACTTTGAAAAACACCAACAAATTCAACAACCTCAACATTGCAAAACACCAACAATTTCAACTGCAACCTCAACTTTGAAAAATACAAAAAAGATTTTAAAAAACCATAGATAACACCAATAATTTCAACAACCTCAACATTGAAAAACACCAACAAATTCAAGAAAAAAACATGGAAAAACACCATCAAATTCAACTGCAAGCTCAACTTTGAAAAATACAAAAATGATCAAAAAAAACCATTGATAACACCAATGAATTCAACAACCTCAACATTGAAAAACACCAACAAATTCAACCACAACCTCAACAATGTAATACACCAAGATATTGAACAAAAACCTCAACAAGGAAAAACACCGAAAGATTCATCAACAACCTCAACATTCAAAAACACCAACAAATTCAACAGAAACCACAACAATGAAAAACACCTAAAAATTCAACAACAACATCAACATTAAAAGTCACCAACAAATTCAACAAAAACCTCAACAATGAAAAGCACCAAATAATGCATCAACAAACTCAACATTCAAAAACAACAAAAAATTCAACATAAAACTCCACAATGAAAAACACGAAAAAACTCATCAACAACTTCAACATGCAAAAACACCAACAAATTCAACAACAACATCAACGTTGAAAAACACCAACAAATTCAAAAACCTCAACATGGAAAAACACCAACACATTCAACCACAACCTCAGCATTGAAAATCACCAACAAATTCAAAAACCTCAACATGGAAAAACACCAACACATTCAACCACAACCTCAGCATTGAAAATCACCAACAAATTCAACAACGACATCAACAGTGAAAAACACCAACAAATTCAACAAAAACCTCAACAATGAAATTAACCAAAATATTCATCAACAACCTCAACATTCAAATACACCTACAAATTCAACAGATACCTCAACAATGAAAAACACCAGCAAATTCAACAACAAACTCAGCTTTGAAAAACACATACAAATTCAACAACCTCAACATTGAAAAACACCAACAAATTCAACAACAACCTCAACTTTCAAAAATACAAAAAGGTTCAACAAAATAAAAATTGATAACAACAACAAATTCAACAACAACCTCAATATTGAAAATCACCAACAAATTTAACAACAACCTCAACAATGAAAAACACCAAACAATTCAACAACAACCTCAACATTCAAAAACACCAACAAATTCAACAACAACCTCAACAATGAAAAACACCAAAAAATTCATCAACAACCTCAACATTCAAAAACACCAACAAATTCAACAAAAACCTCAACAATTAAAAACAACAAAAAATTCAACAACAACGTCAACTTTGAAAAATACCAACAAAATCAACAACCTCAACAATGAAAAACACCAACAAATTCAACAACAAAGTCAACATTGAAAATCACCAAAAAATTCAACAACAACCTCAACATTGAAAAACTCCAACAATTTCAACAACAACCTCAGCAATGAAAAACACCAACAAATTCAACAACAAACTCAACATTGAAAATCACCAACAAATTCAACAACGACATCAACTTTGAAAAACACCAACAAATTCAACAACCTCAACATTGCAAAACACCAACAATTTCAACTGCAACCTCAACTTTGAAAAATACAAAAAAGATTTTAAAAAACCATTGATAACACCAATAATTTCAACAACCTCAACTTTGAAAAACACCAACAAATTCAAGAACCTCAACATGGAAAAACACCAACAAATTCAACCATAACCTCAATATTGAAAATCACCAACAAATTCAACAACAACCTCAACAATGAAAAACACCAACTAATTCAACAAAAACCTCAACAATGCAAAAGACCAACATATTCAACAAAAAACTCAGCTTTGAAAAACACAAACAAATTCAACAACCTCAACATTGAAAAACACCAACAAATTCAACAACAACCTCAACTTTCAAAAATACAAAAAGGTTCAACAAAATAAAAATTGATAACAAAAACAAATTCAACAACAACCTCAACATTCAAAAGCAACAACAAATTCAACAAAAACCTCAACAATTAATAACACCAAAAAATTCAACAACATCGTCAACTTTGAAAAATACCAACAAATTCAACAACCTCGACAATGAAAAACACCAACAAATTCAACAAAAACCTCAACAATGAAAAACACGAAAAAATTTCATCAACAACCTCAACATTCAAAACGACCAACAAATTCAACAGAAACCTCAACAACGAAAAACAACAAAAAATTCAACAACAGCCGCAACAATGAAAAACACCAACAAATTCAACAAAAACCTCAACAATGAAACACACCAAAAAATTCAACAACAACCTCAACAATGAGAAACAGCAACTAATTCAACAACAAACTCAACATTGAAAATCACCAACAAATTCAACAACAACCTCAACGTTGAAAAACACCAGCAAATTCAAAAACCTCAACATGGAAAAACACCAACACATTCAACCACAACCTTAGCATTGAAAATCACCAACAAATTCAACAACAACCTCAACAATGAAAAACACCAACAAATTGAACAAAAACCTCAACAAGGAAAAGCACCGAAAGATTCATCAACAACCTCAACATTCAAAAACACGAACAAATTCAACAGAAACCTCAACAATGAAAAACACCTAAAAATTCAACAACAACATCAACATTGAAAGTCACCAACAAATTCAACAAAATCCTCAACAATGAAAAGCACCAAATAATGCATCAACAACCTCAACATTCAAAAACAACAAAAAATTCAACAAAAACCTCAACTATGAAAAACACCGAAAAATTCAACAACAACCTCAACTTTGAAAAACACCAACAACTTCAACAAGCTCAACATGGAAAAACACCAACAAATTCAACTGCAAGCTCAACTTTGAAAAATACAAAAATTATCAAAAAAACCCATTGATAACACCAATGAATTCAACAACCTCAACATTGAAAATCACCAACAAATTCAACAACAACCTCAACAATGAAAAACACCAACAAATTCAACCACATCCTCAACATTGAAAATCACCAACAAATTCAACAACAACCTCAACAATGAAAAACACCAACAAATTGAACAAAAACCTCAACAAGGAAAAACACCGAAGGATTCATCAACAACCTCAACATTCAAAAAGACCAACAAATTCAACAGAAACCACAACAATGAAAAACACCTAAAAATTCAACAACAACATCAACATTGAAAGTCACCAACAATTTCAACAAAAACCTCAACAATGAAAAGCACCAAATAATGCATCAACAACCTCAACATTCAAAAACAACAAAAAATTCAACATAAACCTCCACAATGAAAAACACGAAAAAACTCATCAACAACTTCAACATGCAAAAACACCAACAAATTCAACAAACACCTCAACAATCAAAAACACCAACAAATTCATCAACAACCTCAACATTCAAAAACACCAACAAATGTTACAGAAATCACAACAATGCGAAACACCAAAAAATTCAAAAACAACCTCAACATTCAAAATCACCAACAAATTCAACAAAAACCTCAACAATGAAAAACACCAAAAAATTCAACAACAACCCTAACAATGAGAAACAGCAACAAATTCAACAACAAACTCAACATTGAAAATCACCAACAAATTCAACAACAACCTCAACGTTGAAAAAGACCAACAAATTCAAAAACCTCAACATGGAAAAACACCAACACATTCAACCACAACCTCAAAATTGAAAATCACCAACAAAGTCAACAACAACCTCAAAATTCAAAAACACCAACAAATTCAACAAAAACCGCAACAATGAAAAACACTTACAAATTCAACAACAAACTCAGCTTTGAAAAACACCAACAAATTCAACAACCTCAACATTGAAAAACACCAACAAATTCAACAACAACCTCAAATTTCAAAATTACAAAAAGGTTCAACAAAATAAAAATTGATAACAACAACAAATTCAACAACAACCTCAATATTGAAAATCACCAACAAATTTAACAACAACCTCAACAATGAAAAACATCAAACAATTCAACAACAACCTCAACATTCAAAAACACCAACAAATTCAACAACAACCTCAACAATGAAAAACACCAAAAAATTCAACAACAACCTCAACATTGAAAATCACCAACAAATTCAACAAAAACCTCAACAATGAAAAACACCAAAAAATTCAACAACAATCTCAACTTTGAAAAACACCAACAAATTCAACAACCTCAACATTGCAAAACAACAACAATTTCAACTGCAACCTCAACTTTGAAAAATACAAAAAAGATTTTAAAAAACCATTGATAACACCAATAATTTCAACAACCTCAACTTTGAAGAACACCAACAACTTCAACAATCTCAACATGGAAAAACACCAACAAATTCAACTGCAAGCTCAACTTTGAAAAATACCAAAATGATCAAAAAAAACCATTGATAACGCCAATGAATTCAACAACCTCAACATTGAAAATCACCAACAAATTCAACAACAACCTCAACAATGAAAAACACCAACAAATTCAACCACAACCTCAACATTGAAAATCACCAACAAATTCAACAACAACCTCAACAATGAAATACACCAACAAATTGAACAAAAACCTCAACAAGGAAAAACACCGAAAGATTCATCAACAACCTCAACATTCAAAAACACCAACAAATTCAACAGAAACCACAACAATGAAAAACACCTAAAAATTCAACAACAACATCAACATTGAAAGTCACCAACAATTTCAACAAAAACCTCAACTATGAAAAGCACCAAATAATGCATCAACAAACTCAACATTCAAAAACAACAAAAAATTCAACATAAACCTCCACAATGAAAAACACGAAAAAACTCATCAACAACTTGAACATGCAAAAACACCAACAAATTCAACAAACACCTCAACAATCAAAAACACCAACAAATTCATCAACAACCTCAACATTCAAAAACACCAACAAATGTTACAGAAATCACAACAATGCGAAACACCAAAAAATTCAAAAACAACCTCAACATTCAAAATCAGCAACAAATTCAACAAAAACCTCAACAATGAAAAACACCAAAAAATTCAACAACAACCTCAACAATGAGAAACAGCAACAAATTCAACAACAAACTCAACATTGAAAATCACCAACAAATTCAACAACAACCTCAACGTTGAAAAACACCAACAAATTCAAAAACCTCAACATGGAAAAACACCAACACATTCAACCACAACCTCAAAATTGAAAATCACCAACAAAGTCAACAACAACCTCAACATTCAAAAACACCAACAAATTCAACAAAAACCGCAACAATGAAAAACACTTACAAATTCAACAACAAACTCAGCTTTGAAAAACACAAACAAATTCAACAACCTCAACATTGAAAAACACCAACAAATTCAACAACAACCTCAACTTTCAAAATTACAAAAAGGTTCAACAAAATAAAAATTGATAACAACAACAAATTCAACAACAACCTCAATATTGAAAATCACCTACAAATTTAACAACAACCTCAACAATGAAAAACATCAAACAATTCAACAACAACCTCAACATTCAAAAACACCAACACATTCAACAAAAACCGCAACAATGAAAAACACTTACAAATTCAACAACAAACTCAGCTTTGAAAAACACAAACAATTTCAACAACCTCAACATTGAAAAACACCAACAAATTCAACAACAACCTCAACTTTCAAAATTACAAAAAGGTTCAACAAAATAAAAATTGATAACAACAACAAATTCAACAACAACCTCAATATTGAAAATCACCTACAAATTTAACAACAACCTCAACAATGAAAAACACCAAAAAATTCAACAACAACCTCAACATTGAAAATCACCAACAAATTCAACAAAAACCTCAACAATGAAAAACACCAAAAAATTCAACAACAACCTCAACTTTGAAAAACACCAACAAATTCAACAACCTCAACATTGCAAAACACCAACAATTTCAACTGCAACCTCAACTTTGAAAAATACAAAAAAGATTTTAAAAAACCATTGATAACACAACAATTTCAACAACCTCAACTTTGAAAAACACCAACAAATTCAAGAACCTCAACATGGAAAAACACCAACAAATTCAACTGCAAGCTCAACTTTGAAAAATACAAAAATGATCAAAAAAAACGATTGATAACACCACCGAATTCAACAACCTCAACATTGAAAATCACCAACAAATTCAACAACAACCTCAACAATGAAAAACACCAACAAATTCAACCACAACCTCAACATTGAAAATCACCAGCAAATTCAACAACAACCTCAACAATGAAAAACAACAACAAATTGAACAAAAACCTCAACAAGGAAAAACACCGAAAGATTCATCAACAACCTCAACTTTCAAAAACACCAACAAATTCAACAGAAACCACAGCAATGAAAAACACCTAAAAATTCAACAACAACATCAACATTGAAAGTCACCAACAAATTCAACAAAAACCTCAACAATGAAAAGCACCAAATAATGCATCAACAAACTCAACATTCTAAAACAACAAAAAATTCAACATAAACCTCCACAATGAAAAACACGAAAAAACTCATCAACAACTTCAACATGCAAAAACACCAACAAATTCAACAAACACCTCAACTATCAAAAACACCAACAAATTCATCAACAACCTCAACATTCAAAAACACCAACAAATGTTACAGAAATCACAACAATGCGAAACACCAAAAAATTCAAAAACAACCTCAACATTCCAAATCACCAACAAATTCAACAAAAACCTCAACAATGAAAAACAGCAAAAAATTCATGAACAACCTCAACATTGAAAAAACCAACAAATTCAACAAAAACCTCAACAATGAAAAACACCAAAAAATTCAACAACAACCTCAACTTTGAAAAACACCAACAACTACAACAACCTCAAACATTGAAAAAGACCAACAAATTCAAATGCAACCTCAACTTTGAAAAATACGAAAAAGATTTTAAAAAACCATTGATAACACCAATAATTTCAACAACCTCAACTTTGAAAAACACCAACAAATTCAAGAACCTCAACATGGAAAAACACAAACAAATTCAACCATAACCTCAATATTGAAAATCACCAACAAATTCAACAAAAACCTCAACAATGAAAAACACCAAAAAATTCAACAACAACCTCAACAATGAGAAACAGCAACAAATTCAACAACAAACTCAACATTGAAAATCACCAACAAATTCAACAACAACCTCAACGTTGAAAAACACCAACAAATTCAAAAACCTCAACATGGAAAAACACCAACACATTCAACCACAACATCAAAATTGAAAATCACCAACAAAGTCAACAACAACCTCAACATTCAAAAACACCAACAAATTCAACAAAAACCGCAACAATGAAAAACACTTACAAATTCAACAACAATGTCAGCTTTGAAAAACACAAACAAATTCAACAACCTCAACATTGAAAAACACCAACAAATTCAACAACAACCTCAACTTTCAAAATTACAAAAAGGTTCAACAAAATAAAAATTGATAACAACAACAAATTCAACAACAACCTCAATATTGAAAATCACCTACAAATTTAACAACAACCTCAACAATGAAAAACATGAAACAATTCAACAACAACCTCAACATTCAAAAACACCAAAAAATTCAACAACAACCTCAACAATGAAAAACACCAAAAAATTCAACAACAACCTCAACATTGAAAATCAGCAACAAATTCAACAAAAACCTCAACAATGAAAAACACCAAAAAATTCAACAACAACCTCAACTTTGAAAAACACCAACAAATTCAACAACCTCAACATTGCAAAACACCAACAATTTCAACTGCAACCTCAACTTTGAAAAATACAAAAAAGATTTAAAAAAAACCATAGATAACACCAATAATTTCAACAACCTCAACATTGAAAAACACCAACAAATTCAAGAACCTCAACATGGAAAAACACCATCAAATTCAACTGCAAGCTCAACTTTGAAAAATACAAAAATGATCAAAAAAAACCATTGATAACACCAATGAATTCAACAACCTCAACATTGAAAAACACCAACAAATTCAACCACAACCTCAACAATGAAATACACCAACAAATTGAACAAAAACCTCAACAAGGAAAAACACCGAAAGATTCATCAACAACCTCAACATTCAAAAACACCAACAAATTCAACAGAAACCACAACAATGAAAAACACCTAAAAATTCAACAACAACATCAACATTGAAAGTCACCAACAAATTCAACAAAAACCTCAACAATGAAAAGCACCAAATAATGCATCAACAAACTCAACATTCAAAAACAACAAAAAATTCAACATATAACTCCACAATGAAAAACACGAAAAAACTCATCAACAACTTCAACATGCAAAAACACCAACAAATTCAACAAACACCTCAACAATCAAAAACACCAACAAATTCATCAACAACCTCAAAATTCAAAAACACCAACAAATGTTACAGAAATCACAACAATGCGAAACACCAAAAAATTCAAAAACAACCTCAACATTCAAAATCACCAACAAATTCAACAAAATCCTCAACAATGAAAAACACCAAAAAATTCAACAACAACCTCAACAATGAGAAACAGCAACAAATTCAACAACAAACTCAACATTGAAAATCACCAACAAATTCAACAACAACGTCAACGTTGAAAAACACCAACAAATTCAAAAACCTCAACGTGGAAAAACACCAACACATTCAACCACAACCTCAAAATTGAAAATCACCAACAAAGTCAACAACAACCTCAACATTCAAAAACACCAACAAATTCAACAAAAACCGCAACAATGAAAATACACTTACAAATTCAACAACAAACTCAGCTTTGAAAAACACCAACAAATTCAACAACCTCAACATTGAAAAACACCAACAAATTCAACAACAACCTCAACTTTCAAAATTACAAAAAGGTTCAACAAAATAAAAATTGATAACAACAACAAATTCAACAACAACCTCAATATTGAAAATCACCTACAAATTTAACAACAACCTCAACAATGAAAAACATCAAACAATTCAACAACAACCTCAACATTCAAAAACACCAACAAATTCAACAACAACCTCAACAATGAAAAACACCAAAAAATTCAACAACAACCTCAACATTGAAAATCACCAACAAATTCAACAAAAACCTCAACAATGAAAATCACCAACAAATTCAACAACAACCTCAACTTTGAAAAACACAAACAAATTCAACAACCTCAACATTGAAAAACACCAAACAATTCAACAACAACCTCAACATTAAAAAACACCAACAAATTCAACAACAACCTCAACAATGAAAAACACCAAAAAATTCATCAACAACCTCAACATTCAAAAACAACAACAAATTCAACAAAAACCTCAACAATTAATAACACCAAAAAATTGAACAACAACGTCAACTTTGATAAATACCAACAAATTCAACAACCTCGGCAATGAATAACACCAACAAATTCAACAAAAACCTCAACAATGAAAAACACGAAAAAATTTCATCAACAACCTCAACATTCAAAACGACCAACAAATTCAACAGAAACCTCAACAATGAAAAACAACAAAAAATTCAACAACAGCCGCAACAATGAAAAACACCAACAAATTCAACAAAAACCTCAACAATGAAACACACCAAAAAATTCAACAACAACCTCAACAATGAGAAACAGCAACAAATTCAACAACAAACTCAACATTGAAAATCACCAACAAATTCAACAACAACCTCAAAGTTGAAAAACAACAACAAAATCAACAACAACCTCAACATGGAAAAACACCAACACATTCAACCACAACCTCAGCATTGAAAATCACCAACAAATTCAATAACAACAACAACAGTGAAAAACACCAACAAATTCAACAAAAACCTCAACAATGAAACTAACCAAAATATTCATCAACAACCTCAACATTCAAATACACCTACAAATTCAACAGATACCTCAACAATGAAAAACACCAACAAATTCAACAACAAACTCAGCTTTGAAAAACACAAACAAATTCAACAACCTCAACATTGAAAAACACCAACAAATTCAACAACAACCTCAACTTTCAAAAATATAAAAAGGTTCAACAAAATAAAAATTGATAACAACAACAAATTCAACAACAACCTCAATATTGAAATTCACCAACAAATTTAACAACAACCTCAACAATGAAAAAAACCAAACAATTCAACAACAACCTCAACATTCAAAAAGACCAACAAATTCAACAACAACCTCAACAATGAAAAACACCAAAAAATTCATCAACAACCTCAACATTCAAAAACACCAACAAATTGAACAAAAACCTCAACAAGGAAAAACAGCGAAAGATTCATCAACAACCTCAACATTCAAAAACACCAACAAATTCAACAGAAACCACAACAATGAAAAACACCTAAAAATTCAACAACAGCATCAACATTGAAAGTCACCAACAAATTCAACAAAAACCTCAACAATGAAAAGCACCAAATAATGCATCAACAACCTCAACATTCAAAAACAACAAAAAAATTCAACAAAAACCTCAACAATGAAAAACACCGAAAAATTCAACAACAACCTCAACTTTGAAAACACCAACAACTTCAACAACCTCAACATTGAAAAACACCAACAAATTCAACTGCAAGCTCAACTTTGAAAAATACAAAAATGATCAAAAAAAACCATTGATAACACCAATGAATTCAACAACCTCAACATTGAAAATCACCAACAAATTCAACAACAACCTCAACAATGAAAAACACCAACAAATTCAACCACAACCTCAACATTGAAAATCACCAACAAATTCAACAACAACCTCAACAATGAAAAACACCAACAAATTGAACAAAAACCTCAACAAGGAAAAACACCGAAAGATTCATCAACAACCTCAACATTCAAAAACACCAACAAATTCAACAGAAACCACAACAATGAAAAACACCTAAAAATTCAACAACAACATCAACATTGAAAGTCACCAACAAATTCAACAAAAACCTCAACAATGAAAAGCACCAAATAATGCATGAACAAACTCAACATTCCAGAACAACAAAAAATTCAACATAAACCTCCACAATGAAAAACACGAAAAAACTCATCAACAACTTCAACATTCAAAAACACCAACAAATTCATCAACAACCTCAACATTCAAAAACACCAACAAATGTTACAGAAATCACAACAATGCGAAACACCAAAAAATTCAAAAACAACCTCAACATTCAAAATCAGCAACAAATTCAACAAAAACCTCAACAATGAAAAACACCAAAAAATTCAACAACAACCTCAACAATGAGAAACAGCAACAAATTCAACAACAAACTCAACATTGAAAATCACCAACAAATTCAACAACAACCTCAACGTTGAAATACACCATCAAATTCAAAAACCTCAACATGGAAAAACACCAACACATTCAACCACTACCTCAGCATGGAAAAACACTAACAAATTCAACAAAAACCTCAACAATGAAATTAACCAAAATATTCATCAACAACCTCAACATTCAAATACACCTACAAATTCAACAGATACCTCAACACTGAAAAACACCAGCAATTTCAACAACAAACTCATCTTTGAAAAACACAAACAAATTCAACAACCTCAACATTGAAAAACACCAACAAATTCAACAACAACCTCAACTTTCAAAAATACAAAAAGGTTCAACAAAATAAAAATTGATAACAAAAACAAATTCAACAACAACCTCAATATTGAATATCATCAACAAATTCAACAACAACCTCAACAATGAAAATCACCAACAAATTCAACAACAACATCAACTTTGAAAAACACCAACAAATTCAACAACCTCAACATTGCAAAACACCAACAATTTCAACTGCAACCTCAACTTTGAAAAATACAAAAAAGATTTTAAAAAACCATTGATAACACCAATAATTTCAACAACCTCAACTTTGAAAAACGCCAACAAATTCAAGAACCTCAACATGGAAAAACACCAACAAATTCAACCATAACATCAATATTGAAATCACCAACAAATTCAACAACAACCTCAACAATGAAAAACACCAACAAATTCAACAAAAACCTCAACAATGAAAAACACCAACAAATTCAACAAAAAACTCAGCTTTGAAAAACACAAACAAATTCAACAACCTCAACATTGAAAAACACCAACAAATTCAACAACAACCTCAACTTTTATAAATACAAAAAGGTTCAACAAAATAAAAATTGATAACAACAACAAATTCAACAACAACCTCAATATTGAAAATCACCAACAAATTCAACAACAACCTCAACAATGAAAAACACCAAACAATTCAACAACAACCTCAACATTAAATAACACCAACAAATTCAACAACAACCTCAACAATGAAAAACACCAAAAAAATCATCAACAACCTCAACATTCAAAAACAACAACAAATTCAACAAAAACCTCAACAATTAATAACACCAAAAAATTCAACAACAACGTCAACTTTGAAAAATACCAACAAATTCAACAACCTCGGCATTGAAAAACGCCAACAAATTCAACAAAAACCTCAACAATGAAAAACACCAAAAAATTTCATCAACAACCTCAACATTCAAAACGACCAACAAATTCAACAGAAACCTCAACAATGAAAAACAACAAAAAATTCAACAACAGCCGCAACAATGAAAAACACCAACAAATTCAACAAAAACCTCAACAATGAAACACACCAAAAAATTCAACAACAACCTCAACAATGAGAACCAGCAACAAATTCAACAACAAACTCAACATTGAAAATCACCAACAAATTCAACAACAACCTCAACGTTGAAAAACACCAACAAATTCAAAAACCTCAACATGGAAAAACACCAACACATTCAACCACTACCTCAGCATTGAAAATCACCAACAAATTCAACAACAACATCAACAGTGAAAAACACCAACAAATTCAACAAAAACCTCAACAATGAAATTAACCAAAATATTCATCAACAACCTCAACATTCAAATACACCTACAAATTCAACAGATACCTCAACAATGAAAAACACCAACAAATTCAACAACAAACTCAGCTTTGAAAAACACAAACAAATTCAACAACCTCAACATTGAAAAACACCAACAAATTCAACAACAACCTCAACTTTCAAAAATACAAAAAGGTTAAACAAAATAAAAATTGATAACAACAACAAGTTCAACAACAACCTCAATATTGAAAATCACCAACAAATTTAACAACAACCTCAACAATGAAATAAACCAAACAATTCAACAACAACCTCAACTTTCGAAAACACCAACAAATTCAACAACAACCTCAACAATGAAAAACACCAAAAAAATTCATCAACAACCTCAACATTCAAAAACACCAACAAATTCAACAAAAACCTCAACAATTAAAAACAACAAAAAATTCAACAACAACGTCAACTTTGATAAATACCAACAAATTCAACAACTTCAACAATGAAAAACACCAACAAATTCAACAACAAACTCAACATTGAAAATCACCAAAAAATTCAACAACAACCTCAACATTGAAAAACTCCAACAATTTCAACAACAACCTCAACAATGAAAAACACCAACAAATTCAACAACAACCTCAACATTGAAAATCACCAACAAATTCAACAACAACATCAACTTTGAAAAACACCAACAAATTCAAAAACCTCAACATGGAAAAACACCAACACATTCAATCACAACCTCAACATTGAAAATCACCAACAAATTCAACAACAACCTCAACAATGAAAAACACCAACAATTTGAACAAAAACCTCATCAAGGAAAAACACCGAAAGATTCATCAACAACCTCAACATTCAAAAACACCAACAAATTCAACAGAAACCACAACAATGAATAACACCTAAAAATTCAACAACAACCTCAACATTGAAAGTCACCAACAATTTCAACAAAAACCTCAACAATGAAAAACACGAAAAAACTCATCAACAACTTCAACATTCAAAAACACCAACAAATTCAACAAACACCTCAACAATCAAAAACACCAACAAATTCATCAACAACCTCAACATTCAAAAACACCAACAAATGTTACAGGAATCACAACAATGCGAAACACCAAAAAATTCAAAAACAACCTCAACATTCAAAATCACCAATAAATTCAACAAAAAACTCAGCTTTGAAAAACACAAACAAATTCAACAACCTCAACATTGAAAAACACCAACAAATTCAACAACAACATCAACTTTCAAAAATACAAAAAGGTTCAACAAAATAAAAATTGATAACAAAAACAAATTCAACAACAAATTCAATATTGAAAATCACCAACAAATTTAACAACAACCTCAACAATGAAAAACACCAAACAATTCAACAACAACCTCAACATTAAAAAACACCAACAAATTCAACAACATCCTCAACAATGAAAAACACCAAATAATTCATCAACAACCTCAACATTCAAAAACAACAACAAATTCAACAAAAACCTCAACAATTAATAACACCAAAAAATTCAACATCGTCAACTTTGAAAAATACCAACAAATTCAACAACCTCGACAACGAAAAACACCAACAAATTCAACAAAAACCTCAACAATGAAAAACACCAAAAAATTTCATCAACAACCTCAACATTCAAAACGACCAACAAATTCAACAGAAACCTCAACAATGAAAAACAACAAAAAATTCAACAACAGCCGCAACAATGAAAAACACCAACAAATTCAACAAAATCCTCAACAATGAAACACACCAAAAAATTCAACAACAACCTCAACAATGAGAAACAGCAACAAATTCAACAACAAACTCAACATTGAAAATCACCAACAAATTCAACAACAACTTCAACGTTGAAAAACACCAGCAAATTCAAAAACCTCAACATGGAAAAACACCAACACATTCAACCACAACCTCAGCATTGAAAATCACCAACAAATTCAACAACAACATCAACAGTGAAAAACACCAACAAATTCAACAAAAACCTCAACAATGAAATTAACCAAAATATTCATCAACAACCTCAACATTCAAATACACCTACAAATTCAACAGATACCTCAACAATGAAAAACACCAACAAATTCAACAACAAACTCAGCTTTGAAAAACACAAACAAATTCAACAACCTCAACATTGAATAACACCAACAAATTCAACAACAACCTCAACTTTCAAAAATACAAAAAGGTTCAACAAAATAAAAATTGATAACAACAACAAATTCAACAACAACCTCAATATTGAAAGTCACCAACAAATTTAACAACAACCTCAACAATGAAAAACACCAAACAATTCAACAACAACCTCAACAATCAAAAACACCAACAAATTCAACAACAACCTCAACAATGAAAAACACCAAAAAATTCATCAACAACCTCAACATTCAAAAAGACCAACAAATTCAACAAAAACCTCAACAATTAAAAACACCAAAAAATTCAACAACAACGTCAACATTGAAAATCACCAACAAATTCAACAAAAACCTCAACAATGAAAAACACCAAAAAATTCAACAACAACCTCAACTTTGAAAAACACCAACAAATTCAGCAACCTCAACATTGCAAAACACCAACAATTTCAACTGCAACCTCAACTTTGAAAAATACAAAAAAGATTTAAAAAAACCATTGTTAACACCAAAAATTTCAACAAAATCAACTTTGAAAAACACCAACAAATTCAACCACAACCTCAACATTGAAAATCACCAACAAAGTCAACAACAACCTCAACAATGAAAAACACCAACAATATCAACAACAAACTCAGCTTTGAAAAACACAAACAAATTCAACAACCTCAACATTGAAAAACACCAACAAATTCAACAACAACCTCAACTTTCAAAAATGCAAAAAGGTTCAACAAAATAAAAGCTGATAACAACAACAAATTCAACAACAACCTCAATATTGAAAATCACCAGCAAATTTAACAACAACCTCAACAATGAAAAACACCAACAAATTGAACAAAACCTCAACAAGGAAAATCACCGAAAGATTCATCAACAACCTCAACATTCAAAAACACCAACAAATTCAACGGAAACCACAACAATGAAAAACACCTAAAAATTCAACAACTACATCAACATTGAAAGTCACCAACAAGTTCAACAAAAACCTCAACAATGAAGAGCACCAAATAATGCATCAACAACCTCAACATTCAAAAACAACAAATAATTCAACAAAAAACTCAACAATGAAAAACACCGAAAAATTCAACAACAACCTCAACTTTGAAAAACACCAACAACTTCAACAACCTCAACATTGAAAAACACCAACAAATTCAACTGCAAGCTCAACTTTGAAAAATACAAAAATGATCAAAAATAAATCATTGATAACACCAATGAATTCAACAACCTCAACATTGAAAATCACCAACAAATTCAACAACAACCTCAACAATGAAAAACACCAACAAATTCAACCACAACCTCAACATTGAAAATCACCAACAAATTCAACAACAACCTCAACAATGAAAAACACCAACAAATTGAACAAAAACCTCAACAAGGAAAAACACCGAAAGATTCATCAACAACCTCAACATTCAAAAACACCAACAAATTCAACAGAAACCACAACAATGAAAAACACCTAAAAATTCAACAACAACATCAACATTGAAAGTCACCAACAAATTCAACAAATACCTCAACTTTGAAAAACACCAACAAATTCAAAAACCTCAACATGGAAAAACAACAACAAATTGAACAAGAACCTCAATATTGAAAATCACCAACAAATTCAACAACAACCTCAACAATGAAAAACACAAACAATTTCAACAAAAACCTCAACAATGAAAAACACCTACAAATTCAACAACAAACTCAGCTTTGAAAAACACCAACAAATTCAACAACCTCAACATTGAAAAACACCAACAAATTCAACAACAACCTCAACTTTCAAAAATACAAAAAGGTTCAACAAAATAAAAATTGATAACAAAAACAAATTCAACAACAACCTCAATATTGAAATTCACCAACACATTTAACAACAACCTCAACAATGAAAAACACCAAACAATTCAACAACAACCTCAACATTCAAAAACACCAACAAATTCAACAACAACCTCAACAATGAAAAACATCAAAAATTTCATCAACAACCTCAACATTGAATATCACCAACAAATTCAACAACAACCTCAACAATGAAAAACACCAACAAATTGAACAAAAACCTCAACAAGGAAAAGCACCGAAAGATTCATCAACAACCTCAACATTCAAAAACACCAACAAATTCAACAGAAACCACAACAATGAAAAACACCTAAAAATTCAACAACAACATCAACATTGAAAGTCACCAACAAATTCAACAAAAACCTCAACAATGAAAAGCACCAAATAATGCATCAACAACCTCAACATTCAAAAACAACAAAAAATTCAACATAAACCTCAACAATGAAAAACACCGAAAAATTCAACAACAACCTCAACTTTGAAAAACACCAACAACTTCAACAACCTCAGCATTGAAAAACACTAACAAATTCAACTGCAAGCTCAACATTGAAAAATACAAAAATGATCTATAAAAACCATTGATAACACCAATGAATTCAACAACCTCAACTTTGAAAGTCACCAACAAATTCAACAACAACCTCAACAATGAAAAACACCAACAAATTCAACAAAAACCTCAACAATGAAAAACACCGAAAGATTCATCAACAACCACAACATTCAAAAAAACCAACAAACTCAACAGAAACCTCAACAATGAAAAACACCTAAAAATTCAACAACAACATCAACATTGAAAATCACCAACAAATTCAACAACAACCTCAACAATGAAAAACACCAAATAATGCATCATCAACCTCAACAGTCAAAAACAAGAAAAAATTCAACAAAAACCTCAACAATGAAAAACACCGAAAAATTCAACAACAACCTCAACTTTCAACAACACCAACAACTTCAACAACCTCAACATTGAAAAACACCAACAATTTCAACTGCAACCTCAACTTTGAAACGTAGAAAAATGATCAAAAAAAACCATTGATAACACCAATGAATTCAACAACCTCAAAATTTAAAATCACCAACAAATTCAACAACAACCTCAGCAATGAAAAACATCAAAAAATGCAACAACAACCTCAACATTGAAAATTACCAACAAATTCAACAACAACCTCAACTTTGAAAAACACCAACAAATTCAAAAACCTCAACATGGAAAAACAACAACAAATTGAACAAGAACCTCAATATTGAAAATCACCAACAAATTCAACAACAACCTCAACAATGAAAAACACCAACAAATTCAACAAAAACCTCAACAATGAAAAACACCAACAAATTCAACAACAAACTCAGCTTTGAAAAACACCAACAAATTCAACAACCTCAACATTGAAAAACACCAACAAATTCAACAACAACCTCAACTTTCAAAAATACAAAAAGGTTCAACAAAATAAAAATTGATAACAACAACAAATTCAACAACAACCTCAGCAATTGAAAATCACCAACAAATTTAACAACAACCTCAACAATGAAAAACATCAAACAATTCAACAACAACCTCAACATTCAAAAACACCAACAAATTCAACAACAACCTCAACAATGAAAAACACCAAAAAATTCAACAACAACCTCAACATTGAAAATCACCAACATATTCAACAAAAACCTCAACAATGAAAAACACCAAAAAATTCAACAACAACCTCAACTTTGAAAAGCACCAACAAATTCAACAACCTCAACATTGCAAAACACCAACAATTTCAACTGCAACCTCAACTTTGAAAAATACAAAAAAGATTTAAAAAAACCATTGATAACACCAATAATTTCAACAACATCAACTTTGAAAAACACCAGCACATTCAACCACAACCTCAACATGGAAAATCACCAACAAAGTCAACAACAACCTCAACAATGAAAAACACCAACAAATTCAACAAAAACCTCAACATTGAAAAACACCAACAATATCAACAACAAACTCAGCTTTGAAAAACACATACAAATTCAACAACCTCAACATTGAAAAACATCAACAAATTCAACAACAACATCAACTTTCAAAAATACAAAAAGGTTCAACAAAATAAAAATTGATAACAACAACAAATTCAACAACAACCTCAATATTGAAAATCACCAGCAAATTTAACAACAACCTCAACAATGAAAAACACCAAACAATTCAACAACAACCTCAACATTCAAAAACACCAACAAATTCAACAACAACCTCAACAATGAAAAACAGCAAAAAATTCATCAACAACCTCAACATTCAAAAACACCAACAAATTCAACAGAACCACAACAATGAAAAACACCAACAAATTCAACAACAACCTCAACATTGAAAGTCACCAACAATTTCAACAAAAACCTCAACAATGAAAAACACCAACAAATTCAACAAAAACCTCAACAATGAAAAACACCAACAAATTCAACAAAAAACTCAGCTTTGAAAAACACAAACAAATTCAACAACCTCAACATTGAAAAACACCAACAAATTCAACAACAACCTCAACTTTTATAAATACAAAAAGGTTCAACAAAATAAAAATTGATAACAACAACAAATTCAACAACAACCTCAATATTGAAAATCACCAACAAATTTAACAACAACCTCAACAATGAAAAACACCAAACAATTCAACAACAACCTCAACATTAAATAACACCAACAAATTCAACAACAACCTCAACAATGAAAAACACCAAAAAATTCATCAACAACCTCAACATTCAAAAACAACAACAAAACCAACAAAAACCTCAACAATTAATAACACCAAAAAATTCAACAACAACGTCAACTTTGAAAAATACCAACAAATTCAACAACCTCGGCATTGAAAAACGCCAACAAATTCAACAAAAACCTCAACAATGAAAAACACCAAAAAATTTCATCAACAACCTCAACATTCAAAACGACCAACAAATTCAACAGAAACCTCAACAATGAAAAACAACAAAAAATTCAACAACAGCCGCAACAATGAAAAACACCAACACATTCAACAAAAACCTCAACAATGAAACACACCAAAAAATTCAACAACAACCTCAACAATGAGAACCAGCAACAAATTCAACAACAAACTCAACATTGAAAATCACCAACAAATTCAACAACAACCTCAACGTTGAAAAACACCAACAAATTCAAAAACCTCAACATGGAAAAACACCAACACATTCAACGACAACCTCAGCATTGAAAATCACCAACAAATTCAACAACAACATCAACAGTGAAATACACCAACAAATTCAACAAAAACCTCAACAATGAAATTAACCAAAATATTCATCAACAACCTCAACATTCAAATACACCTACAAATTCAACAGATACCTCAACAATGAAAAACACCAACAAATTCAACAACAAACTCAGCTTTGAAAAACACAAACAAATTCAACAACCTCAACATTGAAAAACACCAACAAATTCAACAACAACCTCAACTTTCAAAAATACAAAAAGGTTCAACAAAATAAAAATTGATAACAACAACAAGTTCAACAACAACCTCAATATTGAAAATCACCAACAAATTTAACAACAACCTCAACAATGAAATAAACCAAACAATTCAACAACAACCTCAACATTCAAAAACACCAACAAATTCAACAACAACCTCAACAATGAAAAACACCAAAAAATTCATCACCAACCTCAACATTCAAAAACACCAACAAATTCAACAAAAACCTCAACAATTAAAAACAACAAAAAATTCAACAACAACGTCAACTTTGAAAAATACCAACAAATTCAACAACTTCAACAATGAAAAACACCAACAAATTCAACAACAAACTCAACATTGAAAATCACCAAAAAATTCAACAACAACCTCAACATTGAAAAACTCCAACAATTTCAACAACAACCTCAACAATGAAAAACACCAAAAAATTCAACAACAAACTCAACATTGAAAATCACCAACAAATTCAACAACAACATCAACTTTGAAAAACACCAATAAATT
The DNA here is from genome assembly GCF_964194155.1 of Cetorhinus maximus. NCBI lineage: Eukaryota > Metazoa > Chordata > Chondrichthyes > Lamniformes > Cetorhinidae > Cetorhinus > Cetorhinus maximus. The sequence continues at coordinate 2,192,978 of NW_027596101.1, read as the reverse complement.
CAAAAACCTCAACATGGAAAAACACCAACAAATTCAACCACAACCTCAACATTGAAAATCACCAACAAATTCAACAACAACCTCAACAATGAAAAACACCAACAATTTGAACAAAAACCTCATCAAGGAAAAACACCGAAAGATTCATCAACAACCTCAACATTCAAAAACACCAACAAATTCAACAGAAACCACAACAATGAAAAACACCTAAAAATTCAACAACAACCTCAACATTGAAAGTCACCAACAATTTCAACAAAAACCTCAACAATGAAAAATACGAAAAAACTCATCAACAACTTCAACATTCAAAAACACCAACAAATTCAACAAACACCTCAACAATCAAAAACACCAACAAATTCATCAACAACCTCAACATTGAAAATCACCAACAAATTCAACAACAACCTCAACAATGAAAAATATGAACAAATTCAACAACAACAACCTCAACAATGAAAAACACCAAAAAATTCAACAAAAACCACAACATTGAAAAACACCAACAAATTCAACAACAACCTCAATATTGAAAATCACCATCAAATTCAACAACAACCTCAACAATGAAAAACAGCCAAAAATACAAAAACAACAAGCTCAGCAATGAAAAACACCAAAACATTCAACAACAACCTCAATATTGAAAATCACCAACAAATTCAACAACAACCTCAACAATGAAAAACATGAAAAAATTCAACAACAACAACCTCAACAATGAAAAACACCAAAAAATTTAACAACAACCCCAACATTGAAAAACACCAACAAATTCAACAACAACCTCAATATTGAAAATCACCAACAAATTCAACAACAACCTCAACAATGAAAAACACCAAAACAAGCAATAAAAACCTCAACATTGAAAAACTCCAAGAATTTCAACAACTACCACAACAATGAAAAGCACCAACAAATTCGACAACAAACTCAACATTGAAAATCACCATCAAATTCAACAAAAACCTCAACAATGAAAAACACAAAAAAATTCAACCAGAACCTCAATTTTGAAAAACACCAACAGATTTAAAAACCTCAACTTTTATAAACTCCAACAATTTCAACAACAACCTCAACAATGAAAAACATCCAAAAATACAAAAACAACAACCTCAACAATGAAAACCACCAAAACATTCAACAACAACCTCAACATTAATCAACACCAACAAATACAACAACAACCTCAACAATGAAAAGCACCAAAAAATTCAACAACAACCCCAACATTGAAAAACACCAACAAAATCAACAACAACCTCAACAATGAAAAACAACAAAAAATTCAACAACAAACTCATCTTTGAAAAAAACCAACAAATTCAACAACCTCAACATTAAAAGACACCAACAAATTCAACAACAACCTCAACATTGAAAATCTCCAACAAATTCAACAAAAACCTCAACAATGAAAAACACCGAAAAAAAAAAACAGCAACCTCAACATACAAAAACACCAACAAATTCAACGAAAATCTCAACATTGAAAAACACCAAAAAATTCATCAAAAACCTCAACATTGAAAAACACCAAAAAATTCATCAAAAACCTCTACTTTGAAAAACACCAACAAATTCAACAACCTCATCATTGAAAAACACCAACTTATTCAACAACAACCTCAACAATGAAAAACACCAAAAAATTCAACAACAACCTCAGCATTCAAAAGCACCAAAATATTCAACTACAACCTCAACTTTGAAAAACACGATCCAATTCCAAAACCTCAACATTGAAAAGCACCAAAATATTCAACTACAACCTCAATATTGTAAATCACCAACAAATTCAACAAAAACCTAAACAATGGAAAACACCAACAAATTCTTCAAAATCCTCAACAATGAAAAACACCAAAAAATTCAACAACAACCTCAACATTCAAAAACACCAACAATTTCAGCAACAACCACAGCAATGAAAAACATCAATAAATTCAACAACAACCTCAACAATGAAAAACACCAAAAATATCAATAAAAACCTCAACATTGAAAAACTCCAAGAATTTCAACCACTACCACAACAATGAAAAACACCAACAAATTCAACAACAACCTCAATATTGAAAATCACCATCAAATTGAACAGAAACCTCAACAATGAAAAACACAAAAAAATTCAACCAGAACCTCAATTTTGAAAAACACCAACAGATTTAACATCCTCAAAATTGAAAAACTCCAACAATTTCAACAACAACCTCAACAATGAAAAACATCCAAAAATACAAAAACAACAACCTCAACAATGAAAACAACAAAAACATTCAACAGCAATCTCAACATTAATCAACACCAACAAATACAACAACAACTTCAACAATGAAAAACACCAAAAAATTCAACAACAACCCCAACATTGAAAAACACCAACAAATTCAACAACAACCTCAACATTCAAAAACACTAACAATTTCAACAACAAACACAGCAATGAAAAACATCAATAAATTCAACAACAACCTCAACAATGAAAAACACCAAAAATATCAATAAAAACCTCAACATTGAAAAACTCCAAGAATGTCAACAACTACCACAACAATGAAAAACACCAACAAATTCAACAAAACCTCAATATTGAAAATCACCAACAAATTCAAACAACAACTTCAACAATGAAAAACACCAAAAAATTCAACAACAACCTCATCTTTGAAAAAAACCAACAAATTCAACAACCTCAACATTCAAAAACTCCAAAAAATAAAAACAACAACCTCAACATTCAAAAACACCAACAAATTCAACCAAAGCCTCATCAATGAAAAAGAGCAAAAAATTCAACAACACCCTCGGCATTGATAAAACACCAACAAATTCAACAACCTCAACATTGAAAATCACCAACAAATTCAACAACAACCTCAGGAATGAAAAACATCAAAAAATTCAACAACAACCTCAATTTTGAAAAACACCAACAGATTTAACAACCTCAACATTCAAATACACCAACAAATTCAACAACAACCTCACCTTTGAATAAACCAACAAATTCAATAAAGTCAACATTGAAAAACTCCAACAAATTCAACAACATCCTCAACAATGAAAAACATCAAAAAATTCAACAACAACCTCAACAATGAAAAACACCAAAAAATTCAACAACAACCTCAACATTCAAAAACACCAACAATTTCAACAACAACCACAGCAATGAAAAACATCAATAAATTCAACAATAACCTCAACAATGAAAAACACCAAAAATATCAATAAAAACCTCAACATTGAAAAACTCCAAGAATTTCAACAACTACCACAACAATGAAAATCACCATCAAATTGAACAAAAACCTCAACAATGAAAAACACAAAAAAATTCAACCAGAACCTCAATTTTGAAAAACACCAACAGATTTAACATCCTCAACATTGAAAAACTCCAACAATTTCAACAACAACCTCAACAATGAAAAACATCCAAAAATACAAAAACAACAACCTCAACAATGAAAACCATCAAAACATTCAACAACAACCTCAACATTAATCAACACCAACAAATACAACAACAACCTCAACAATGAAAAACACCAAAAAATTCAACAACAACCCCAACATTGAAAAACACCAACAAACTCAACAACAACCTCAATATTGAAAATCACCAACAAATTCAACAACAACCTCAACAATGAAAAACATCCAAAAATTCAACAACAACAACCTCAACAATGAAAAACACCAAAAAATTCAACAACAAACTCATCTTTGTAAAAAAACCAACAAATTCAACAACCTCAACATTAAAAAACACCAACAAATTCAACAACAACCTCAACATTGAAAATCTCCAACAAATTCAACAAAAACCTCAACAATGAAAAACACCGAAAAATAAAAACAACAACCTCAACATTCAAAAACACCAACAAATTCAACGATAACCTCAAAAATGAAAAACACCAAAAAATTCATCAAAAACCTCTACTTTGAAAAGCACCAACAAATTCAACAACTTATTCAACAACAACCTCAACAATGAAAAACACCAACAAATTCAACAACAACCTCAACATTCAAAAACACCAACAATTTCAACAACAAACACAGCAATGAAAAACATCAATAAATTCAACAACAACCTCAACAATGAAAAACACCAAAAATATCAATAAAAACCTCAACATTGAAAAACTCCAAGAATTTCAACAACTACCAAAACAATGAAAAACACCAACAAATTCAACAACAACCTCAATATTGAAAATCACCAACAAATTCAACAACAACCTCAACAATGAAAAACACCAAAAAATTCAACAACAAACTCATCTTTGAAAAAGACCAACAAATTCAACAACCTCAACATTCAAAAACTCCAAAAATAAAAACAACAACCTCAACATTCAAAAACACCAACAAATTCAACCAAAACCTCATCAATGAAAAACAGCAAAAAATTCAACAACACCCTCGGCATTGAAAAACACCAACAAATTCAACAACCTCAACATTGAAAATCACCAACAAATTCAACAACAACCTCAGGAATGAAAAACATCAAAAAATTCAACAACAACCTCAACAATGAAAAACACCAACAGATTTAACAACCTCAACATTCAAATACACCAACAAATTCAACAACAACCTCACCTTTGAATACACCAGCAAATTCAACAACCTCAACATTGAAAAACACTAACAAATTCAACAACATCCTCAACTCTTAAAAATACAAAAAGGTTCAACAAAATAAAAATTGATAACACTAACAAATTCAACAAAAACCTCAATATTGAAAATCACCATCAAATTTAACAACAACCTCAACAATGAAAAACGTCATAAAATTCAACAACAACCTCAACAATTAAAAACACCGAACAATTCAACAACAACCTCAACATTCAAAAACACCCCAAAAATTCAACAACAACAACCTCAACAATGAAAAACACCAAAAAATTCAACAGCAAACTCATCTTTGTAAAAAAACCAACAAATTCAACAACCTCAACATTAAAAAACACCAACAAATTCAACAACAACCTCAACATTGAAAATCTCCAACAAATTCAACAAAAACCTCAACAATGAAAAACACCGAAAAATAAAAACAACAACCTCAACATTCAAAAACACCAACAAATTCAACGATAACCTCAAAAATGAAAAACACCAAAAAATTCATCAAAAACCTCTACTTTGAAAAGCACCAACAAATTCAACAACTTATTCAACAACAACCTCAACAATGAAAAACACCAACAAATTCAACAACAACCTCAACATTCAAAAACACCAACAATTTCAACAACAAACACAGCAATGAAAAACATCAATAAATTCAACAACAACCTCAACAATGAAAAACACCAAAAATATCAATAAAAACCTCAACATTGAAAAACTCCAAGAATTTCAACAACTACCACAACAATGAAAAACACCAACAAATTCAACAACAACCTCAATATTGAAAATCACCAACAAATTCAACAACAACCTCAACAATGAAAAACACCAAAAAATTCAACAACAAACTCATCTTTGAAAAAGACCAACAAATTCAACAACCTCAACATTCAAAAGCTCCAAAAATAAAAACAACAACCTCAACATTCAAAAACACCAACAAATTCAACCAAAACCTCATCAATGAAAAACAGCAAAAAATTCAACAACACCCTCGGCATTGAAAAACACCAACAAATTCAACAACCTCAACATTGAAAATCACCAACAAATTCAACAACAACCTCAGGAATGAAAAACATCAAAAAATTCAACAACAACCTCAATTTTGAAAAACACCAACAGATTTAACAACCTCAACATTCAAATACACCAACCAATTCAACAACAACCTCACCTTTGAATACACCAACAAATTCAATAACGTCAACATTGAAAAACTCCAACAAATTCAACAACATCCTCAACAATGAAAAACATCAAAAAATTCAACAACAACCTCAACAATGAAATGCACCACAACCTTGAAAAGCACCAGAAAATTCGACAACGAACTCAATATTGTAAAACACCAACACATTTAACAACCGCAACATTCAAAAACACAAACAACTTCAACAAAAACCTCAACATTGAAAATCACCAAATAATTCCACAACAACCTCAACATTCAAAAACACCAAAAAATAAAAACAACAACCTCAACAATCAAAAACACCAACAAATTCAACCAGAACCTCAACAATGAAAAACACCAAAAAATTCAACAACAACCTCAACTTTGAAAAATACAAACAAATTCAACAACCTCAACATTGAAAAACACCAACAAATTCAACAACATCCTCAACATTGAAAAACTCCAACAAATTCAACAACATCCTCAACAATGAAAAACATCAAAAAGTTCAACAACAACCTCAACAATGAAAAACACCAACAGATTCAACAACAACCTCAGCATTGAAAAACTCCAACAAATTCAACAACATCCTCAACAATGAAAAACATCAAAAAGTTCAACAACAACCTCAAAAATGAAAAACACCAAAAAAATTCAACAACAACCTCAACAATGAAATACACCAAAAAAATCAATACAAACCTCAACATTGAAAAACTCCAAGAATTTGAACAATTACCACAACAATGAAAAGCACCAAAAAATTGGACAACAAACTCAATATTGAAAATCACCAACACATTTAACAAACGCAACATTCAAATACACCAACAAATTCAACAACACCCTCGGCATTGAAAAACACCAACAAATTTTACAACCTCAACATTGAAAATCTCCAACAAAATCAACAACAACCTCAGGAATGAAAAGCATCAAAAAATTCAACAACAACCTCAACGATGAAAAACACCAACACGTTCAACAAGTACTGCAACAATGTAAAACACCAAAAAATTCAACAACAACCTCAACAATGAAAAACACCAACAGATTTAACAACCTCAACATTCAAATACACCAACAAATTCAACAACAACCTCACCTTTGAATACACCAGCAAATTCAACAACCTCAACATTGAAAAACACTAACAAATTCAACAACATCCTCAACTCTTAAAAATACAAAAAGGTTCAACAAAATAAAAATTGATAACACTAACAAATTCAACAAAAACCTCAATATTGAAAATCACCATCAAATTTAACAACAACCTCAACAATGAAAAACGTCATAAAATTCAACAACAACCTCAACAATTAAAAACACCGAACAATTCAACAACAACCTCAACATTCAAAAACACCAAAAAATTCAACAACAACCTCAACAATGAAAAACACCTACAAATTCAACAGCAACCACAACAATGAAAACCACCAATAGATTCAACAACAACCTCAAAATTGAAAATCACCAAAAAATTCAACAACAACCTCAACATTGAAAAACACCAAAATATTCAACACCAACCTCAACTTTGAAAAACACCAACAAATTCAAAAACCTCAACATGGAAAAACACCAAAAAATTAAACTACAACCTCAACAATGAAAAACAACAATAAATTCATCAACAATCTCAACATTCAAAAACACCAACAAATTCAACAAAAACCTCAACAATGAAAAACACCAAAAAATTCAACAACAACCTCAGCATTCAAAAACACCAAAATATTCAAAAACAACCTCAACTTTGAAAAACACGATCCAATTCCAAAACCTCAACATTGAAAAGCACCAAAATATTCAACTACAACCTCAATATTGTAAATCACCAACAAATTCAACAAAAACCTAAACAATGGAAAACACCAACAAATTCTTCAAAATCCTCAACAATGAAAAACACCAAAAAATTCAACAACAACCTCAACATTCAAAAACACCAACAATTTCAACAACAACCACAGCAATGAAAAACATCAATAAATTCAACAACAACCTCAACAATGAAAAACACCAAAAATATTAATAAAAACCTCAACATTGAAAAACTCCAAGAATTTCAACAACTACCACAACAATGAAAAACACCAACAAATTCAACAACAACCTCAATATTGAAAATCACCATCAAATTCAACAAAAACCTCAACAATGAAAAACACAAAAAAATTCAACCAGAACCTCAATTTTGAAAAACACCAACAGATTTAACATCCTCAACATTGAAAAACTCCAACAATTTCAACAACAACCTCAACAATGAAAAACATCCAAAAATACAAAAACAACAACCTCAACAATGAAAACCACCAAAACATTCAACAACAACCTCAACATTAATCAACACCAACAAATACAACAACAACCTCAACAATGAAAAACACCAAAAAATTCAACAACAACCCCAACATTGAAAAACACCAACAAATTCAACAACAACCTCAACAATGAAAAAAATCCAAAAATTCAACAACAACCACCTCAACAATGAAAAACACCAAAAAATTCAACAACAAACTCATCTTTGTAAAAAACCAACAAATTCAACAACCTCAGCATTAAAAAACACCAACAAATTCAACAACAACCTCAACATTGAAAATCTCCAACAAATTCAACAAAAACCTCAACTATGAAAAACACCGAAAAATAAAAACAACAACCTCAACATTCAAAAACACCAACAAATTCAACGAAAACCTCAAAAATGAAAAACACCAAAAAATTCATCAAAAACCTCTACTTTGAAAAACACCAACAAATTCAACAACCTCAACATTGAAAAGCACCAACTTATTCAACAACAACCTCAACAATGAAAAACACCAACAAATTCAACAACAACCTCAACATTCAAAAACACCAACAGTTTCAACAACAACCACAGCAATGAAAAACATCAATAAATTCAACAACAACCTCAACAATGAAAAACACCAAAAATATCAATAAAAACCTCAACATTGAAAAACTCCAAGAATTTCAACAACTACCACAACAATGAAAAACACCAAAAAATTCGACAACAAATTCAACATTGAAAATCACCATCAAATTCAACAAAAACCTCAACAATGAAAAACACAAAAAAATTCAACCAGAACCTCAATTTTGAAAAACACCAACAGATTTAACATCCTCAACATTGAAAAACTCCAACAATTTCAACAACAACCTCAACAATGAAAAACATCCAAAAATACAAAAACAACAACCTCAACAATGAAAACCATCAAAACATTCAACAACAACCACAACATTAATCAACACCAACAAATACAACAACAACCTCAACAATGAAAAACACCAAAAAATTCAACAACAACCCCAACATTGAAAAACACCAACAAATTCAACAACAACCTCAACAATGAAAAAAATCCAAAAATTCAACAACAACCACCTCAACAATGAAAAACACCAAAAATTTCAACAACAAACTCATCTTTGTAAAAAACCAACAAATTCAACAACCTCAGCATTAAAAAACACCTACAAATTCAACAACAACCTCAACATTGAAAATCTCCAACAAATTCAACAAAAACCTCAACTATGAAAAACACCGAAAAATAAAAACAACAACCTCAACATTCAAAAACACCAACAAATTCAACGAAAACCTCAAAAATGAAAAACACCAAAAAATTCATCAAAAACCTCTACTTTGAAAAACACCAACAAATTCAACAACCTCAACATTGAAAAGCACCAACTTATTCAACAACAACCTCAACAATGAAAAACACCAACAAATTCAACAACAACCTCAACATTCAAAAACACCAACAATTTCAACAACAACCACAGCAATGAAAAACATCAATAAATTCAACAACAACCTCAACAATGAAAAACACCAAAAATATCAATAAAAACCTCAACATTGAAAAACTCCAAGAATTTCAACAACTACCACAACAATGAAAAACACCAAAAAATTCGACAACAAATTCAACATTGAAAATCACCATCAAATTCAACAAAAACCTCAACAATGAAAACACCAAAAAATTAAACAACAACCTCAAATTTGAAAAGCAGCAACAGATTTAACAACCTCAACATTCAAATACATCAACAAATTCAACAACAACCTCAATTTTGAAAAACACCAACAGATTTAACAACCTCAACATTCAAATACACCAACCAATTCAACAACAACCTCACCTTTGAATACACCAACAAATTCAATAACGTCAACATTGAAAAACTCCAACAAATTCAACAACATCCTCAACAATGAAAAACATCAAAAAATTCAACAACAACCTCAACAATGAAATGCACCACAACCTTGAAAAGCACCAGAAAATTCGACAACGAACTCAATATTGAAAAACACCAACACATTTAACAACCGCAACATTCAAAAACACAAACAACTTCAACAAAAACCTCAACATTGAAAATCACCAAATAATTCCACAACAACCTCAACATTCAAAAACACCAAAAAATAAAAACAACAACCTCAACAATCAAAAACACCAACAAATTCAACCAGAACCTCAACAATGAAAAACACCAAAAAATTCAACAACAACCTCAACTTTGAAAAATACAAACAAATTCAACAACCTCAACATTGAAAAACACCAACAAATTCAACAACATCCTCAACATTGAAAAACTCCAACAAATTCAACAACAACCTCAACAATGAAAAACATCCAAAAATACAAAAACAACAACCTCAAAAATGAAAACCACCAAAACATTCAACAACAACCTCAACATTAATCAACACCAACAAATACAACAACAACCTCAACAATGAAAAACACCAAAAAATTCAACAACAACCCCAACATTGAAAAACACCAACAAATTCAACAACAACCTCAACAATGAAAAAAATCCAAAAATTCAACAACAACCACCTCAACAATGAAAAACACCAAAAAATTCAACAACAAACTCATCTTTGTAAAAAACCAACAAATTCAACAACCTCAGCATTAAAAAACACCAACAAATTCAACAACAACCTCAACATTGAAAATCTCCAACAAATTCAACAAAAACCTCAACTATGAAAAACACCGAAAAATAAAAACAACAACCTCAACATTCAAAAACACCAACAAATTCAACGAAAACCTCAAAAATGAAAAACACCAAAAAATTCATCAAAAACCTCTACTTTGAAAAACACCAACAAATTCAACAACCTCAACATTGAAAAGCACCAACTTATTCAACAACAACCTCAACAATGAAAAACACCAACAAATTCAACAACAACCTCAACATTCAAAAACACCAACAGTTTCAACAACAACCACAGCAATGAAAAACATCAATAAATTCAACAACAACCTCAACAATGAAAAACACCAAAAATATCAATAAAAACCTCAACATTGAAAAACTCCAAGAATTTCAACAACTACCACAACAATGAAAAACACCAAAAAATTCGACAACAAATTCAACATTGAAAATCACCATCAAATTCAACAAAAACCTCAACAATGAAAAACACAAAAAAATTCAACCAGAACCTCAATTTTGAAAAACACCAACAGATTTAACATCCTCAACATTGAAAAACTCCAACAATTTCAACAACAACCTCAACAATGAAAAACATCCAAAAATACAAAAACAACAACCTCAACAATGAAAACCATCAAAACATTCAACAACAACCACAACATTAATCAACACCAACAAATACAACAACAACCCCAACATTGAAAAACACCAACAAATTCAACAACAACCTCAACAATGAAAAAAATCCAAAAATTCAACAACAACCACCTCAACAATGAAAAACACCAAAAATTTCAACAACAAACTCATCTTTGTAAAAAACCAACAAATTCAACAACCTCAGCATTAAAAAACACCTACAAATTCAACAACAACCTCAACATTGAAAATCTCCAACAAATTCAACAAAAACCTCAACTATGAAAAACACCGAAAAATAAAAACAACAACCTCAACATTCAAAAACACCAACAAATTCAACGAAAACCTCAAAAATGAAAAACACCAAAAAATTCATCAAAAACCTCTACTTTGAAAAACACCAACAAATTCAACAACCTCAACATTGAAAAGCACCAACTTATTCAACAACAACCTCAACAATGAAAAACACCAACAAATTCAACAACAACCTCAACATTCAAAAACACCAACAATTTCAACAACAACCACAGCAATGAAAAACATCAATAAATTCAACAACAACCTCAACAATGAAAAACACCAAAAATATCAATAAAAACCTCAACATTGAAAAACTCCAAGAATTTCAACAACTACCACAACAATGAAAAACACCAAAAAATTCGACAACAAATTCAACATTGAAAATCACCATCAAATTCAACAAAAACCTCAACAATGAAAACACCAAAAAATTAAACAACAACCTCAAATTTGAAAAGCAGCAACAGATTTAACAACCTCAACATTCAAATACATCAACAAATTCAACAACAACCTCAATTTTGAAAAACACCAACAGATTTAACAACCTCAACATTCAAATACACCAACCAATTCAACAACAACCTCACCTTTGAATACACCAACAAATTCAATAACGTCAACATTGAAAAACTCCAACAAATTCAACAACATCCTCAACAATGAAAAACATCAAAAAATTCAACAACAACCTCAACAATGAAATGCACCACAACCTTGAAAAGCACCAGAAAATTCGACAACGAACTCAATATTGAAAAACACCAACACATTTAACAACCGCAACATTCAAAAACACAAACAACTTCAACAAAAACCTCAACATTGAAAATCACCAAATAATTCCACAACAACCTCAACATTCAAAAACACCAAAAAATAAAAACAACAACCTCAACAATCAAAAACACCAACAAATTCAACCAGAACCTCAACAATGAAAAACACCAAAAAATTCAACAACAACCTCAACTTTGAAAAATACAAACAAATTCAACAACCTCAACATTGAAAAACACCAACAAATTCAACAACATCCTCAACATTGAAAAACTCCAACAAATTCAACAACATCCTCAACAATGAAAAACATCAAAAAGTTCAACAACAACCTCAACAATGAAAAACACCAACAAATTCAACAACAACCTCAGCATTGAAAAACTCCAACAAATTCAACAACATCCTCAACAATGAAAAACATCAAAAAGTTCAACAACAACCTCAACAATGAAAAACACCAAAAAAATTCAACAACAACCTCAACAATGAAATACACCAAAAAAATCAATACAAACCTCAACATTGAAAAACTCCAAGAATTTGAACAATTACCACAACAATGAAAAGCACCAAAAAATTGGACAACAAACTCAATATTGAAAATCACCAACACATTTAACAAACGCAACATTCAAATACACCAACAAATTCAACAACACCCTCGGCATTGAAAAACACCAACAAATTTTACAACCTCAACATTGAAAATCTCCAACAAAATCAACAACAACCTCAGGAATGAAAAGCATCAAAAAATTCAACAACAACCTCAACGATGAAAAACACCAACACGTTCAACAAGTACTGCAACAATGTAAAACACCAAAAAATTCAACAACAACCTCAACAATGAAAAACACCAACAGATTTAACAACCTCAACATTCAAATACACCAACAAATTCAACAACAACCTCACCTTTGAATACACCAGCAAATTCAACAACCTCAACATTGAAAAACACTAATAAATTCAACAACATCCTCAACTCTTAAAAATACAAAAAGGTTCAACAAAATAAAAATTGATAACACTAACAAATTCAACAACAACCTCAATATTGAAAATCACCATCAAATTTAACAACAACCTCAACAATGAAAAACGTCATAAAATTCAACAACAACCTCAACAATTAAAAACACCGAACAATTCAACAACAACCTCAACATTCAAAAACACCAAAAAATTCAACAACAACCTCAACAATGAAAAACACCTACAAATTCAACAGCAACCACAACAATGAAAACCACCAATAGATTCAACAACAACCTGAATATTGAAAATCACCAAAAAATTCAACAACAACCTCAACATTGAAAAACACCAAAATATTCAACACCAACCTCAACTTTGAAAAACACCAACAAATTCAAAAACCTCAACAAAGAAAAACACCAAAAAATTAAACTACAACCTCAACAATGAAAAACAACAATAAATTCATCAACAATCTCAACATTCAAAAACACCAACAAATTCAACAAAAACCTCAACAATGAAAAACACCAAAAAATTCAACAACAACCTCAGCATTCAAAAACACCAAAATATTCAAAAACAACCTCAACTTTGAAAAACACGATCCAATTCCAAAACCTCAACATTGAAAAGCACCAAAATATTCAACTACAACCTCAATATTGTAAATCACCAACAAATTCAACAAAAACCTAAACAATGGAAAACACCAACAAATTCTTCAAAATCCTCAACAATGAAAAACACCAAAAAATTCAACAACAACCTCAACATTCAAAAACACCAACAATTTCAACAACAACCACAGCAATGAAAAACATCAATAAATTCAACAACAACCTCAACAATGAAAAACACCAAAAATATTAATAAAAACCTCAACATTGAAAAACTCCAAGAATTTCAACAACTACCACAACAATGAAAAACACCAACAAATTCAACAACAACCTCAATATTGAAAATCATCATCAAATTGAACAAAAACCTCAACAATGAAAAACACAAAAAAATTCAACCAGAACCTCAATTTTGAAAAACACCAACAGATTTAACATCCTCAACATTGAAAAACTCCAACAATTTCAACAACAACCTCAACAATGAAAAACATCCAAAAATACAAAAACAACAACCTCAACAATGAAAACCATCAAAACATTCAACAACAACCACAACATTAATCAACACCAACAAATACAACAACAACCTCAACAATGAAAAACACCAAAAAGTTCAACAACAACCCCAACATTGAAAAACACCAACAAATTCAACAACAACCTCAACAATGAAAAAAATCCAAAAATTCAACAACAACCACCTCAACAATGAAAAACACCAAAAAATTCAACAACAAACTCATCTTTGTAAAAAACCAACAAATTCAACAACCTCAGCATTAAAAAACACCAACAAATTCAACAACAACCTCAACATTGAAAATCTCCAACAAATTCAACAAAAACCTCAACTATGAAAAACACCGAAAAATAAAAACAACAACCTCAACATTCAAAAACACCAACAAATTCAACGAAAACCTCAAAAATGAAAAACACCAAAAAATTCATCAAAAACCTCTACTTTGAAAAACACCAACAAATTCAACAACCTCAACATTGAAAAGCACCAACTTATTCAACAACAACCTCAACAATGAAAAACACCAACAAATTCAACAACAACCTCAACATTCAAAAACACCAACAATTTCAACAACAACCACAGCAATGAAAAACATCAATAAATTCAACAACAACCTCAACAATGAAAAACACCAAAAATATCAATAAAAACCTCAACATTGAAAAACTCCAAGAATTTCAACAACTACCACAACAATGAAAAACACCAAAAAATTCGACAACAAATTCAACATTGAAAATCACCATCAAATTCAACAAAAACCTCAACAATGAAAAACACAAAAAAATTCAACCAGAACCTCAATTTTGAAAAACACCAACAGATTTAACATCCTCAACATTGAAAAACTCCAACAATTTCAACAACAACCTCAACAATGAAAAACATCCAAAAATACAAAAACAACAACCTCAACAATGAAAACCATCAAAACATTCAACAACAACCACAACATTAATCAACACCAACAAATACAACAACAACCTCAATAATGAAAAACACCAAAAAATTCAACAACAACCCCAACATTGAAAAACACCAACAAATTCAACAACAACCTCAACAATGAAAAAAATCCAAAAATTCAACAACAACCACCTCAACAATGAAAAACACCAAAAAATTCAACAACAAACTCATCTTTGTAAAAAACCAACAAATTCAACAACCTCAGCATTAAAAAACACCAACAAATTCAACAACAACCTCAACATTGAAAATCTCCAACAAATTCAACAAAAACCTCAACTATGAAAAACACCGAAAAATAAAAACAACAACCTCAACATTCAAAAACACCAACAAATTCAACGAAAACCTCAAAAATGAAAAACACCAAAAAATTCATCAAAAACCTCTACTTTGAAAAACACCAACAAATTCAACAACCTCAACATTGAAAAGCACCAACTTATTCAACAACAACCTCAACAATGAAAAACACCAACAAATTCAACAACAACCTCAACATTCAAAAACACCAACAATTTCAACAACAACCACAGCAATGAAAAACATCAATAAATTCAACAACAACCTCAACAATGAAAAACACCAAAAATATCAATAAAAACCTCAACATTGAAAAACTCCAAGAATTTCAACAACTACCACAACAATGAAAAACACCAAAAAATTCGACAACAAATTCAACATTGAAAATCACCATCAAATTCAACAAAAACCTCAACAATGAAAACACCAAAAAATTAAACAACAACCTCAAATTTGAAAAGCAGCAACAGATTTAACAACCTCAACATTCAAATACATCAACAAATTCAACAACAACCTCAATTTTGAAAAACACCAACAGATTTAACAACCTCAACATTCAAATACACCAACCAATTCAACAACAACCTCACCTTTGAATACACCAACAGATTCAATAACGTCAACATTGAAAAACTCCAACAAATTCAACAACATCCTCAACAATGAAAAACATCAAAAAATTCAACAACAACCTCAACAATGAAATGCACCACAACCTTGAAAAGCACCAGAAAATTCGACAACGAACTCAATATTGAAAAACACCAACACATTTAACAACCGCAACATTCAAAAACACAAACAACTTCAACAAAAACCTCAACATTGAAAATCACCAAATAATTCCACAACAACCTCAACATTCAAAAACACCAAAAAATAAAAACAACAACCTCAACAATCAAAAACACCATCAAATTCAACCAGAACCTCAACAATGAAAAACACCAAAAAATTCAACAACAACCTCAACTTTGAAAAATACAAACAAATTCAACAACCTCAACATTGAAAAACACCAACAAATTCAACAACATCCTCAACATTGAAAAACTCCAACAAATTCAACAACATCCTCAACAATGAAAAACATCAAAAAGTTCAACAACAACCTCAACAATGAAAAACACCAACAAATTCAACAACAACCTCAGCATTGAAAAACTCCAACAAATTCAACAACATCCTCAACAATGAAAAACATCAAAAAGTTCAACAACAACCTCAACAATGAAAAACACCAAAAAAATTCAACAACAACCTCAACAATGAAATACACCAAAAAAATCAATACAAACCTCAACATTGAAAAACTCCAAGAATTTGAACAATTACCACAACAATGAAAAGCACCAAAAAATTGGACAACAAACTCAATATTGAAAATCACCAACACATTTAACAAACGCAACATTCAAATACACCAACAAATTCAACAACACCCTCGGCATTGAAAAACACCAACAAATTTTACAACCTCAACATTGAAAATCTCCAACAAAATCAACAACAACCTCAGGAATGAAAAGCATCAAAAAATTCAACAACAACCTCAACGATGAAAAACACCAACACGTTCAACAAGTACTGCAACAATGTAAAACACCAAAAAATTCAACAACAACCTCAACAATGAAAAACACCAACAGATTTAACAACCTCAACATTCAAATACACCAACAAATTCAACAACAACCTCACCTTTGAATACACCAGCAAATTCAACAACCTCAACATTGAAAAACACTAACAAATTCAACAACATCCTCAACTCTTAAAAATACAAAAAGGTTCAACAAAATAAAAATTGATAACACTAACAAATTCAACAAAAACCTCAATATTGAAAATCACCATCAAATTTAACAACAACCTCAACAATGAAAAACGTCATAAAATTCAACAACAACCTCAACAATTAAAAACACCGAACAATTCAACAATAACCTCAACATTCAAAAACACCCCAAAAATTCAACAACAACAACCTCAACAATGAAAAACACCAAAAAATTCAACAGCAAACTCATCTTTGTAAAAAAACCAACAAATTCAACAACCTCAACATTAAAAAACACCAACAAATTCAACAACAACCTCAACATTGAAAATCTCCAACAAATTCAACAAAAACCTCAACAATGAAAAACACCAAAAAATTCATCAAAAACCTCTACTTTGAAAAGCACCAACAAATTCAACAACTTATTCAACAACAACCTCAACATTGAAAATCTCCAACAAATTCAACAAAAACCTCAACAATGAAAAACACCGAAAAATAAAAACAACAACCTCAACATTCAAAAACACCAACAAATTCAACGATAACCTCAAAAATGAAAAACACCAAAAAATTCATCAAAAACCTCTACTTTGAAAAGCACCAACAAATTCAACAACTTATTCAACAACAACCTCAACAATGAAAAACACCAACAAATTCAACAACAACCTCAACATTCAAAAACACCAACAATTTCAACAACAAACACAGCAATGAAAAACATCAATAAATTCAACAACAACCTCAACAATGAAAAACATCAAAAAATTCAACAACAACCTCAACAATGAAATGCACCACAACCTTGAAAAGCACCAGAAAATTCGACAACGAACTCAATATTGAAAAACACCAACACATTTAACAACCGCAACATTCAAAAACACAAACAACTTCAACAAAAACCTCAACATTGAAAATCACCAAATAATTCCACAACAACCTCAACATTCAAAAACACCAAAAAATAAAAACAACAACCTCAACAATCAAAAACACCAACAAATTCAACCAGAACCTCAACAATGAAAAACACCAAAAAATTCAACAACAACCTCAACTTTGAAAAATACAAACAAATTCAACAACCTCAACATTGAAAAACACCAACAAATTCAACAACATCCTCAACATTGAAAAACTCCAACAAATTCAACAACATCCTCAACAATGAAAAACATCAAAAAGTTCAACAACAACCTCAACAATGAAAAACACCAACAAATTCAACAACAACCTCAGCATTGAAAAACTCCAACAAATTCAACAACATCCTCAACAATGAAAAACATCAAAAAGTTCAACAACAACCTCAACAATGAAAAACACCAAAAAAATTCAACAACAACCTCAACAATGAAATACACCAAAAAAATCAATACAAACCTCAACATTGAAAAACTCCAAGAATTTGAACAATTACCACAACAATGAAAAGCACCAAAAAATTGGACAACAAACTCAATATTGAAAATCACCAACACATTTAACAAACGCAACATTCAAATACACCAACAAATTCAACAACACCCTCGGCATTGAAAAACACCAACAAATTTTACAACCTCAACATTGAAAATCTCCAACAAAATCAACAACAACCTCAGGAATGAAAAGCATCAAAAAATTCAACAACAACCTCAATTTTGAAAAACACCAACAGATTTAACAACCTCAACATTCAAATACACCAACCAATTCAACAACAACCTCACCTTTGAATACACCAACAAATTCAATAACGTCAACATTGAAAAACTCCAACAAATTCAACAACATCCTCAACAATGAAAAACATCAAAAAATTCAACAACAACCTCAACAATGAAATGCACCACAACCTTGAAAAGCACCAGAAAATTCGACAACGAACTCAATATTGAAAAACACCAACACATTTAACAACCGCAACATTCAAAAACACAAACAACTTCAACAAAAACCTCAACATTGAAAATCACCAAATAATTCCACAACAACCTCAACATTCAAAAACACCAAAAAATAAAAACAACAACCTCAACAATCAAAAACACCAACAAATTCAACCAGAACCTCAACAATGAAAAACACCAAAAAATTCAACAACAACCTCAACTTTGAAAAATACAAACAAATTCAACAACCTCAACATTGAAAAACACCAACAAATTCAACAACATCCTCAACATTGAAAAACTCCAACAAATTCAACAACATCCTCAACAATGAAAAACATCAAAAAGTTCAACAACAACCTCAACAATGAAAAACACCAACAAATTCAACAACAACCTCAGCATTGAAAAACTCCAACAAATTCAACAACATCCTCAACAATGAAAAACATCAAAAAGTTCAACAACAACCTCAACAATGAAAAACACCAAAAAAATTCAACAACAACCTCAACAATGAAATACACCAAAAAAATCAATACAAACCTCAACATTGAAAAACTCCAAGAATTTGAACAATTACCACAACAATGAAAAGCACCAAAAAATTGGACAACAAACTCAATATTGAAAATCACCAACACATTTAACAAACGCAACATTCAAATACACCAACAAATTCAACAACACCCTCGGCATTGAAAAACACCAACAAATTTTACAACCTCAACATTGAAAATCTCCAACAAAATCAACAACAACCTCAGGAATGAAAAGCATCAAAAAATTCAACAACAACCTCAACGATGAAAAACACCAACACGTTCAACAAGTACTGCAACAATGTAAAACACCAAAAAATTCAACAACAACCTCAACAATGAAAAACACCAACAGATTTAACAACCTCAACATTCAAATACACCAACAAATTCAACAACAACCTCACCTTTGAATACACCAGCAAATTCAACAACCTCAACATTGAAAAACACTAACAAATTCAACAACATCCTCAACTCTTAAAAATACAAAAAGGTTCAACAAAATAAAAATTGATAACACTAACAAATTCAACAAAAACCTCAATATTGAAAATCACCATCAAATTTAACAACAACCTCAACAATGAAAAACGTCATAAAATTCAACAACAACCTCAACAATTAAAAACACCGAACAATTCAACAACAACCTCAACATTCAAAAACACCCCAAAAATTCAACAACAACAACCTCAACAATGAAAAACACCAAAAAATTCAACAGCAAACTCATCTTTGTAAAAAAACCAACAAATTCAACAACCTCAACATTAAAAAACACCAACAAATTCAACAACAACCTCAACATTGAAAATCTCCAACAAATTCAACAAAAACCTCAACAATGAAAAACACCGAAAAATAAAAACAACAACCTCAACATTCAAAAACACCAACAAATTCAACGATAACCTCAAAAATGAAAAACACCAAAAAATTCATCAAAAACCTCTACTTTGAAAAGCACCAACAAATTCAACAACTTATTCAACAACAACCTCAACAATGAAAAACACCAACAAATTCAACAACAACCTCAACATTCAAAAACACCAACAATTTCAACAACAACCTCAACAATGAAAAACACCAAAAATATCAATAAAAACCTCAACATTGAAAAACTCCAAGAATTTCAACAACTACCACAACAATGAAAAACACCAACAAATTCAACAACAACCTCAATATTGAAAATCACCAACAAATTCAACAACAACCTCAACAATGAAAAACACCAAAAAATTCAACATCAAACTCATCTTTGAAAAAGACCAACAAATTCAACAACCTCAACATTCAAAAACTCCAAAAATAAAAACAACAACCTCAACATTCAAAAACACCAACAAATTCAACCAAAACCTCATCAATGAAAAACAGCAAAAAATTCAACAACACCCTCGGCATTGAAAAACACCAACAAATTCAACAACCTCAACATTGAAAATCACCAACAAATTCAACAACAACCTCAGGAATGAAAAACATCAAAAAATTCAACAACAACCTCAACAATGAAAAACACCAACAGATTTAACAACCTCAACATTCAAATACACCAACAAATTCAACAACAACCTCACCTTTGAATACACCAGCAAATTCAACAACCTCAACATTGAAAAACACTAACAAATTCAACAACATCCTCATCTCTTAAAAATACAAAAAGGTTCAACAAAATAAAAATTGATAACACTAACAAATTCAACAAAAACCTCAATATTGAAAATCACCATCAAATTTAACAACAACCTCAACAATGAAAAACGTCATAAAATTCAACAACAACCTCAACAATTAAAAACACCGAACAATTCAACAACAACCTCAACATTCAAAAACACCCCAAAAATTCAACAACAACAACCTCAACAATGAAAAACACCAAAAAATTCAACAGCAAACTCATCTTTGTAAAAAAACCAACAAATTCAACAACCTCAACATTAAAAAACACCAACAAATTCAACAACAACCTCAACATTGAAAATCTCCAACAAATTCAACAAAAACCTCAACAATGAAAAACACCGAAAAATAAAAACAACAACCTCAACATTCAAAAACACCAACAAATTCAACGATAACCTCAAAAATGAAAAACACCACAAAATTCATCAAAAACCTCTACTTTGAGAGGCACCAACAAATTCAACAACTTATTCAACAACAACCTCAACAATGAAAAACACCAACAAATTCAACAACAACCTCAACATTCAAAAACACCAACAATTTCAACAACAAACACAGCAATGAAAAACATCAATAAATTCAACAACAACCTCAACAATGAAAAACACCAAAAATATCAATAAAAACCTCAACATTGAAAAACTCCAAGAATTTCAACAACTACCACAACAATGAAAAACACCAACAAATTCAACAACAACCTCAATATTGAAAATCACCAACTTATTCAACAACAACCTCAACAATGAAAAACACCAAAAAATTCAACAACAAACTCATCTTTGAAAAAGGCCAACAAATTCAACAACCTCAACATTCAAAAACTCCAAAAATAAAAACAACAACCTCAACATTCAAAAACACCAACAAATTCAACCAAAACCTCATCAATGAAAAACAGCAAAAAATTCAACAACACCCTCGGCATTGAAAAACACCAACAAATTCAACAACCTCAACATTGAAAATCACCAACAAATTCAACAACAACCTCAGGATTGAAAAACATCAACAAATTCAACAACAACCTCAATTTTGAAAAACACCAACAGATTTAACAACCTCAACATTCAAATACACCAACCAATTCAACAACAACCTCACCTTTGAATACACCAACAAATTCAATAACGTCAACATTGAACAACTCCAACAAATTCAACAACATCCTCAACAATGAAAAACATCAAAAAATTCAACAACAACCTCAACAATGAAATGCACCACAACCTTGAAAAGCACCAGAAAATTCGACAACGAACTCAATATTGAAAAACACCAACACATTTAACAACCGCAACATTCAAAAACACAAACAACTTCAACAAAAACCTCAACATTGAAAATCACCAAATAATTCCACAACAACCTCAACATTCAAAAACACCAAAAAATAAAAACAACAACCTCAACAATCAAAAACACCAACAAATTCAACCAGAACCTCAACAATGAAAAACACCAAAAAATTCAACAACAACCTCAACTTTGAAAAATACAAACAAATTCAACAACCTCAACATTGAAAAACACCAACAAATTCAACAACATCCTCAACATTGAAAAACTCCAACAAATTCAACAACATCCTCAACAATGAAAAACATCAAAAAGTTCAACAACAACCTCAACAATGAAAAACACCAACAAATTCAACAACAACCTCAGCATTGAAAAACTCCAACAAATTCAACAACATCCTCAACAATGAAAAACATCAAAAAGTTCAACAACAACCTCAACAATGAAAAACACCAAAAAAATTCAACAACAACCTCAACAATGAAATACACCAAAAAAATCAATACAAACCTCAACATTGAAAAACTCCAAGAATTTGAACAATTACCACAACAATGAAAAGCACCAAAAAATTGGACAACAAACTCAATATTGAAAATCACCAACACATTTAACAAACGCAACATTCAAATACACCAACAAATTCAACAACACCCTCGGCATTGAAAAACACCAACAAATTTTACAACCTCAACATTGAAAATCTCCAACAAAATCAACAACAACCTCAGGAATGAAAAGCATCAAAAAATTCAACAACAACCTCAACGATGAAAAACACCAACACGTTCAACAAGTACTGCAACAATGTAAAACACCAAAAAATTCAACAACAACCTCAACAATGAAAAACACCAACAGATTTAACAACCTCAACATTCAAATACACCAACAAATTCAACAACAACCTCACCTTTGAATACACCAGCAAAATCAACAACCTCAACATTGAAAAACACTAACAAATTCAACAACATCCTCAACTCTTAAAAATACAAAAAGGTTCAACAAAATAAAAATTGATAACACTAACAAATTCAACAAAAACCTCAATATTGAAAATCACCATCAAATTTAACAACAACCTCAACAATGAAAAACGTCATAAAATTCAACAACAACCTCAACAATTAAAAACACCGAACAATTCAACAACAACCTCAACATTCAAAAACACCAAAAAATTCAACAACAACCTCAACAATGAAAAACACCAACAAATTCAACAGCAACCACAACAATGAAAACCACCAATAGATTCAACAACAACCTCAATATTGAAAATCACCAAAAAATTCAACAACAACCTCAACATTGAAAAACACCAAAATATTCAACACCAACCTCAACTTTGAAAAACACCAACAAATTCAAAAACCTCAACATGGAAAAACACCAACAAATTAAACTACAACCTCAACAATGAAAAACAACAATAAATTCATCAACAATCTCAACATTCAAAAACACCAACAAATTCAACAAAAACCTCAACAATGAAAAACACCAAAAAATTCAACAACAACCTCAGCATTCAAAAACACCAAAATATTCAAAAACAACCTCAACTTTGAAAAACACGATCCAATTCCAAAACCTCAACATTGAAAAGCACCAAAATATTCAACTACAACCTCAATATTGTAAATCACCAACAAATTCAACAAAAACCTAAACAATGGAAAACACCAACAAATTCTTCAAAATCCTCAACAATGAAAAACACCAAAAAATTCAACAACAACCTCAACATTCAAAAACACCAACAATTTCAACAACAACCACAGCAATGAAAAACATCAATAAATTCAACAACAACCTCAACAATGAAAAACACCAAAAATATTAATAAAAACCTCAACATTGAAAAACTCCAAGAATTTCAACAACTACCACAACAATGAAAAACACCAACAAATTCAACAACAACCTCAATATTGAAAATCACCATCAAATTCAACAAAAACCTCAACAATGAAAAACACAAAAAAATTCAACCAGAACCTCAATTTTGAAAGACACCAACAGATTTAACATCCTCAACATTGAAAAACTCCAACAATTTCAACAACAACCTCAACAATGAAAAACATCCAAAAATACAAAAACAACAACCTCAACAATGAAAACCACCAAAACATTCAACAACAACCTCAACATTAATCAACACCAACAAATACAACAACAACCTCAACAATGAAAAACACCAAAAAATTCAACAACAACCCCAACATTGAAAAACACCAACAAATTCAACAACAACCTCAACAATGAAAAAAATCCAAAAATTCAACAACAACCACCTCAACAATGAAAAACACCAAAAAATTCAACAACAAACTCATCTTTGTAAAAAACCAACAAATTCAACAACCTCAGCATTAAAAAACACCAACAAATTCAACAACAACCTCAACATTGAAAATCTCCAACAAATTCAACAAAAACCTCAACTATGAAAAACACCGAAAAATAAAAACAACAACCTCAACATTCAAAAACACCAACAAATTCAACGAAAACCTCAAAAATGAAAAACACCAAAAAATTCATCAAAAACCTCTACTTTGAAAAACACCAACAAATTCAACAACCTCAACATTGAAAAGCACCAACTTATTCAACAACAACCTCAACAATGAAAAACACCAACAAATTCAACAACAACCTCAACATTCAAAAACACCAACAATTTCAACAACAACCACAGCAATGAAAAACATCGATAAATTCAACAACAACCTCAACAATGAAAAACACCAAAAATATCAATAAAAACCTCAACATTGAAAAACTCCAAGAATTTCAACAACTACCACAACAATGAAAAACACCAAAAAATTCGACAACAAATTCAACATTGAAAATCACCATCAAATTGAACAAAAACCTCAACAATGAAAAACACAAAAAAATTCAACCAGAAACTCAACATTGAAAAACTCCAACAATTTCAACAACAACCTCAACAATGAAAAACATCCAAAAATACAAAAACAACAACCTCAACAATGAAAACCATCAAAACATTCAACAACAACCACAACATTAATCAACACCAACAAATACAACAACAACCTCAACAATGAAAAACACCAAAAAATTCAACAACAACCCCAACATTGAAAAACACCAACAAATTCAACAACAACCTCAACAATGAAAAAAATCCAAAAATTCAACAACAACCACCTCAACAATGAAAAACACCAAAAAATTCAACAACAAACTCATCTTTGTAAAAAACCAACAAATTCAACAACCTCAGCATTAAAAAACACCAACAAATTCAACAACAACCTCAACATTGAAAATCTCCAACAAATTCAACAAAAACCTCAACTATGAAAAACACCGAAAAATAAAAACAACAACCTCAACATTCAAAAACACCAACAAATTCAACGAAAACCTCAAAAATGAAAAACACCAAAAAATTCATCAAAAACCTCTACTTTGAAAAACACCAACAAATTCAACAACCTCAACATTGAAAAGCACCAACTTATTCAACAACAACCTCAACAATGAAAAACACCAACAAATTCAACAACAACCTCAACATTCAAAAACACCAACAATTTCAACAACAACCACAGCAATGAAAAACATCAATAAATTCAACAACAACCTCAACAATGAAAAACACCAAAAAATCAATCAAAACCACAACATTGAAAAACTCCAAGAATTTCAACAACTACCACAACAATGAAAAACACCAAAAAATTCGACAACAAATTCAACATTGAAAATCACCATCAAATTCAACAAAAACCTCAACAATGAAATCACCAAAAAATTAAACAACAACCTCAAATTTGAAAAGCAGCAACAGATTTAACAACCTCAACATTCAAATACATCAACAAATTCAACAACAACCACAGCTTTGAAAAACACCAACAAATTCAACTGCAACCTCAATTTTGAGAAATACAAAAAGATTTAAAAAAAAACATTGAATACACCAAAAAATTCAACAACAACCTCAAAATTGAAAAACACCAAAATATTCAAAAACAACCTCAACTTTGAAAAACACGATCCAATTCCAAAACCTCAAAATTGAAAAGCACCAAAAAACTCAACTACAACCTCAATATTGTTAATCACCAACAAATTCAACAAAAACTTCAACAATGGAAACCACCAACAAATTCATCAAAAAGCTCAACAATGAAAAATACCAACAAATTCAACTACAACCTCAACATTCAAAAACACCAACAAATTCAACAAAAACTTCAACAATGGAAAACACCAACAAATTCATCAAAATCCTCAACAATGAAAATCACCACAAGATTCATCAACAACCTCAACATTCAGAAACACCAACAAATTCAACAACCTCAACATTGAAGAACTCCAAGAACTTCCACAACAACCTCAACAATGAAAAACACCAAAAAATTCAACAACAACCCCAACATTGAAAAACACCAACAAATTCAACAACAACCTCAACAATGAAAAACATGAAAAAATTCAACAACAACCTCAACATTGAAAAACACCAAAAAATTCAGCAACAACCTCAACATTTAACAACACCAACAAATTCAACAACAACCTCAATATTGAAAATCACTATCAAATTCAACAACAACCTCAACAATGAAAAACAACCAAAAATTCAAAAACAACAACCTCAGCAATGAAAAACACCAAAACCTTCAACAACAAGCTCAATATTGAAAATCACCAACAAATTCAACAACAACCTCAACAATGAAAAACATGAAAAAATTCAACAACAACCACAACATTGAAAAACACCAACAAATTCAACAACAACCTCAACAATGAAAAACATGAAAAAATTCAACAACAACCTCAATATTGAAAATCACCATCAAATTCAACAACAACCTCAACAATGAAAAACATCCAAAAATTCAACAACAACAACCTCAACAATGAAAAACCCCAAAACATTCAACAACAACCTCAACATTAATCAACACCAACAAATACAACAACAACCTCAACAATGAAAAACACCAAAAAATTCAACAACAACCCCAACATTGAAAAACACCAACAAATTCAACAACAACCTCAATATTGAAAATCACCAACAAATTCAACAACAACCTCAACAATGAAAAACACCAAAAAATTCAACAA
This sequence comes from Cetorhinus maximus, assembly GCF_964194155.1. NCBI lineage: Eukaryota > Metazoa > Chordata > Chondrichthyes > Lamniformes > Cetorhinidae > Cetorhinus > Cetorhinus maximus. Next base: position 2,164,616 of record NW_027596101.1, on the reverse strand, counting down.
CAACCCAACATTGATAAACACCAACAAATTCAACAACAACCTCAACAATGAAAAACACCAAAAAATTCAACAACAACCCAACATTGAACAACACCAACAAATTCAACAGCAACCTCAATATTGAAAATCACCAACAAATTCAACAACAACCTCAACAATGAAAAACAACAAAAAATTCAAGAACAAACTCATCTTTGAAAAAAACCAACAAATTCAACAACCTCAACATTAAAAAACACCAACAAATTCAACAACAACCTCAACATTGAAAATCTCCAACAAATTCAACAAAAACCTCAACAATGAAAAACACCGAAAAATATAAACAACAACCTCAACATACAAAAACACCAACAAATTCAACGAAAACCTCAACATTGAAAAACACCAAAAAATTCATCAAAAACCTCAACAATGAAAAACACCAAAAAATTCAACAACAACCTCAGAATTCAAAAACACCAAAATATTCAAAAACAACCTCAACTTTGAAAAACACGATCCAATTCCAAAACCTCAACATTGAAAAGCACCAAAATATTCAACTACAACCTCAATATTGTAAATCACCAACAAATTCAACAAAAACCTAAACAATGGAAAACACCAACAAATTCTTCAAAATCCTCAACAATGAAAAACACCAAAAAATTCAACAACAACCTCAACATTCAAAATCACCAACAATTTCAACAACAACCACAGCAATGAAAAACATCAATAAATTCAACAACAACCTCAACAATGAAAAACACCAAAAATATCAATAAAAACCTCAACATTGAAAAACTCCAAGAATTTCAACAACTACCACAACAATGAAAAACACCAACAAATTCAACAACAACCTCAATATTGAAAATCACCATCAAATTGAACAAAAACCTCAACAATGAAAAACACAAAAAAATTCAACCAGAACCTCAATTTTGAAAAACACCAACAGATTTAAAATCCTCAACATTGAAAATCACCATCAAATTCAACAACAACCTCAACAATGAAAACACCAAAAAATTAAACAACAACCTCAATTTTGAAAAACAGCAACAGATTTAACAACCTCAACATTCAAATACATCAACAAATTCAACAACAACCACAGCTTTGAAAAACACCAACAAATTCAACTGCAACCTCAATTTTGAGAAATACAAAAAGATTTAAAAAAAAACATTGAATACACCAAAAAATTCAACAACAACCTCAAAATTGAAAAACACCAAAATATTCAAAAACAACTTCAACTTTGAAAAACACGATCCAATTCCAAAACCTCAAAATTGAAAAGCACCAAAAAACTCAACTACAACCTCAATATTGTTAATCACCAACAAATTCAACAAAAACTTCAACAATGGAAACCACCAACAAATTCATCAAAAAGCTCAACAATGAAAAATACCAACAAATTCAACTACAACCTCAACATTCAAAAACACCAACAAATTCAACAAAAACCTCAACAATGGAAAACACCAACAACTTCATCAAAATCCTCAACAATGAAAAACACCACAAGATTCATCAACAACCTCAACATTCAGAAATACCAACAAATTCAACAACCTCAACATTGAAGAACTCCAAGAAATTCCACAACAACCTCAACAATGAAAAACACCAAAAAATTCAACAACAACCCCAACATTGAAAAACACCAACAAATTCAACAACAACCTCAACAATGAAAAACATGAAAAAATTCAACAACAACCTCAACATTGAAAAACACGAAAAAATTCAGCAACAACCTCAACATTGAACAACACCAACAAATTCAACAACAACCTCAATATTGAAAATCACTATCAAATTCAACAACAACCTCAACAATGAAAAACAACCAAAAATTCAAAAACAACAACCTCAACAATGAAAAACAACAAAAAATTCAACAACAAACTCATCTTTGAAAAAAACCAACAAATTCAACAACCTCAACATTAAAAGACACCAACAAATTCAACAACAACCTCAACATTGAAAATCTCCAACAAATTCAACAAAAACCTCAACAATGAAAAACACCGAAAAATAAAAACAACAACCTCAACATACAAAAACACCAACAAATTCAACGTAAACCTCAACATTGAAAAACACCAAAAAATTCTTCTATAACCTCTACTTTGAAAAACACCAACAAATTCAACAACCTCAACATTGAAAAACACCAACTTATTCAACAACAACCTCAACAATGAAAAACACCAAAAAATTCAACAACAACCTCAGCATTCAAAAACACCAAAATATTCAAAAACAACCTCAACTTTGAAAAACACGATCCAATTCCAAAACCTCAACATTGAAAAGCACCAAAATATTCAACTACAACCTCAATATTGTAAATCACCAACAAATTCAACAAAAACCTAAACAATGGAAAACACCAACAAATTCTTCAAAATCCTCAACAATGAAAAACACCAAAAAATTCAACAACAACCTCAACATTCAAAAACACCAACAATTTCAACAACAACCACAGCAATGAAAAACATCAATAAATTCAACAACAACCTCAACAATGAAAAACACCAAAAATATCAATAAAAACCTCAACATTGAAAAACTCCAAGAATTTCAACAACTACCACAACAATGAAAAACACCAACAAATTCAACAACAACCTCAATATTGAAAATCACCATCAAATTGAACAAAAACCTCAACAATGAAAAACACAAAAAAATTCAACCAGAACCTCAATTTTGAAAAACACCAACAGATTTAACATCCTCAACATTGAAAAACTCCAACAATTTCAACAACAACAACCTCAACAATGAAAAACGTCCATAAATACAAAAACAACAACCTCAACAATGAAAACCACCAAAACATTCAACAACAACCTCAACATTAATCAACACCAACAAATACAACAACAACCTCAACAATGAAAAACACCAAAAAATTCAACAACAACCCCAACATTGAAAAACACCAACAAATTCAACAACAACCTCAACAATGAAAAAAATTCAAAAATTCAACAACAACCACCTCAACAATGAAAAACACCAAAAAATTCAACAACAAACTCATCTTTGAAAAAAACCAACAAATTCAACAACCTCAGCATTAAAAAACACCAACAAATTCAACAACAACCTCAGCATTGAAAATCTCCAACAAATTCAACAAAAACCTCAACTATGAAAAACACGGAAAAATAAAAACAACAACCTCAACGTTGAAAAACACCAACTTATTCAACAACAACCTCAACAATGAAAAACACCAACAAATTCAACAACAACCTCAACATTCAAAAACACCAACAATTTCAACAACAACCACAGCAATGAAAAACATCAATAAATTCAACAACAAACTCAACAATGAAACACACCAAAAATATCAATAAAAACCTCAACATTGAAAAACTCCAAGAATTTCAACAACTACCACAACAATGAAAAACACCAAAAAATTCGACAACAAACTCAACATTGAAAATCACCATCAAATTCAACAAAAACCTCAACAATGAAATCACCAAAAAATTAAACAACAACCTCAATTTTGACCAACAGCAACAGATTTAACAACCTCAACATTCAAATACATCAAGAAATTCAACAACAACCACAGCTTTGAAAAACACCAACAAATTCAACTGCAATCTCAATTTTGAGAAATACAAAAAGATTAAAAAAAAAAATTGAATACACCAAAAAATTCAACAACAACCTCAAAATTGAAAAACACCAAAATATTCAAAAACAACTTCAACTTTGAAAAACACGATCCAATTCCAAATCCTCAAAATTGAAAAGCACCAAAAAACTCAACTACAACCTCAATATTGTTAATCACCAACAAATTCAACAAAAACTTCAACAATGGAAACCACCAACAAATTCATCAAAAAGCTCAACAATGAAAAATACCAACAAATTCAACTACAACCTCAACATTCAAAAACACCAACAAATTCAACAACAACCTCAACAATGAAAAAAACCAACAAATTCAACAACCTCAACATTCAGAAACACCGACAAATTCAACAACAACCTCAACATTGAAAATCTCCAACAAATTCAACAAAAACCTCAACTATGAAAAACACCGAAAAATAAAAACAACAACCTCAACATACAAAAACACCAACAAATTCAACGAAAACCTCAACATTGAAAAACACCAAAAAATTCATCAAAAACCTCTACTTTGAAAAACACCAACAAATTCAACAACCTCAACATTGAAAAACACCAACTTATTCAACAACAACCTCAACAATGAAAAACACCAAAAAATTCAACAACAACCTCAGCTTTCAAAAACACCAAAATATTCAAAAACAACCTCAACTTTGAGAAACACGATCCAATTCCAAAACCTCAACATTGAAAAGCACCAAAATATTCAACTACAACCTCAATATTGTAAATCACCAACAATTTCAACAAAAAGCTAAACAATGGAAAACACCAACAAATTCTTCAAAATCCTCAACAATGAAAAACACCAAAAAATTCAACAACAACCTCAACATTCAAAAACACCAACAATTTCAACAACAACCACAGCAATGAAAAACATCAATAAATTCAACAACAACCTCAACAATGAAAAACACCAAAAATATCAATAAAAACCTCAACATTGAAAAACTCCAAGAATTTCAACAACTACCACAACAATGAAAAACAAAAACAAATTCAACAACAACCTCAATATTGAAAATCACCATCAAATTGAACAAAAACCTCAACAATGAAAAACACAAAAAAATTCAACCAGAACCTCAATTTTGAAAAACACCAACAGATTTAACATCCTCAACATTGAAAAACTCCAAGAATTTCAACAACTACCACAACAAAGAAAAACACCAAAAAATTCGACAACAAATTCAACATTGAAAATCACCATCAAATTCAACAAAAACCTCAACAATGAAAACACCAAAAAATTAAACAACAACCTCAATTTTGAAAAACAGCAACAGATTTAACAACCTCAACATTCAAATACATCAAGAAATTCAACAACAACCACAGCTTTGAAAAACACCAACAAATTCAACTGCAACCTCAATTTTGAGAAATACAAACAGATTAAAAAAAAAACATTGAATACACCAAAAAATTCAACAACAACCTCAAAATTGAAAAACACCAAAATATCCAAAAACAACCTCAACTTTGAAAAACACGATCCAATTCCAAAACCTCAAAATTGAAAAGCACCAAAAAACTCAACTACAACCTCAATATTGTTAATCACCAACAAATTCAACAAAAACTTCAACAATGGAAACCACCAACAAATTCATCAAAAAGCTCAACAATGAAAAATACCAACAAATTCAACTACAACCTCAACATTCAAAAACACCAACAAATTCAACAAAAACCTCAACAATGGAAAACACCAACAAATTCATCAAAATCCTCAACAATGAAAAACACCACAAGATTCATCAACAACCTCAACATTCAGAAATACCAACAAATTCAACAACCTCAACATTGAAGAAATCCAAGAAATTCCACAACAACCTCAACAATGAAAAACACCAAAACATTCAACAACAACCCCAACATTGAAAAACACCAACAAATTCAACAACAACCTCAACAATGAAAAACATGAAAAAATTCAACAACAACCTCAACATTGAAAAACACCAAAAAATTCAGCAACAACCTCAACATTGAACAACACCAACAAATTCAACAACAACCTCAATATTGAAAATCACTATCAAATTCAACAACAACCTCAACAATGAAAAACAACCAAAAATTCAAAAACAACAACCTCAGCAATGAAAAACACCAAAACCTTCAACAACAAGCTCAATATTGAAAATCACCAACAAATTCAACAACAACCTCAACAATGAAAAACATGAAAAAATTCAACAACAACAACCTCAACAATGAAAAACACCAACAAATTCAACAACAACCTCAACATTGAAAAACACCAACAAATTCAACAACAACCTCAATATTGAAAATCACCATCAAATTCAACAACAACCTCAACAATGAAAAACATCCAAAAATTCAAAAACAACAACCTCAACAATGAAAAGCCCCAAAACATTCAACAACAACCTCAACATTAATCAACACCAACAAATACAACAACAACCTCAACAATGAAAAACACCAAAAGATTCAACAACAACCCCAACATTGAAAAACACCAACAAATTCAACAACAACCTCAATATTGAAAATCACCAACAAATTCAACAACAACCTCAACAATGAAAAACACCAAAAAATTCAACAACAACCCAACATTGATAAACACCAACAAATTCAACAACAACCTCAATATTGAAAATCACCAACAAATTCAACAACAACCTCAACAATGAAAAACAACAAAAAATTCAACAACAAACTCATCTTTGAAAAAAACCAACAAATTCAACAACCTCAACATTAAAAAACACCAACAAATTCAACAACAACCTCAACATTGAAAATCTCCAACAAATTCAACAAAAACCTCAACAATGAAAAACACCGAAAAATATAAACAACAACCTCAACATACAAAAACACCAACAAATTCAACGAAAACCTCAACATTGAAAAACACCAAAAAATTCTTCAATAACCTCTACTTTGAAAAACACCAACAAATTCAACAACCTCAACATTGAAAAACACCAACTTATTCAACAACAACCTCAACAATGAAAAACACCAAAAAATTCAACAACAACCTCAGCATTCAAAAACACCAAAATATTCAAAAACAACCTCAACTTTGAAAAACACGATCCAATTCCAAAACCTCAACATTGAAAAGCACCAAAATATTCAACTACAACCTCAATATTGTAAATCACCAACAAATTCAACAAAAACCTAAACAATGGAAAACACCAACAAATTCTTCAAAATCCTCAACAATGAAAAACACCAAAAAATTCAACAACAACCTCAACATTCAAAAACACCAACAATTTCAACAACAACCACAGCAATGAAAAACATCAATAAATTCAACAACAACCTCAACAATGAAAAACACCAAAAATATCAATAAAAACCTCAACATTGAAAAACTCCAAGAATTACAACAACTACCACAACAATGAAAAACACCAACAAATTCAACAACAACCTCAATATTGAAAATCACCATCAAATTGAACAAAAACCTCAACAATGAAAAACACAAAAAAATTCAACCAGAACCTCAATTTTGAAAAACACCAACAGATTTAACATCCTCAACATTGAAAAACTTAAACAATTTCAACAACAACAACCTCAACAATGAAAAACTTCCATAAATACAAAAACAACAACCTCAACAATGAAAACCACCAAAACATTCAACAACAACCTCAACATTAATCAACACCAACAAATACAACAACAACCTCAACAATGAAAAACACCAAAAAATTCAACAACAACCCCAACATTGAAAAACACCAACAAATTCAACAACAACCTCAACAATGAAAAAATTTCAAAAATTCAACAACAACCACCTCAACAATGAAAAACACCAAAAAATTCAACAACAAACTCATCTTTGAAAAAAACCAACAAATTCAACAACCTCAGCATTAAAAAACACCAACAAATTCAACAACAACCTCAGCATTGAAAATCTCCAACAAATTCAACAAAAACCTCAACTATGAAAAACACCGAAAAATAAAAACAACAACCTCAACATTGAAAAACACCAACTTATTCAACAACAACCTCAACAATGAAAAACACCAACAAATTCAACAACAACCTCAACATTCAAAAACAGCAACAATTTCAACAACAACCACAGCAATGAAAAACATCAATAAATTCAACAACAAACTCAACAATGAAACACACCAAAAATATCAATAAAAACCTCAACATTGAAAAACTCCAAGAATTTCAACAACTACCACAACAATGAAAAACACCAAAAAATTCGACAACAAACTCAACATTGAAAATCACCATCAAATTCAACAACAACCTCAACAATGAAATCACCAAAAAATTCAACAACAACCTCAAAATTGAAAAACACCAAAATATTCAAAAACAACGTCAACTTTGAAAAACACGATCCAATTCCAAATCCTCAAAATTGAAAAGCACCAAAAAACTCAACTACAACCTCAATATTGTTAATCACCAACAAATTCAACAAAAACTTCAACAATGGAAACCACCAACAAATTCATCAAAAAGCTCAACAATGAAAAATACCAACAAATTCAACTACAACCTCAACATTCAAAAACACCAACAAATTCAACAAAAACCTCAACAATGGAAAACACCAACAACTTCATCAAAATCCTCAACAATGAAAAACACCACAAGATTCATCAACAACCTCAACATTCAGAAATACCAACAAATTCAACAACCTCAACATTGAAGAACTCCAAGAAATTCCACAACAACCTCAACAATGAAAAACACCAAAAAATTCAACAACAACCCCAACATTGAAAAACACCAACAAATTCAACAACAACCTCAACAATGAAAAACATGAAAAAATTCAACAACAACCTCAACATTGAAAAACACCAAAAAATTCAGCAACAACCTCAACATTGAACAACACCAACAAATTCAACAACAACCTCAATATTGAAAATCACTATTAAATTCAACAACAACCTCAACAATGAAAAACAACCAAAAATTCAAAAACAACAACCTCAGCAATGAAAAACACCAAAACCTTCAACAACAAGCTCAATATTGAAAATCACCAACAAATTCAACAACAACCTCAACAATGAAAAACATCCAAAAATTCAACAACAACAACCTCAACAATGAAAAACCCCAAAACATTCAACAAAAACCTCAACATTAATCAACACCAACAAATACAACAACAACCTCAACAATGAAAAACACCAAAAAATTCAACAACAACCCCAACATTGAAAAACACCAACATATTCAACAACAACCTCAATATTGAAAATCACCAACAAATTCAACAACAACCTCAACAATGAAAAACACCAAAAAATTCAACAACAACCCAACATTGAAAAGCACCAACAAATTCAACAACAACCTCAACAATGAAAAACACCAAAAAATTCAACAACAACCCAACATTGAACAACACCAACAAATTCAACAACAACCTCAATATTGAAAATCACCAACAAATTCAACAACAACCTCAACAATGAAAAACAACAAAAAATTCAACAACAAACTCATCTTTGAAAAAAACCAACAAATTCAACAACCTCAACATTAAAAAACACCAACAAATTCAACAACAACCTCAACATTGAAAATCTCCAACAAATTCTTCAAAAACCTCTACTTTGAAAAACACCAACAAATTCAACAACCTCAACATTGAAAAACACCAACTTATTCAACAACAACCTCAACAATGAAAAACACCAAAAAATTCAACAACAACCTCAGCATTCAAAAACACCAAAATATTCAAAAACAACCTCAACTTTGAAAAACACGATCCAATTCCAAAACCTCAACATTGAAAAGCACCAAAATATTCAACTACAACCTCAATATTGTAAATCACCAACAAATTCAACAAAAACCTAAACAATGGAAAACACCAACAAATTCTTCAAAATCCTCAACAATGAAAAACACCAAAAAATTCAACAACAACCTCAACATTCAACAACACCAACAATTTCAACAACAACCACAGCAATGAAAAACATCAATAAATTCAACAACAACCTCAACAATGAAAAACACCAAAAATATCAATAAAAACCTCAACATTGAAAAACTCCAAGAATTTCAACAACTACCACAACAATGAAAAACACCAACAAATTCAACAACAACCTCAATATTGAAAATCACCATCAAATTGAACAAAAACCTCAACAATGAAAAACACAAAAAAATTCAACCAGAACCTCAATTTTGAAAAACACCTACAGATTTAACATCCTCAACATTGAAAAACTTAAACAATTTCAACAACAACAACCTCAACAATGAAAAACTTCCATAAATACAAAAACAACAACCTCAACAATGAAAACCACCAAAACATTCAACAACAACCTCAACATTAATCAACACCAACAAATACAACAACAACCTCAACAATGAAAAACACCAAAAAATTCAACAACAACCCCAACATTGAAAAACACCAACAAATTCAACAACAACCTCAACAATGAAAAAAATTCAAAAATTCAACAACAACCACCTCAACAATGAAAAACACCAAAAAATTCAACAACAAACTCATGTTTGAAAAAAACCAACAAATTCAACAACCTCAGCATTAAAAAACACCAACAAATTCAACAACAACCTCAGCATTGAAAATCTCCAACAAATTCAACAAAAACCTCAACTATGAAAAACACCGAAAAATAAAAACAACAACCTCAACATTGAAAAACACCAACTTATTCAACAACAACCTCAACAATGAAAAACACCAACAAATTCAACAACAACCTCAACATTCAAAAACAGCAACAATTTCAACAACAACCACAGCAATGAAAAACATCAATAAATTCAACAACAAACTCAACAATGAAACACACCAAAAATATCAATAAAAACCTCAACATTGAAAAACTCCAAGAATTTCAACAACTACCACAACAATGAAAAACACCAAAAAATTCGACAACAAACTCAACATTGAAAATCACCATCAAATTCAACAAAAACCTCAACAATGAAATCACCAAAAAATTAAACAACAACCTCAGTTTTGACCAACAGCAACAGATTTAACAACCTCAACATTCAAATACATCAAGAAATTCAACAACAACCACAGCTTTGAAAAACACCAACAAATTCAACTGCAATCTCAATTTTGAGAAATACAAAAAGATTAAAAAAAAAACATTGAATACACCAAAAAATTCAACAACAACCTCAAAATTGAAAAACACCAAAATATTCAAAAACAACTTCAACTTTGAAAAACACGATCCAATTCCAAATCCTCAAAATTGAAAAGCACCAAAAAACTCAACTACAACCTCAATATTGTTAATCACCAACAAATTCAACAAAAACTTCAACAATGGAAACCACCAACAAATTCATCAAAAAGCTCAACAATGAAAAATACCAACAAATTCAACTACAACGTCAACATTCAAAAACACCAACAAATTCAACAAAAACCTCAACAATGGAAAACACCAACAACTTCATCAAAATCCTCAACAATGAAAAACACCACAAGATTCATCAACAACCTCAACATTCAGAAATACCAACAAATTCAACAACCTCAACATTGAAGAACTCCAAGAAATTCCACAACAACCTCAACAATGAAAAACACCAAAAAATTCAACAACAACCCCAACATTGAAAAACACCAACAAATTCAACAACAACCTCAACAATGAAAAACATGAAAAAATTCAACAACAACCTCAACATTGAAAAACACCAAAAAATTCAGCAACAACCTCAACATTGAACAACACCAACAAATTCAACAACAACCTCAATATTGAAAATCACTATTAAATTCAACAACAACCTCAACAATGAAAAACAACGAAAAATTCAAAAACAACAACCTCAGCAATGAAAAACACCAAAACCTTCAACAACAAGCTCAATATTGAAAATCACCAACAAATTCAACAACAACCTCAACAATGAAAAACATCCAAAAATTCAACAACAACAACCTCAACAATGAAAAACCCCAAAACATTCAACAAAAACCTCAACATTAATCAACACCAACAAATACAACAACAACCTCAACAATGAAAAACACCAAAAAATTCAACAACAACCCCAACATTGAAAAACACCAACATATTCAACAACAACCTCAATATTGAAAATCACCAACAAATTCAACAACAACCTCAACAATGAAAAACACCAAAAAATTCAACAACAACCCAACATTGAAAAACACCAACAAATTCAACAACAACCTCAACAATGAAAAACACCAAAAAATTCAACAACAACCCAACATTGAACAACACCAACAAATTCAACAACAACCTCAATATTGAAAATCACCAACAAATTCAACAACAACCTCAACAATGAAAAACAACAAAAAATTCAACAACAAACTCATCTTTGAAAAAAACCAACAAATTCAACAACCTCAACATTAAAAAACACCAACAAATTCAACAACAACCTCAACATTGAAAATCTCCAACAAATTCAACAAAAACCTCAACAATGAAAAACACCGAAAAATATAAACAACAACCTCAACATACAAAAACACCAACTTATTCAACAACAACCTCAACAATGAAAAACACCAAAAAATTCAACAACAACCTCAGCTTTCAAAAACACCAAAATATTCAAAAACAACCTCAACTTTGAGAAACACGATCCAATTCCAAAACCTCAACATTGAAAAGCACCAAAATATTCAACTACAACCTCAATATTGTAAATCACCAACAAATTCAACAAAAACCTAAACAATGGAAAACACCAACAAATTCTTCAAAATCCTCAACAATGAAAAACACCAAAAAATTCAACAACAACCTCAACATTCAAAAACACCAACAATTTCAACAACAACCACAGCAATGAAAAACATCAATAAATTCAACAACAACCTCAACAATGAAAAACACCAAAAATATCAATAAAAACCTCAACATTGAAAAACTCCAAGAATTTCAACAACTACCACAACAATGAAAAACACCAACAAATTCAACAACAACCTCAATATTGAAAATCACCATCAAATTGAACAAAAACCTCAACAATGAAAAACACAAAAAAATTCAACCAGAACCTCAATTTTGAAAAACACCAACAGATTTAACATCCTCAACATTGAAAAACTCCAAGAATTTCAACAACTACCACAACAATGAAAAACACCAAAAAATTCGACAACAAATTCAACATTGAAAATCACCATCAAATTCAACAAAAACCTCAACAATGAAAACACCAAAAAATTAAACAACAACCTCAATTTTGAAAAACAGCAACAGATTTAACAACCTCAACATTCAAATACATCAAGAAATTCAACAACAACCACAGCTTTGAAAAACACCAACAAATTCAACTGCAACCTCAATTTTGAGAAATACAAAAAGATTAAAAAAAAACATTGAATACACCAAAAAATTCAACAACAACCTCAAAATTGAAAAACACCAAAATATTCAAAAACAACCTCAACTTTGAAAAACACGATCCAATTCCAAAACCTCAAAATTGAAAAGCACCAAAAAAATCAACTACAACCTCAATATTGTTAATCACCAACAAATTCAACAAAAACTTCAACAATGGAAAACACCAACAAATTCATCAAAATCCTCAACAATGAAAAACACCACAAGATTCATCAACAACCTCAACATTCAGAAATACCAACAAATTCAACAACCTCAACATTGAAGAAACCCAAGAAATTCCACAACAACCTCAACAATGAAAAACACCAAAACATTCAACAACAACCCCAACATTGAAAAACACCAACAAATTCAACAACAACCTCAACAATGAAAAACATGAAAAAATTCAACAACAACCTCAACATTGAAAAACACCAAAAAATTCAGCAACAACCTCAACATTGAACAACACCAACAAATTCAACAACAACCTCAATATTGAAAATCACTATCAAATTCAACAACAACCTCAACAATGAAAAACAACCAAAAATTCAAAAACAACAACCTCAGCAATGAAAAACACGAAAACCTTCAACAACAAGCTCAATATTGAAAATCACCAACAAATTCAACAACAACCTCAACAATGAAAAACATGAAAAAATTCCACAACAACAACCTCAACAATGAAAAACACCAACAAATTCAACAACAACCTCAACATTGAAAAACACCAACAAATTCAACAACAACCTCAATATTGAAAATCACCATCAAATTCAACAACAACCTCAACAATGAAAAACATCCAAAAATTCAAAAACAACAACCTCAACAATGAAAAACCCCAATACATTCAACAACAACCTCAACATTACTCAACACCAACAAATACAACAACAACCTCAACAATGAAAAACACCAAAAAATTCAACAACAACCCCAACATTGAAAAACACCAACAAATTCAACAACAACCTCAATATTGAAAATCACCAACAAATTCAACAACAACCTCAACAATGAAAAACACCAAAAAATTCAACAACAACCCAACATTGAAAAACACCAACAAATTCAACAACAACCTCAATATTGAAAATCACCAACAAATTCAACAACAACCTCAACAATGAAAAACAACAAAAAATTCAACAACAAACTCATCTTTGATAAAAACCAACAAATTCAACAACCTCAACATTAAAAGACACCAACAAATTCAACAACAACCTCAACATTGAAAATCTCCAACAAATTCAACAAATACCTCAACAATGAAAAACACCGAAAAATAAAAACAACAACCTCAACATACAAAAACACCAACAAATTCAACGAAAACCTCAACATTGAAAAACACCAAAAAATTCATCAAAAACCTCTACTTTGAAAAACACCAACAAATTCAACAACCTCAACATTGAAAAACACCAACTTATTCAACAACAACCTCAACAATGAAAAACACCAAAAAATTCAACAACAACCTCAGCATTCAAAAACACCAAAATATTCAAAAACAATCTCAACTTTGAAAAACACGATCCAAATCCTAAACCTCAACATTGAAAAGCACCAAAATATTCAACTACAACCTCAATATTGTAAATCACCAACAAATTCAAAAAAAACCTAAACAATGGAAAACACTAACAAATTCTTCAAAATCCTCAACAATGAAAAACACCAAAAAATTCAACAACAACCTCAACATTCAAAAACACCAACAATTTCAACAACAACCACAGCAATGAAAAACATCAATAAATTCAACAACAACCTCAACAATGAAAAACACCATAAATATCAATAAAAACCTCAACATTGAAAAACTCCAAGAATTTCAACAACTACCACAACAATGAAAAACACCAACAAATTCAACAACAACCTCAATATTGAAAATCACCATCAAATTGAACAAAAACCTCAACAATGAAAAACACAAAAAAATTCAACCAGAACCTCAATTTTGAAAAACACCAACAGATTTAACATCCTCAACATTGAAAAACTCCAACAATTTCAACAACAACCTCAACAATGAAAAACATCCAAAAATACAAAAACAACAACCTCAACATTCAAATACATCGAGAAATTCAACAACAACCACAGCTTTGAAAAACACCAACAAATTCAACTTCAACCTCAATTTTGAGAAATACAAAAAGATTAAAAAAAAAAATTGAATACACCAAAAAATTCAACAACAACCTCAAAATTGAAAAACACCAAAATATTCAAAAACAACCTCAACTTTGAAAAACACGATCCAATTCCAAAACCTCAAAATTGAAAGGCACCAAAAAACTCAACTACAACCTCAATATTGTTAATCACCAACAAATATAACAAAAACTTCAACAATGGAAACCACCAACAAATTCATCAAAAAGCTCAACAATGAAAAATACCAACAAATTCAACTACAACCTCAACATTCAAAAACACCAACAAATTCAACAAAAACCTCAACAATGGAAAACACCAACAAATTCATCAAAATCCTCAACAATGAAAAACACCACAAGATTCATCAACAACCTAAACATTCAGAAATACCAACAAATTCAACAACCTCAACATTGAAGAACTCCAAGAAATTCCACAACAACCTCAACAATGAAAAACACCAAAAAATTCAGCAACAACCTCAACATTGAACAACACCAACAAATTCAACAACAACCTCAATATTGAAAATCACTATCAAATTCAACAACAACCTCAACAATGAAAAACAACCAAAAATTCAAAAACAACAACCTCAGCAATGAAAAACAGCAAAACATTCAACAACAAGCTCAATATTGAAAATGACCAACAAATTCAACAACAACCTCAACAATGAAAAACATGAAAAAATTCAACAACAACAACCTCAACAATGAAAAACACCAACAAATTCAACAACAACCTCAACATTGAAAAACACCAACAAATTCAACAACAACCTCAATATTGAAAATCACCATCAAATTCAACAACAACCTCAATAATGAAAAACATCCAAAAATTCAAAAACAACAACCTCAACAATGAAAAACCCCAAAACATTCAACAAAAACCTCAACATTAATCAACACCAACAAATACAACAACAACCTCAACAATGAAAAACACCAAAAAATTCAACAACAACCCCAACATTGAAAAACACCAACATATTCAACAACAACCTCAATATTGAAAATCACCAACAAATTCAACAACAACCTCAACAATGAAAAACACCAAAAAATTCAACAACAACCCAACATTGAAAAACACCAACAAATTCAACAACAACCTCAACAATGAAAAACACCAAAAAATTCAACAACAACCTAACATTGAACAACACCAACAAATTCATCAACAACCTCAATATTGAAAATCACCAACAAATTCAACAACAACCTCAACAATGAAAAACAACAAAAAATTCAACAACAAACTCATCTTTGAAAAAAACCAACAAATTCAACAACCTCAACATTAAAAAACACCAACAAATTCAACAACAACCTCAACATTGAAAATCTCCAACAAATTCAACAAAAACCTCAACAATGAAAAACACCGAAAAATATAAACAACAACCTCAACATACAAAAACACCAACAAATTCAACGAAAACCTCAACATTGAAAAACACGAAAAAATTCATCAAAAACCTCTACTTTGAAAAACACCAACAAATTCAACAACCTCAACATTGAAAAACACCAACTTATTCAACAACAACCTCAACAATGAAAAACACCAAAAAATTCAACAACAACCTCTGCATTCAAAAACACCAAAATATTCAAAAACAACCTCAACTTTGAAAAACACGATCCAATTCCAAAACCTCAACATTGAAAAGCACCAAAATATTCAACTACAACCTCAATATTGTTAATCACCAACAAATTCAACAAAAACCTAAACAATGGAAAACACCAACAAATTCTTCAAAATCCTCAGCAATGAAAAACACCAAAAAATTCAACAACAACCTCAACATTCAACAACACCAACAATTTCAACAACAACCACAGCAATGAAAAACATCAATAAATTCAACAACAACCTCAACAATGAAAAACACCAAAAATATCAATAAAAACCTCAACATTGAAAAACTCCAACAATTTCAACAACTACCACAACAATGAAAAACACCAACAAATTCAATAAGAACCTCAATATTGAAAATCACCATCAAATTGAACAAAAACCTCAACAATGAAAAACACAAAAAAATTCAACCAGAACCTCAATTTTGAAAAACACCAACAGATTTAACATCCTCAACATTGAAAAACTCCAACAATTTCAACAACAACAACCTCAACAATGAAAAACATCCATAAATACAAAAACAACAACCTCAACAATGAAAACCACCAAAACATTCAACAACAACCTCAACATTAATCAACACAAACAAATACAACAACAACCTCAACAATGAAAAACACCAAAAAATTCAACAACAACCCCAACATTGAAAAACACCAACAAATTCAACAACAACCTCAACAATGAAAAAAATTCAAAAATTCAACAACAACCACCTCAACAATGAAAAACACCAAAAAATTCAACAACAAACTCATCTTTGAAAAAAACCAACAAATTCAACAACCTCAGCATTAAAAAACACCAACAAATTCAACAACAACCTCAGCATTGAAAATCTCCAACAAATTCAACAAAAACCTCAACTATGAAAAACACCGAAAAATAAAAACAACAACCTCAACATTGAAAAACACCAACTTATTCAACAACAACCTCAACAATGAAAAACACCAACAAATTCAACAACAACCTCAACATTCAAAAACAACAACAATTTCAACAACAACCACAGCAATGAAAAACATCAATAAATTCAACAACAAACTCAACAATGAAACACACCAAAAATATCAATAAAAACCTCAACATTGAAAAACTCCAAGAATTTCAACAACTACCACAACAATGAAAAACACCAAAAAATTCGACAACAAACTCAACATTGAAAATCACCATCAAATTCAAAAAAAACCTCAACAATGAAATCACCAAAAAATTAAACAACAACCTCAATTTTGAAAAACAGCAACAGATTTAACAACCTCAACATTCAAATACATCAAGAAATTCAACAACAACCACAGCTTTGAAAAACACCAACAAATTCAACTGCAATCTCAATTTTGAGAAATACAAAAAGATTTAAAAAAAAACATTGAATACACCAAAAAATTCAACAACAACCTCAAAATTGAAAAACACCAAAATATTCAAAAACAACCTCAACTTTGAAAAACACGATCCAATTCCAAAACCTCAAAATTGATAAGCACCAAAAAACTCAACTACAACCTCAATATTGTTAATCACCAACAAATTCAACAAAAACTTCAACAATGGAAACCACCAACAAATTCATCAAAAAGCTCAACAATGAAAAATACCAACAAATTCAACTACAACGTCAACATTCAAAAACACCAACAAATTCAACAAAAACCTCAACAATGGAAAACACCAGCAACTTCATCAAAATCCTCAACAAGGAAAAACACCACAAGATTCATCAACAACCTCAACATTCAGAAATACCAACAAATTCAACAACCTCAACATTGAAGAACTCCAAGAAAATCCACAACAACCTCAACAATGAAAAACACCAAAAAATTCAACAACAACCCCAACATTGAAAAACACCAACAAATTCAACAACAACCTCAACAATGAAAAACATGAAAAAATTCAACAACAACCTCAACATTGAAAAACACCAAAAAATTCAGCAACAACCTCAACATTGAACAACACCAACAAATTCAACAACAACCTCAATATTGATAATCACTATCAAATTCAACAACAACCTCAACAATGAAAAACAACCAAAAATTCAAAAACAACAACCTCAGCAATGGAAAACACCAAAACCATCAACAACAAGCTCATTATTGAAAATCACCAACAAATTCAACAACAACCTCAACAATCAAAAACATCCAAAAAGTCAACAACAACAACCTCAACAACGAAAAACCCCAAAACATTCAACAAAAACCTCAACATTAATCAACACCAACAAATACAACAACAACCTCAACAATGAAAAACACCAAAAAATTCAACAACAACCCCAACATTGAAAAACACCAACATATTCAACAACAACCTCAATATTGAAAATCACCAACAAATTCAACAACAACCTCAACAATGAAAAACACCAAAAAATTCAACAACAACCCAACATTGAAAAACACCAACAAATTCAACAACAACCTCAACAATGAAAAACACCAAAAAATTCAACAACAACCCAACATTGAACAACACCAACAAATTCAACAACAACCTCAATATTGAAAATCACCAACAAATTCAACAACAACCTCAACAATGAAAAACAACAAAAAATTCAACAACAAACTCATCTTTGAAAAAAACCAACAAATTCAACAACCTCAACATTAAAAAACACCAACAAATTCAACAACAACCTCAACATTGAAAATCTCCAACAAATTCAACAAATACCTCAACAATGAAAAACACCGAAAAATATAAACAACAACCTCAACATACAAAAACACCAACAAATTCAACGAAAACCTCAACATTGAAAAACACCAAAAAATTCATCAAAAACCTCTACTTTGAAAAACACCAACAAATTCAACAACCTCAACATTGAAAAACACCAACTTATTCAACAACAACCTCAACAATGAAAAGCACCAAAATATTCAACAACAACCTCAGCTTTCAAAAACACCAAAATATTCAAAAACAACCTCAACTTTGAAAAACACGATCCAATTCCAAAACCTCAACATTGAAAAGCACCAAAATATTCAACTACAACCTCAATATTGTAAATCACCAACAAATTCAACAAAAACCTAAACAATGGAAAACACCAACAAATTCTTCAAAATCCTCAACAATGAAAAACACCAAAAAATTCAACAACAACCTCAACATTCAACAACACCAACAATTTCAACAACAACCACAGCAATGAAAAACATCAATAAATTCAACAACAACCTCAACAATGACAAACACCAAAAATATCAATAAAAACCTCAACATTGAAAAACTCCAAGAATTTCAACAACTACCACAACAATGAAAAACACCAACAAATTCAACAACAACCTCAATATTGAAAATCACCATCAAATTGAACAAAAACCTCAACAATGAAAAACACAAAAAAATTCAACCAGAACCTCAATTTTGAAAAACACCAACAGATTTAACATCCTCAACATTGAAAAACTCCATGAATTTCAACAACTACCACAACAATGAAAAACACCAAAAAATTCGACAACAAATTCAACATTGGAAATCACCATCAAATTCAACAAAAACCTCAACAATGAAAACACCAAAAAATTAAACAACAAACTCAATTTTGAAAAACAGCAACAGATTTAACAACCTCAACATTCAAATACATCAAGAAATTCAACAACAACCACAGCTTTGAAAAACACCAACAAATTCAACTGCAACCTCAATTTTGAGAAATACAAAAAGATTAAAAAAAAAACATTGAATACACCAAAAAATTCAACAACAACCTCAAAATTGAAAAACACCAAAATATTCAAAAACAACCTCAACTTTGAAAAACACGATCCAATTCCAAAACCTCAAAATTGAAAAGCACCAAAAAACTCAACTACAACCTCAATATTGTTAATCACCAACAAATTCAACAAAAACTTCAACAATGGAAACCACCAACAAATTCATCCAAAAGCTCAACAATGAAAAATACCAACAAATTCAACGACAACGTCAACATTCAAAAACACCAACAAATTCAACAAAAACCTCAACAATGGAAAACACCAACAAATTCATCAAAATCCTCAACAATGAAAAACACCACAAGATTCATCAACAACCTCAACATTCAGAAATACCAATAAATTCAACAACCTCAACATTGAAGAACTCCAAGAAATTCCACAACAACCTCAACAATGAAAAACACCAAAAAATTCAACAACAAGCCCAACATTGAAAATCACCAACAAATTCAACAACAACCTCAACAATGAAAAACATGAAAAAATTCAACAACAACCTCAACATTGAAAAACACCAAAAAATTCAGCAACAACCTCAACATTGAACAACACCAACAAATTCAACAACAACCTCAATATTGAAAAACACTATCAAATTCAACAACAACCTCAACAATGAAAAACAACCAAAAATTCAAAAACAACAACCTCAGCAATGAAAAACACCAAAACCTTCAACAACCAGCTCAATATTGAAAATCACCAACAAATTCAACAACAACCTCAACAATGAAAAACATGAAAAAATTCAACAACAACAACCTCAACAATGAAAAACACCAACAAATTCAACAACAACCTCAACATTGAAAAACACCAACAAATTCAACTACAACCTCAATATTGAAAATAACCATCAAATTCAACAACAACCTCAACAATGAAAAACATCCAAAAATTCAAAAACAACAACCTCAACAATGAAAAACCCCAATACATTCATCAACAACCTCAACATTACTCAACACCAACAAATACAACAACAACCTCAACAATGAAAAACACCAAAAAATTCAACAACAACCCCAACATTGAAAAACACCAACAAATTCAACAACAACCTCAATATTGAAAATCACCAACAAATTCAACAACAACCTCAACAATGAAAAACACCAAAAAATTCAACAACAAGCCAACATTGAAAAACACCAACAAATTCAACAACAACCTCAATATTGAAAATCACCAACAAATTCAACAACAACCTCAACAATGAAAACCACCAAAACATTCAACAACAACCTCAACATTAATCAACACAAACAAATACAACAACAACCTCAACAATGAAAAACACCAAAAAATTCAACAACAACCCCAACATTGAAAAACACCAACAAATTCAACAACAACCTCAACAATGAAAAAAATTCAAAAATTCAACAACAACCACCTCAACAATGAAAAACACCAAAAAATTCAACAACAAACTCATCTTTGAAAAAAACCAACAAATTCAACAACCTCAGCATTAAAAAACACCAACAAATTCAACAACAACCTCAGCATTGAAAATCTCCAACAAATTCAACAAAAACCTCAACTATGAAAAACACCGAAAAATAAAAACAACAACCTCAACATTGAAAAACACCAACTTATTCAACAACAACCTCAACAATGAAAAACACCAACAAATTCAACAACAACCTCAACATTCAAAAACAACAACAATTTCAACAACAACCACAGCAATGAAAAACATCAATAAATTCAACAACAAACTCAACAATGAAACACACCAAAAATATCAATAAAAACCTCAACATTGAAAAACTCCAAGAATTTCAACAACTACCACAACAATGAAAAACACCAAAAAATTCGACAACAAACTCAACATTGAAAATCACCATCAAATTCAAAAAAAACCTCAACAATGAAATCACCAAAAAATTAAACAACAACCTCAATTTTGAAAAACAGCAACAGATTTAACAACCTCAACATTCAAATACATCAAGAAATTCAACAACAACCACAGCTTTGAAAAACACCAACAAATTCAACTGCAATCTCAATTTTGAGAAATACAAAAAGATTTAAAAAAAAACATTGAATACACCAAAAAATTCAACAACAACCTCAAAATTGAAAAACACCAAAATATTCAAAAACAACCTCAACTTTGAAAAACACGATCCAATTCCAAAACCTCAAAATTGATAAGCACCAAAAAACTCAACTACAACCTCAATATTGTTAATCACCAACAAATTCAACAAAAACTTCAACAATGGAAACCACCAACAAATTCATCAAAAAGCTCAACAATGAAAAATACCAACAAATTCAACTACAACGTCAACATTCAAAAACACCAACAAATTCAACAAAAACCTCAACAATGGAAAACACCAGCAACTTCATCAAAATCCTCAACAAGGAAAAACACCACAAGATTCATCAACAACCTCAACATTCAGAAATACCAACAAATTCAACAACCTCAACATTGAAGAACTCCAAGAAAATCCACAACAACCTCAACAATGAAAAACACCAAAAAATTCAACAACAACCCCAACATTGAAAAACACCAACAAATTCAACAACAACCTCAACAATGAAAAACATGAAAAAATTCAACAACAACCTCAACATTGAAAAACACCAAAAAATTCAGCAACAACCTCAACATTGAACAACACCAACAAATTCAACAACAACCTCAATATTGATAATCACTATCAAATTCAACAACAACCTCAACAATGAAAAACAACCAAAAATTCAAAAACAACAACCTCAGCAATGGAAAACACCAAAACCATCAACAACAAGCTCATTATTGAAAATCACCAACAAATTCAACAACAACCTCAACAATCAAAAACATCCAAAAAGTCAACAACAACAACCTCAACAACGAAAAACCCCAAAACATTCAACAAAAACCTCAACATTAATCAACACCAACAAATACAACAACAACCTCAACAATGAAAAACACCAAAAAATTCAACAACAACCCCAACATTGAAAAACACCAACATATTCAACAACAACCTCAATATTGAAAATCACCAACAAATTCAACAACAACCTCAACAATGAAAAACACCAAAAAATTCAACAACAACCCAACATTGAAAAACACCAACAAATTCAACAACAACCTCAACAATGAAAAACACCAAAAAATTCAACAACAACCCAACATTGAACAACACCAACAAATTCAACAACAACCTCAATATTGAAAATCACCAACAAATTCAACAACAACCTCAACAATGAAAAACAACAAAAAATTCAACAACAAACTCATCTTTGAAAAAAACCAACAAATTCAACAACCTCAACATTAAAAAACACCAACAAATTCAACAACAACCTCAACATTGAAAATCTCCAACAAATTCAACAAATACCTCAACAATGAAAAACACCGAAAAATATAAACAACAACCTCAACATACAAAAACACCAACAAATTCAACGAAAACCTCAACATTGAAAAACACCAAAAAATTCATCAAAAACCTCTACTTTGAAAAACACCAACAAATTCAACAACCTCAACATTGAAAAACACCAACTTATTCAACAACAACCTCAACAATGAAAAGCACCAAAATATTCAACAACAACCTCAGCTTTCAAAAACACCAAAATATTCAAAAACAACCTCAACTTTGAAAAACACGATCCAATTCCAAAACCTCAACATTGAAAAGCACCAAAATATTCAACTACAACCTCAATATTGTAAATCACCAACAAATTCAACAAAAACCTAAACAATGGAAAACACCAACAAATTCTTCAAAATCCTCAACAATGAAAAACACCAAAAAATTCAACAACAACCTCAACATTCAACAACACCAACAATTTCAACAACAACCACAGCAATGAAAAACATCAATAAATTCAACAACAACCTCAACAATGACAAACACCAAAAATATCAATAAAAACCTCAACATTGAAAAACTCCAAGAATTTCAACAACTACCACAACAATGAAAAACACCAACAAATTCAACAACAACCTCAATATTGAAAATCACCATCAAATTGAACAAAAACCTCAACAATGAAAAACACAAAAAAATTCAACCAGAACCTCAATTTTGAAAAACACCAACAGATTTAACATCCTCAACATTGAAAAACTCCATGAATTTCAACAACTACCACAACAATGAAAAACACCAAAAAATTCGACAACAAATTCAACATTGGAAATCACCATCAAATTCAACAAAAACCTCAACAATGAAAACACCAAAAAATTAAACAACAAACTCAATTTTGAAAAACAGCAACAGATTTAACAACCTCAACATTCAAATACATCAAGAAATTCAACAACAACCACAGCTTTGAAAAACACCAACAAATTCAACTGCAACCTCAATTTTGAGAAATACAAAAAGATTAAAAAAAAAACATTGAATACACCAAAAAATTCAACAACAACCTCAAAATTGAAAAACACCAAAATATTCAAAAACAACCTCAACTTTGAAAAACACGATCCAATTCCAAAACCTCAAAATTGAAAAGCACCAAAAAACTCAACTACAACCTCAATATTGTTAATCACCAACAAATTCAACAAAAACTTCAACAATGGAAACCACCAACAAATTCATCCAAAAGCTCAACAATGAAAAATACCAACAAATTCAACGACAACGTCAACATTCAAAAACACCAACAAATTCAACAAAAACCTCAACAATGGAAAACACCAACAAATTCATCAAAATCCTCAACAATGAAAAACACCACAAGATTCATCAACAACCTCAACATTCAGAAATACCAATAAATTCAACAACCTCAACATTGAAGAACTCCAAGAAATTCCACAACAACCTCAACAATGAAAAACACCAAAAAATTCAACAACAAGCCCAACATTGAAAATCACCAACAAATTCAACAACAACCTCAACAATGAAAAACATGAAAAAATTCAACAACAACCTCAACATTGAAAAACACCAAAAAATTCAGCAACAACCTCAACATTGAACAACACCAACAAATTCAACAACAACCTCAATATTGAAAAACACTATCAAATTCAACAACAACCTCAACAATGAAAAACAACCAAAAATTCAAAAACAACAACCTCAGCAATGAAAAACACCAAAACCTTCAACAACCAGCTCAATATTGAAAATCACCAACAAATTCAACAACAACCTCAACAATGAAAAACATGAAAAAATTCAACAACAACAACCTCAACAATGAAAAACACCAACAAATTCAACAACAACCTCAACATTGAAAAACACCAACAAATTCAACTACAACCTCAATATTGAAAATAACCATCAAATTCAACAACAACCTCAACAATGAAAAACATCCAAAAATTCAAAAACAACAACCTCAACAATGAAAAACCCCAATACATTCATCAACAACCTCAACATTACTCAACACCAACAAATACAACAACAACCTCAACAATGAAAAACACCAAAAAATTCAACAACAACCCCAACATTGAAAAACACCAACAAATTCAACAACAACCTCAATATTGAAAATCACCAACAAATTCAACAACAACCTCAACAATGAAAAACACCAAAAAATTCAACAACAAGCCAACATTGAAAAACACCAACAAATTCAACAACAACCTCAATATTGAAAATCACCAACAAATTCAACAACAACCTCAACAATGAAAAACAACAAAAAATTCAACAACAAACTCATCTTTGAAAAAAACCAACAAATTCAACAACCTCAACATTAAAAAACACCAACAAATTCAACAACAACCTCAACATTGAAAATCTCCAACAAATTCAACAAAAACCTCAACAATGAAAAACACCGAAAAATAAAAACAACAACCTCAACATACAAAAACACCAACAAATTCAACGAAAACCTCAACATTGAAAAACACCAAAAAATTCATCAAAAACCTCTACTTTGAAAAACACCAACAAATTCAACAACCTCAACATTGAAAAACACCAACTTATTCAACAACAACCTCAACAATGAAAAACACCAAAAAATTCAACAACAACCTCAGCATTCAAAAACACCAAAATATTCAAAAACAACCTCAACTTTGAAAAACACGATCCAAATCCAAAACCTCAACATTGAAAAGCACCAAAATATTCAACTACAACCCCAATATTGTAAATCACCAACAAATTCAACAAAAACCTAAACAATGGAAAACACTAACAAATTCTTCAAAATCCTCAACAATGAAAAACACCAAAAAATTCAACAACAACCTCAACATTCAAAAACACCAACAATTTCAACAACAACCACAGCAATGAAAAACATCAATAAATTCAACAACAACCTCAACAATGAAAAACACCAAAAATATCAATAAAAACCTCAACATTGAAAAACTCCAACAATTTCAACAACTACTACAACAATGAAAAACACCAACAAATTCAACAACAACCTCAATATTGAAAATCACCATCAAATTGAACAAAAACCTCAACAATGAAAAACACAAAAAAATTCAACCAGAACCTCAATTTTGAAAAACACCAACAGATTTAACATCCTCAACATTGAAAAACTCCAACAATTTCAACAACAACCTCAACAATGAAAAACATCCAAAAATACAAAAACAACAACCTCAACAATGAAAACCACCAAAACATTCAACAACAACCTCAACATTGAACAACACCAACAAATTCAACAACAACCTCAATATTGAAAATCACCAACAAATTCAACAACAACCTCAACAATGAAAAACAACAAAAAATTCAACAACAAACTCATCTTTGAAAAAAACCAACAAATTCAACAACCTCAACATTAAAAAACACCAACAAATTCAACAACAACCTCAACATTGAAAATCTCCAACAAATTCAACAAAAACCTCAACAATGAAAAACACCGAAAAATATAAACAACAACCTCAACATACAAAAACACCAACAAATTCAACGAAATCCTCAACATTGAAAAGCACCAAAAAATTCATCAAAAACCTCTACTTTGAAAAACACCAACAAATTCAACAACCTCAACATTGAAAAACACCAACTTATTCAACAACAACCTCAACAATGAAAAGCACCAAAATATTCAACAACAACCTCAGCTTTCAAAAACACCAAAATATTCAAAAACAACCTCAACTTTGAAAAACACGATCCAATTCCAAAACCTCAACATTGAAAAGCACCAAAATATTCAACTACAACCTCAATATTGTAAATCACCAACAAATTCAACAAAAACCTAAACAATGGAAAACACCAACAAATTCTTCAAAATCCTCAACAATGAAAAACACCAAAAAATTCAACAACAACCTCAACATTCAACAACACCAACAATTTCAACAACAACCACAGCAATGAAAAACATCAATAAATTCAACAACAACCTCAACAATGAAAAACACCAAAAATATCAATAAAAACCTCAACATTGAAAAACTCCAAGAATTTCAACAACTACCACAACAATGAAAAACACCAACAAATTCAACAACAACCTCAATATTGAAAATCACCATCAAATTGAACAAAAACCTCAACAATGAAAAACACAAAAAAATTCAACCAGAACCTCAATTTTGAAAAACACCAACAGATTTAACATCCTCAACATTGAAAAACTCCAAGAATTTCAACAACTACCACAACAATGAAAAACACCAAAAAATTCGACAACAAATTCAACATTGGAAATCACCATCAAATTCAACAAAAACCTCAACAATGAAAACACCAAAAAATTAAACAACAAACTCAATTTTGAAAAACAGCAACAGATTTAACAACCTCAACATTCAAATACATCAAGAAATTCAACAACAACCACAGCTTTGAAAAACACCAACAAATTCAACTGCAACCTCAATTTTGAGAAATACAAAAAGATTAAAAAAAAAACATTGAATACACCAAAAAATTCAACAACAACCTCAAAATTGAAAAACACCAAAATATTCAAAAACAACCTCAACTTTGAAAAACACGATCCAATTCCAAAACCTCAAAATTGAAAAGCACCAAAAAACTCAACTACAACCTCAATATTGTTAATCACCAACAAATTCAACAAAAACTTCAACAATGGAAACCACCAACAAATTCATCAAAAAGCTCAACAATGAAAAATACCAACAAATTCAACTACAACCTCAACATTCAAAAACACCAACAAATTCAACAAAAACCTCAACAATGGAAAACACCAACAACTTCATCAAAATCCTCAACAATGAAAAACACCACAAGATTCATCAACAACCTCAACATTCAGAAATACCAACAAATTCAACAACCTCAACATTGAAGAACTCCAAGAAATTCCACAACAACCTCAACAATGAAAAACACCAAAAAATTCAACAACAACCCCAACATTGAAAAACACCAACAAATTCAACAACAACCTCAACAATGAAAAACATGAAAAAATTCAACAACAACCTCAACATTGAAAAACACCAAAAAATTCAGCAACAACCTCAACATTGAACAACACCAACAAATTCAACAACAACCTCAATATTGAAAAACACTATCAAATTCAACAACAACCTCAACAATGAAAAACAACCAAAAATTCAAAAACAACAACCTCAGCAATGAAAAACACCAAAACCTTCAACAACCAGCTCAATATTGAAAATCACCAACAAATTCAACAACAACCTCAACAATGAAAAACATGAAAAAATTCAACAACAACAACCTCAACAATGAAAAACACCAACAAATTCAACAACAACCTCAACATTGAAAAACACCAACAAATTCAACAACAACCTCAATATTGAAAATAACCATCAAATTCAACAACAACCTCAACAATGAAAAACATCCAAAAATTCAAAAACAACAACCTCAACAATGAAAAACCCCAATACATTCATCAACAACCTCAACATTACTCAACACCAACAAATACAACAACAACCTCAACAATGAAAAACACCAAAAAATTCAACAACAACCCCAACATTGAAAAACACCAACAAATTCAACAACAACCTCAATATTGAAAATCACCAACAAATTCAACAACAACCTCAACAATGAAAAACACCAAAAAATTCAACAACAAGCCAACATTGAAAAACACCAACAAATTCAACAACAACCTCAATATTGAAAATCACCAACAAATTCAACAACAACCTCAACAATGAAAAACAACAAAAAATTCAACAACAAATTCATCTTTGAAAAAAACCAACAAATTCAACAACCTCAACATTAAAAAACACCAACAAATTCAACAACAACCTCAACATTGAAAATCTCCAACAAATTCAACAAAAACCTCAACAATGAAAAACACCGAAAAATAAAAACAACAACCTCAACATACAAAAACACCAACAAATTCAACGAAAACCTCAACATTGAAAAACACCAAAAAATTCATCAAAAACCTCTACTTTGAAAAACACCAACAAATTCAACAACCTCAACATTGAAAAACACCAACTTATTCAACAACAACCTCAACAATGAAAAACACCAAAAAATTCAACAACAACCTCAGCATTCAAAAACACCAAAATATTCAAAAACAACCTCAACTTTGAAAAACACGATCCAAATCCAAAACCTCAACATTGAAAAGCACCAAAATATTCAACTACAACCTCAATATTGTAAATTACCAACAAATTCAACAAAAACCTAAACAATGGAAAACACTAACAAATTCTTCAAAATCCTCAACAATGAAAAACACCAAAAAATTCAACAACAACCACAACATTGAAAATCACCAACAAATTCAACAACAACCTCAACAATGAAAAACACCAACAAATTGAACAAAAACCTCAACAAGAAAAACACCGAAAGATTCATCAACAACCTCAACATTCAAAAACACCAACAAATTCAACAGAAACCACAACAATGAAAAGCACCTAAAAATTCAACAACAGCCTCAACATTGAAAGTCACCAACAAATTCAACAAAAACCTCAACAATGAAAAGCACCAAATAATGCATCAACAACCTCAACATTCAAAAACACCAAAAGATTCAAAAAAAACCTCAACAATGAAAAACACCGAAAAAATTAAACAACAACCTCAACTTTGAAAAACACCAACAACTTCAACAACCTCCACATTGAAAAAAACCAACAAATTCAACTGCAAGCTCAACTTTGAAAAATACAAAAATGATCGAAAAAAACCATTGATAACAACAATGACTTCAACAACCTCAACAATGAAAAACAGCAACAAATTCAACAAAAACCTCAACAATGAAAAGCACCGAAAGATTCATCAACAACCTCAACATTCAAAAAACCAACAAACTCAACAGAAACCTCAACAATGAAAAATACCTAAAAATTCAACAACAACCTCAACATTGAAAATCACCAACAAATTCAACAACAACCTCAGCAATGAAAAACATCAAAAAATGCAACAACAACTTCAACATTGAAAATCACCAACAAATTCAACAACAACCTCAACAATGAAAAACACAAACAATTTCCACAAAAACCTCAACAATGAAAAACACCAAAAAATTCATCAACAACCTCAACATTCATAAACGCTAACAAATTCAAATAAAACCTCAACAATGAAAAATACCAAAAAATTCAACAGCAACCTCAACATTGAAAATCACCAACAAATTCAACAAAAACCTCAACAATGAAAAACACCAAAAAATTCAACAACAACCTCAACTTTGAAACACATCAACAAATTCAACAACCTCAACATTGCAAAACACCAACAATTTCAACTGCAACCTCAACTTTGAAAAATACAAAAAGGTTCAACAAAATAAAAATTGATAACAACAACAAATTCAACAACAACCTCAATATTGATAATCACCAACAAATTTAACAACAACCTCAACAATGAAAAACATCAAACAATTCAACAACAACCTCAACATTCAAAAACAGCAACAAATTCAACAACAACCTCCACAATGAAAAACACCAAAAAATTCATCAACAACCTCAACATTCAAAAACAGCAACAAATTCAACAAAAACCTCAACAATTAAAAACACCAAAAAATTCAACAACAACGTCAACTTTGAAAAATACCAATAAATTCAACAACCTCAATAATGAAAAACACCAACAAATTCAACAAAAACCTCAACAATGAAAAACATCAAATAATGCATCAACAACCTCAACATTCAAAAACAACAAAAAATTCAACAATAACCTCAACAATGAAAAACAACGAAAAATTCAACAACAAACTCAACATTGAAAATCACCAACAAATTCAACAACAACCTCAACTTTGAAAAACACCAACAAATTCAAAACCCTCAACATGGAAAAACACCAACAAATTCAACCACAACCTCAACAATGAAAAACACCAACAAATTGAACAAAAACCTCAACAAGGAAAAACACCGAAAGATTCATCAACAACCTCAACATTCAAAAACACCAACAAATTCAACAGAAACCACAACAATGAAAAGCACCTAAAAATTCAACAACAACCTCAACATTGAAAGTCACCAACAAATTCAACAAAAACCTCAACAATGAAAAGCACCAAATAATGCATCAACAACCTCAACATTCTAAAACACCAAAAGATTCAACAAAAACCTCAACAATGAAAAACAACGAAAAAATTAAACAACAACCTCAACTTTGAAAAACACCAACAACTTCAACAACCTCAACATTTAAAAACACCAACAAATTCAACTGCAAGCTCAACTTTGAAAAATACAAAAATGATCAAAAAAAACCATTCATAACACCAATGAATTCAACAACCTCAACATTGAAAATCACCAACAAATTCAACAACAACCTCAACAATGAAAAACACCAACAAATTCAACAAAAACCTCAACAATGAAAAACACCGAAAGATTCATCAACAACCTCAACATTCAAAAAAACCAACAAACTCAACAGAAACCTCAACAATGAAAAACACGTAAAAATTCAACAACAACCACAACATTGAAAATCACCAACAAATTCAACAACAACCTCAAAAATGAAAAACACCAAATAATGCATCAACAACCTCAACATTCAAAAACAACAAAAAATTCAACAAAAACCTCAACAATGAAAAACACCGAAAGATTCAACAACAACCTCAACTTTCAACAAGACCAACAACTTCAACAACCTCAACATTGAAAAACACCAACAATTTCAACTGCAACCTCAACTTTGAAAAATAGAAAAATGATCAAAAAAAATCATTGATAACACCAATGAATTCAACAACCTCAACATTGAAAATAACCAACAAATTCAACAACAACCTCAGCAATGAAAAACATCAAAAAATGCAACAACAACCTCAACATTGAAAATCACCAACAAATTCAACAACAACCTCAACTTTGAAAAACACCAACAAATTCAAAAACCTCAACATGGAAAAACAACAACAAATTGAACCAGAACTTCAATATTGAAAATCACCAACAAATTCAACAACAACCTCAACAATGAAAAACACAAACAATTTCAACAAAAACCTCAACAATGAAAAACACCAACAAATTGAACAAAAACCTCAACAAGGAAAAACACCGAAAGATTCATCAACAACCTCAACATTCAAAAACACCAACAAATTCAACAGAAACCACAACAATGAAAAACACCTAAAAATTCAACAACAACCTCAACATTGAAAGTCACCAACAAATTCAACAAAAACCTCAACAATGAAAAGCACCAAATAATGCATCAACAACCTCAACATTCAAAAACAACAAAAAAATCAACAAAAACCTCAACAATGAAAAACACCGAAAAATTCAACAACAACCTCAACTTCGATAAACACCAACAAATTCAACTGCAAGCTCAACTTTGAAAAATACAAAAATGATCAAAAAAAACCATTCATAACACCAATGAATTCAACAACCTCAACATTGAAAATCACCAACAAATTCAACATCAACCTCAACAATGAAAAACACCAACAAATTGAACAAAAACCTCAACAATGAAAAACACCGAAAGATTCATCAACAACCTCAACATTCAAAAAAACCAACAAACTCAACAGAAACCTCAACAATGAAAAACACCTAAAAATTCAACAACAACCACAACATTGAAAATCACCAACAAATTCAACAACAACCTCAACAATGAAAAACACCAACAAATTGAACAAAAACCTCAACAAGAAAAACACCGAAAGATTCATCAACAACCTCAACATTCAAAAACACCAACAAATTCAACAGAAACCACAACAATGAAAAGCACCTAAAAATTCAACAACAGCCTCAACATTGAAAGTCACCAACAAATTCAACAAAAACCTCAACAATGAAAAGCACCAAATAATGCATCAACAACCTCAACATTCAAAAACACCAAAAGATTCAAAAAAAACCTCAACAATGAAAAACACCGAAAAAATTAAACATCAACCTCAACTTTGAAAAACACCAACAACTTCAACAACCTCAACATTGAAAAACACCAACAAATTCAACTGCAAGCTCAACTTTGAAAAATACAAAAATGATCAAAAAAAACCATTGATAACACCAATGACTTCAACAACCTCAACAATGAAAATCAGCAACAAATTCAACAAAAACCTCAACAATGAAAAGCACCGAAAGATTCATCAACAACCTCAACATTCAAAAAAACCAACAAACTCAACAGAAACCTCAACAATGAAAAATACCTAAAAATTCAACAACAACCTCAACATTGAAAATCACCAACAAATTCAACAACAACCTCAGCAATGAAAAACATCAAAAAATGCAACAACAACTTCAACATTGAAAATCACCAACAAATTCAACAACAACCTCAACAATGAAAAACACAAACAATTTCCACAAAAACCTCAACAATGAAAAACACCAAAAAATTCATCAACAACCTCAACATTCATAAACGCTAACAAATTCAAAAAAAACCTCAACAATGAAAAATACCAAAAAATTCAACAGCAACCTCAACATTGAAAATCACCAACAAATTCAACAAAAACCTCAACAATGAAAAACACCAAAAAATTCAACAACAACCTCAACTTTGAAACACATCAACAAATTCAACAACCTCAACATTGCAAAACACCAACAATTTCAACTGCAACCTCAACTTTGAAAAATACAAAAAAGATTTTAGAAACCCATTGATAACACCAATAATTTCAACAACATCAACTTTGAAAAACACCAACAAATTCAACCACAACCTCAACATTGAAAATCACCAACAAAGTCAACAACAACCTCAACAATGAAAAATACCAACAAATTCAACAAAAATCTCAACAATGAAAAACACCAACAAATTCAACAACAAACTCAGCTTTGAAAAACACAAACAAATTCAACAGCCTCAACATTGAAAAACACCAACAAATTCAACAACAACCTCAACCTTCAAAAATACAAAAAGGTTCAACAAAATAAAAATTGATAACAACAACAAATTCAACAACAACCTCAATATTGAAAATCACCAACAAATTTAACAACAACCTCAACAATGAAAAACATCAAACAATTCAACAACAACCTCAACATTCAAAAACAGCAACAAATTCAACAACAACCTCATCAATGAAAAACACCAAAAAATTCATCAACAACCTCAACATTCAAAAACAGCAACAAATTCAACAAAAACCTCAACAATTAAAAACACCAAAAAATTCAACAACAACGTCAACTTTGAAAAATACCAATAAATTCAACAACCTCAATAATGAAAAACAACAACAAATTCAACAAAAACCTCAACAAGGAAAAACATCAAATAATGCATCAACAACCTCAACATTCAAAAACAACAAAAAATTCAACAATAACCTCAACAATGAAAAACACCGAAAAATTCAACAACAAACTCAACATTGAAAATCACCAACAAATTCAACAACAACCTCAACTTTGAAAAACACCAACAAATTCAAAACCCTCAACATGGAAAAACACCAACAAATTCAACCACAACCTCAACAATGAAAAACACCAACAAATTGAACAAAAACCTCAGCAAGGAAAGACACCGAAAGATTCATCAACAACCTCAACATTCAAAAACACCAACAAATTCAACAGAAACCACAACAATGAAAAACACCTAAAAATTCAACAACAACCTCAACATTGAAAGTCACCAACAAATTCAACAAAAACCTCAACAATGAAAAGCACCAAATAATGCATCAAAAACCTCAACATTCAAAAACACCAAAAAATTCAACAAAAACCTCAACAATGAAAAACACCGAAAAATTCAACAACAACCTCAACTTTGAAAAACACCAACAGCTTCAACAACCTCAACATTGAAAAACACCAACAAATTCAACTGCAAGTTCAACTTTGAAAAATACACAAATGATCAAAAAAAAAACATTGATAACACCGATGAATTCAAAAACCTCAACATTGAAAATCACCAACAAATTCAACAACAACCTCAACAATGAGAAACACCAACAAATTCAACAAAAACCTCAACAATGAAAAACACCGAAAGATTCATCAACAACCTCAACATTCAAAAATACCAACAAATTCAACAGAAACCACAACAATGAAAAACACCTAAAAATTCAACAACAACCTCAACATTGAAAATCACAAACAAATTCAACAACAACCTCAACAATGAAAAACACCAAATAATGCATCAACAACCTCAACATTCAAAAACAACAAAAAATTCAACAAAAACCTCAACAATGAAAAACACCGAAAAATTCAACAACAACCTCAACTTTGAACAACACCAACAACTTCAACAACCTCAACATTGAAAAACACCAACAATTTCAACTGCAACCTCAACTTTGTAACATAGAAAAATGATCAAAAAAAACCATTGATAACACCAATGAATTCAACAACCTCAACATTGAAAATCACCAACAAATTCAACAACAACCTCAGCAATGAAAAACATCAAAAAATGCAACAACAACTTCAACATTGAAAATCACCAACAAATTCAACAACAACCTCAACTTTGAAAAACACCAACAAATTCAAAAACCTCAACATGGAAAAACAACAACAAATTGAACCAGAACCTCAATATTGAAAATCACCAACAAATTCAACAACAACCCCAACAATGAAAAACACAAACAATTTCAACAAAAACCTCAACAATGAAAAACACCAAAAAATTCATCAACAACCTCAACATTCAAAACCGCTAACAAATTCAACAAAAACCTCAACAATGAAAAATACCAAAAAATTCAACAACAACCTCAACATTGAAAATCACCAACAAATTCAACAAAAACCTCAACAATGAAAAACACCAAAAAGTTCAACAACAACCTCAACTTTGAAAAACACCAACAAATTCAACAACCTCAACATTGCAAAACACGAACAATTTCAACTGCAACCTCAACTTTGAAAAATACAAAAAAGATTTAAAAGAACCATTGATAACACCAATAATTTCAACAACATCAACTTTGAAAAACACCAACAAATTCAACCACAACCTCAACATTGAAAATCACCAACAAAGTCAACAACAACCTCAACAATGAAGAACACCAACAAATTCAACAAAAACCTCAACAATTAAAAACACCAAAAAATTCAACAACAACGTCAACTTTGAAAAATACCAATAAATTCAACAACCTCAATAATGAAAAACACCAACAAATTAAACAAAAACCTCAACAATGAAAAACATCAAATAATGCATCAACAACCTCAACATTCAAAAACAACAAAAAATTCAACAATAACCTCAACAATGAAAAACACCGAAAAATTCAACAACAAACTCAACATTGAAAATCACCAACAAATTCAACAACAACCTCAACTTTGAAAAACACCAAAAAATTCAAAACCCTCAACATGGAAAAACACCAACAAATTCAACCACAACCTCAACAATGAAAAACACCAACAAATTGAACAAAAACCTCAACAAGGAAAAACACCGAAAGATTCATCAACAACCTCAACATTCAAAAACACCAACAAATTCAACAGAAACCACAACAATGAAAAGCACCTAAAAATTCAACAACAACCTCAACATTGAAAGTCACCAACAAATTCAACAAAAACCTCAACAATGAAAAGCACCAAATAATGCATCAACAACCTCAACTTTGAAAAACACCAACAACTTCAACAACCTCAACATTTAAAAACACCAACAAATTCAACTGCAAGCTCAACTTTGAAAAATACAAAAATGATCAAAAAAAACCATTCATAACACCAATGAATTCAACAACCTCAACATTGAAAATCACCAACAAATTCAACAACAACCTCAACAATGAAAAACACCAACAAATTCAACAAAAACCTCAACAATGAAAAACACCGAAAGATTCATCAACAACCTCAACATTCAAAAAAACCAACAAACTCAACAGAAACCTCAACAATGAAAAACACGTAAAAATTCAACAACAACCACAACATTGAAAATCACCAACAAATTCAACAACAACCTCAAAAATGAAAAACACCAAATAATGCATCAACAACCTCAACATTCAAAAACAACAAAAAATTCAACAAAAACCTCAACAATGAAAAACACCGAAAGATTCAACAACAACCTCAACTTTGAAAAACACCAACAACTTCAACAACCTCAACATTGAAAAACACCAACAATTTCAACTGCAACCTCAACTTTGAAAAATAGAAAAATGATCAAAAAAAATCATTGATAACACCAATGAATTCAACAACCTCAACATTGAAAATCACCAACAAATTCAACAACAACCTCAGCAATGAAAAACATCAAAAAATGCAACAACAACTTCAACATTGAAAATCACCAACAAATTCAACAACAACCTCAACTTTGAAAAACACCAACAAATTCAAAAACCTCAACATG
The DNA here is from genome assembly GCF_964194155.1 of Cetorhinus maximus. Taxonomy (NCBI): domain Eukaryota; kingdom Metazoa; phylum Chordata; class Chondrichthyes; order Lamniformes; family Cetorhinidae; genus Cetorhinus; species Cetorhinus maximus. Next base: position 2,126,063 of record NW_027596101.1, on the reverse strand, counting down.
GAAAAACAACAACAAATTGAACCAGAACCTCAATATTGAAAATCACCAACAAATTCAACAACAACCTCAACAATGAAAAACACAAACAATTTCAACAAAAACCTCAACAATGAAAAACACCAACAAATTGAACAAAAACCTCAACAAGGAAAAACACCGAAAGATTCATCAACAACCTCAACATTCAAAAACACCAACAAATTCAACAGAAACCACAACAATGAAAAACACCTAAAAATTCAACAACAACCTCAACATTGAAAGTCACCAACAAATTCAACAAAAACCTCAACAATGAAAAGCACCAAATAATGCATCAACAACCTCAACATTCAAAAACAACAAAAAAATCAACAAAAACCTCAACAATGAAAAACACCGAAAAATTCAACAACAACCTCAACTTCGAAAAACACCAACAAATTCAACTGCAAACTCAACTTTGAAAAATACAAAAATGATCAAAAAAAACCATTCATATCACCAATGAATTCAACAACCTCAACATTGAAAATCACCAACAAATTCAACATCAACCTCAACAATGAAAAACACCAACAAATTCAACAAAAACCTCAACAATGAAAAACACCGAAAGATTCATCAACAACCTCAACATTCAAAAAAACCAACAAACTCAACAGAAACCTCAACAATGAAAAACACCTAAAAATTCAACAACAACCACAACATTGAAAATCACCAACAAATTCAACAACAACCTCAACAATGAAAAACACCAACAAATTGAACAAAAACCTCAACAAGAAAAACACCGAAAGATTCATCAACAACCTCAACATTCAAAAACACCAACAAATTCAACAGAAAACACAACAATGAAAAGCACCTAAAAATTCAACAACAGCCTCAACATTGAAAGTCACCAACAAATTCAACAAAAACCTCAACAATGAAAAGCACCAAATAATGCATCAACAACCTCAACATTCAAAAACACCAAAAGATTCAAAAAAAACCTCAACAATGAAAAACACCGAAAAAATTAAACAACAACCTCAACTTTGAGAAACATCAACAACTTCAACAACCTCAACATTGAAAAACACCAACAAATTCAACTGCAAGCTCAACTTTGAAAAATACAAAAATGATCAAAAAAAACCATTGATAACAACAATGACTTCAACAACCTCAACAATGAAAAACAGCAACAAATTCAACAAAAACCTCAACAATGAAAAGCACCGAAAGATTCATCAACAACCTCAACATTCAAAAAACCAACAAACTCAACAGAAACCTCAACAATGAAAAATACCTAAAAATTCAACAACAACCTCAACATTGAAAATCACCAACAAATTCAACAACAACCTCAACAATGAAAAACACAAACAATTTCCACAAAAACCTCAACAATGAAAAACACCAAAAAATTCATCAACAACCTCAACATTCATAAACGCTAACAAATTCAAATAAAACCTCAACAATGAAAAATACCAAAAAATTCAACAGCAACCTCAACATTGAAAATCACCAACAAATTCAACAAAAACCTCAGCAATGAAAAACACCAAAAAATTCAACAACAACCTCAACTTTGAAACACATCAACAAATTCAACAACCTCAACATTGCAAAACACCAACAATTTCAACTGCAACCTCAACTTTGAAAAATACAAAAAAGATTTTAGAAACCCATTGATAACACCAATAATTTCAAAAACATCAACTTTGAAAAACACCAACAAATTCAACCACAACCTCAACATTGAAAATCGCCAACAAAGTCAACAACAACCTCAACAATGAAAAACACCAACAAATTCAACAAAAATCTCAACAATGAAAAACACCAACAAATTCAACAACAAATTCAGCTTTCAAAAACACAAACAAATTCAGCAGCCTCAACATTGAAAAACACCAACAAATTCAACAACAACCTCAACTTTCAAAAATACAAAAAGGTTCAACAAAATAAAAATTGATAACAACAACAAATTCAACAACAACCTCAATATTGAAAATCACCAACAAATTTAACAACAACCTCAACAATGAAAAACATCAAACAATTCAACAACAACCTCAACATTCAAAAACAGCAACAAATTCAACAACAACCTCATCAATGAAAAACACCAAAAAATTCATCAACAACCTCAACATTCAAAAACAGCAACAAATTCAACAAAAACCTCAACAATTAAAAACACCAAAAAATTCAACAACAACGTCAACTTTGAAAAATACCAATAAATTCAACAACCTCAATAATGAAAAACACCAACAAATTCAACAAAAACCTCAACAATGAAAAACATCAAATAATGCATCAACAACCTCAACATTCAAAAACAACAAAAAATTCAACAATAACCTCAACAATGAAAAACACCGAAAAATTCAACAACAAACTCAACATTGAAAATCACCAACAAATTCAACAACAACCTCAACTTTGAAAAACACCAACAAATTCAAAACCCTCAACATGGAAAAACACCAACAAATTCAACCACAACCTCAACATTGAAAAACACCAACAAATTGAACAAAAACCTCAGCAAGGGAAGACACCGAAAGATTCATCAACAACCTCAACATTCAAAAACACCAACAAATTCAACAGAAACCACAACAATGAAAAACACCTAAAAATTCAACAACAACCTCAACATTGAAAGTCACCAACAAATTCAACAAAAACCTCAACAATGAAAAGCACCAAATAATGCATCAAAAACCTCAACATTCAAAAACACCAAAAAATTAAACAAAAACCTCAACAATGAAAAACACCGAAAAATTCAACAACAACCTCAACTTTGAAAAACACCAACAGCTTCAACAACCTCAACATTGAAAAACACCAACAAATTCAACTGCAAGTTCAACTTTGAAAAATACACAAATGATCAAAAAAAAAACATTGATAACACCGATGAATTCAACAACCTCAACATTGAAAATCACCAACAAATTCAACAACAACCTCAACAATGAGAAACACCAACAAATTCAACAAAAACCTCAACAATGAAAAACACCGAAAGATTCATCAACAACCTCAACATTCAAAAATACCAACAAATTCAACTGAAACCACAACAATGAAAAACACCTAAAAATTCAACAACAACCTCAACATTGAAAATCACCAACAAATTCAACAACAACCTCAACAATGAAAAACACCAAATAATGCATCAACAACCTCAACATTCAAAAACAACATAAAATTCAACAAAAACCTCAACAATGAAAAACACCGAAAAATTCAACAACAACCTCAACTTTGAACAACACCAACAGCTTCAACAACCTCAACATTGAAAAACACCAACAATTTCAACTGCAACCTCAACTTTGTAACATAGAAAAATGATCAAAAAAAACCATTGATAACACCAATGAATTCAACAACCTCAACATTGAAAATCACCAACAAATTCAACAACAACCTCAGCAATGAAAAACATCAAAAAATGCAACAACAACTTCAACATTGAAAATCACCAACAAATTCAACAACAACCTCAACTTTGAAAAACACCAACAAATTCAAAAACCTCAACATGGAAAAACAACAACAAATTGAACCAGAACCTCAATATTGAAAATCACCAACAAATTCAACAACAACCCCAACAATGAAAAACACAAACAATTTCAACAAAAACCTCAACAATGAAAAACACCAAAAAATTCATCAACAACCTCAACATTCAAAACCGCTAACAAATTCAACAAAAACCTCAACAATGAAAAGCACCAAATAATGCAACAACAACCTCAACATTCAAAAACACCAAAAGATTCAACAAAAACCTCAACAATGAAAAACACCGAAAAAATTAAACAACAACCTCAACTTTGAAAAACACCAACAACTTAACAACCTCAACATTGAAAAACACCAACAAATTCAACTGCTCGCTCAACTTTGGAAAATACAAAAATGATCAAAAAAAACCATTCATAACACCAATGAATTCAACAACCTCAACATTGAAAATCACCAACAAATTGAACAACAACCTCAACAATGAAAAACACCATCAAATTCAACAAAAACCTCAACAATGAAAAACACCGAAAGTTTCATCAACAACCTCAACATTCAAAAAAACCAACAAACTCAACAGAAACCTCAACAATGAAAAACACGTAAAAATTCAACAACAACCACATCATTGAAAATCACCAACAAATTCAACAACAACCTCAACTTTCAAAAATACAAAAAGGTTCAACAAAATAAAAATTCATAACAACAACAAATTCAACAACAACCTCAATATTGAAAATCACCAACCAATTTAACAACAACCTCAACAATGAAAAACATCAAACAATTCAACGACAACCTCAACATTCAAAAACACCAGCAAATTCAACAACAACCTTAGCAATGAAAAACACCAAAAAATTCAACAACAACCTCAACATTCAAAAACAGCAACAAATTCAACAAAAACGTCAACAATTAATAACACCAAAATATTGAACAACAACGTCAACCTTGAAAAATACCAATAAATTCAACAACCTCAACAATGAAAAACACCAACAAATTCAACAACAAACTCAACATTGAAAATCACCGAAAAATTCAACAACAACCTCAACATTGAAAAACTCCAACAATTTCAACAACAACCTCAACAATGAAAAACACCAAAAATTTCAACAACAAACTCAACATTGAAAATCACCAACAAATTCAACAACAACATCAACTTTGAAAAACACCAACAAATCCAAAAACCTCAACATGGAAAAACACCAACAATTTCAACCACAACCTCAACATTGAAAATCACCAACAAATTCAACAACAACCTCAACAATGAAAAACAACAACAAATTGTACAAAAAATTGAACAAGGAAAAACACCGAAAGATTCATCAACAACCTCAACATTCAAAAAAACCAACAAACTCAACAGAAACCTCAACAATGAAAAACACCTAAAAATTCAACAACAACCACAACATTGAAAATCACCAACAAATTCAACAACAACCTCAACAATGAATAACACCAAATAATGCATCAACAACCTCAACATTCAAAAACAACAAAAAATTCAACAAAAACCTCAACAATGAAAAACTCCGAAAAATTCAACAACACCCTCAGCTTTGAAAAACACCAACAACTTCAACAACCTCAACATTGAAAGACACCATCAAATTCAACTGAAAGTTCAACTTTGAAAAATACACAAATGATCAAAATATAACCATTGATAACACCGATGAATTCAACAACATCAACTTTGAAAAACACCAACAAATTCAACAACAACCTCAGCAATGAAAAACATCAAAAAATGAAACAACAACCTCAACATTGAAAATCACCAACAAATTCAACAACAACCTCAACTTTGAAAAACACCAACAAATTCAAAAACCTCAACATGGAAAAACAACAACAAATTGAAACAGAACCTCAATATTGAAAATCACCAACAAATTCAACAACAACCTCAACAATGAAAAACACAAACAATTTCAACAAAAAACTCAACAATGAAAAACACCAAAAAATTCATCAACAACCTCAACATTCAAAAACGCTAACAAATTCAACAAAACCCTCAACAATGAAAAACACCAAAAAATTCAACATCAACCTCAACATTGAAAATCACCAACAAATTCAACAAAAACCTCAACAATGAAAAACACCAAAAAATTCAACAACCACCTCAACTTTAAAAACACCAATAAATTCAACAAACTCAACAATGAAAAACACCAACAAATTCAACCACAACCTCAACATTGAAAATCACCAACAAAGTCAACAACAACCTCAACAATGAAAAACACCAACAAATTCAACAAAAACCTCAACAATGAAAAACACCAATAAATTCAACAACAAACTCAGCTTTGAAAAACACAAACAAATTCAACAACCTCAACATTGAAAAACACCAACAAATTCAACAACAACCTCAACTTTCAAAGATACAAAAAGGTTCAACGAAATAAAAATTCATAACAACAACAAATTCAACAACAACCTCAACATTGAAAATCACCAACAAATTTAACAACAACCTCAACAATGAAAAACATCAAACAATTCAACAACAACCTCAACATTCAAAAACACCAACAAATTCAACAACAACCTCATCAATGAAAAACACCAAAAAATTTATCAACAACCTCAACATTCAAAAACAGCAACAAATTCAACAAAAACCTCAAAAATTAATAACACCAAAAAATTCAACAACAACATCAACCTTGAAAAATACCAATAAATTCAACAAACTCAACAATGAAAAACACCAACAAATTCAACAACAAACTCAACATTGAAAATCACCAAAAAATTCAACAACAACCTCAACATTGAAAAACTCCAACAATTTCAGCAACAACCTCAACAATGAAAAACACCTAAAAATTCAACAACAAACTCAACATTGAAAATCACCAACAAATTCAACAACAACCTCAACAATGAAAAACACCAAATAATGCATCAACAACCTCAACATTCAAAAACAACAAAAAATTCAACAAAAACCTCAACAATTAAAAACACCAAAAATTCAACAACAACCTCAACTTTCAACAACACCAACAACTTCAACAACCTCAACAATGAAAAACACCAACAATATCAACTGCAACCTCAACTTTGAAAAATAGAAAAATTATCAAAAAATACCATTCATAACACCAATGAATTCAACAACCTAAACATTGAAAATCACCAACAAATTCAACAACAACCTCAGCAATGAAAAACATCAAAAAATGAAACAACAACCTCAACATTGAAAATCACCAATAAATTCAACAACAACCTCAATATTGAAAATCACCAAAAAATTTAACAACAACCTCAACAATGAAAAACATCAAACAATTCAACAACAACCTCAACATTCCAAAACACCAACAAATTCAACAACAACCTCATCAATGAAAAACACCAAAAAATTCATCAACAACCTCAACATTCAAAAGCAGCAACAAAGTCAACAAAAACCTCAACAATTAAAAACACCAAAAAATTCAACAACAACGTCTTTTTTTAAAAATACCAATAAATACAACAACCTCAATAATGAAAAACACCAACAAATTCAACAAAAACCTCAACAATGAAAAACATCAAATAATGCATCAACAACCTCAACATTCAAAAACAACAAAAAATTCAACAAAAACCTCAACAATGAAAAACACCGAAAAATTCAACAACAAACTCAACATTGAAAATCACCAACAAATTCAACAACAACATCAACTTTGAAAAACACCAACAAATTCAAAAACCTCAACATGGAAAAACACCAACAAATTCAACCACAACCTCAACATTGAAAATCACCAACAAATTCAACAACAACCTCAACAATGAAAAACACCTAAAAATTCAACAACAACCTCAACATTGAAAGTCACCAACAAATTCAACAAAAACCTCAACAATGAAAAGCACCACATAATGCATCAACAACCTCAACATTCAAAAACACCAAAAGATTCAACAAAAACCTCAACAATGAAAAACACCGAAAAAATTAAACAACAACCTCAACTTTGAAAAACACCAACAACTTAACAACCTCAACATTGAAAAACACCAACAAATTCAACTGCTCGCTCAACTTTGGAAAATACAAAAATGATCAAAAAAAACCATTCATAACACCAATGAATTCAACAACCTCAACATTGAAAATCACCAACAAATTGAACAACAACCTCAACAATGAAAAACACCATCAAATTCAACAAAAACCTCAACAATGAAAAACACCGAAAGTTTCATCAACAACCTCAACATTCAAAAAAACCAACAAACTCAACAGAAACCTCAACAATGAAAAACACGTAAAAATTCAACAACAACCACATCATTGAAAATCACCAACAAATTCAACAACAACCTCAACTTTCAAAAATACAAAAAGGTTCAACAAAATAAAAATTCATAACAACAACAAATTCAACAACAACCTCAATATTGAAAATCACCAACCAATTTAACAACAACCTCAACAATGAAAAACATCAAACAATTCAACGACAACCTCAACATTCAAAAACACCAGCAAATTCAACAACAACCTTAGCAATGAAAAACACCAAAAAATTCAACAACAACCTCAACATTCAAAAACAGCAACAAATTCAACAAAAACGTCAACAATTAATAACACCAAAATATTGAACAACAACGTCAACCTTGAAAAATACCAATAAATTCAACAACCTCAACAATGAAAAACACCAACAAATTCAACAACAAACTCAACATTGAAAATCACCGAAAAATTCAACAACAACCTCAACATTGAAAAACTCCAACAATTTCAACAACAACCTCAACAATGAAAAACACCAAAAATTTCAACAACAAACTCAACATTGAAAATCACCAACAAATTCAACAACAACATCAACTTTGAAAAACACCAACAAATCCAAAAACCTCAACATGGAAAAACACCAACAATTTCAACCACAACCTCAACATTGAAAATCACCAACAAATTCAACAACAACCTCAACAATGAAAAACAACAACAAATTGTACAAAAAATTGAACAAGGAAAAACACCGAAAGATTCATCAACAACCTCAACATTCAAAAAAACCAACAAACTCAACAGAAACCTCAACAATGAAAAACACCTAAAAATTCAACAACAACCACAACATTGAAAATCACCAACAAATTCAACAACAACCTCAACAATGAAAAACACCAAATAATGCATCAACAACCTCAACATTCAAAAACAACAAAAAATTCAACAAAAACCTCAACAATGAAAAACTCCGAAAAATTCAACAACACCCTCAGCTTTGAAAAACACCAACAACTTCAACAACCTCAACATTGAAAGACACCATCAAATTCAACTGAAAGTTCAACTTTGAAAAATACACAAATGATCAAAATATAACCATTGATAACACCGATGAATTCAACAACATCAACTTTGAAAAACACCAACAAATTCAACAACAACCTCAGCAATGAAAAACATCAAAAAATGAAACAACAACCTCAACATTGAAAATCACCAACAAATTCAACAACAACCTCAACTTTGAAAAACACCAACAAATTCAAAAACCTCAACATGGAAAAACAACAACAAATTGAACCAGAACCTCAATATTGAAAATCACCAACAAATTCAACAACAACCTCAACAATGAAAAACACAAACAATTTCAACAAAAAACTCAACAATGAAAAACACCAAAAAATTCATCAACAACCTCAACATTCAAAAACGCTAACAAATTCAACAAAACCCTCAACAATGAAAAACACCAAAAAATTCAACATCAACCTCAACATTGAAAATCACCAACAAATTCAACAAAAACCTCAACAATGAAAAACACCAAAAAATTCAACAACCACCTCAACTTTAAAAACACCAATAAATTCAACAAACTCAACAATGAAAAACACCAACAAATTCAACCACAACCTCAACATTGAAAATCACCAACAAAGTCAACAACAACCTCAACAATGAAAAACACCAACAAATTCAACAAAAACCTCAACAATGAAAAACACCAATAAATTCAACAACAAACTCAGCTTTGAAAAACACAAACAAATTCAACAACCTCAACATTGAAAAACACCAACAAATTCAACAACAACCTCAACTTTCAAAGATACAAAAAGGTTCAACGAAATAAAAATTCATAACAACAACAAATTCAACAACAACCTCAACATTGAAAATCACCAACAAATTTAACAACAACCTCAACAATGAAAAACATCAAACAATTCAACAACAACCTCAACATTCAAAAACACCAACAAATTCAACAACAACCTCATCAATGAAAAACACCAAAAAATTTATCAACAACCTCAACATTCAAAAACAGCAACAAATTCAACAAAAACCTCAAAAATTAATAACACCAAAAAATTCAACAACAACATCAACCTTGAAAAATACCAATAAATTCAACAAACTCAACAATGAAAAACACCAACAAATTCAACAACAAACTCAACATTGAAAATCACCAAAAAATTCAACAACAACCTCAACATTGAAAAACTCCAACAATCTCAGCAACAACCTCAACAATGAAAAACACCTAAAAATTCAACAACAAACTCAACATTGAAAATCACCAACAAATTCAACAACAACCTCAACAATGAAAAACACCAAATAATGCATCAACAACCTCAACATTCAAAAACAACAAAAAATTCAACAAAAACCTCAACAATTAAAAACACCAAAAATTCAACAACAACCTCAACTTTCAACAACACCAACAACTTCAACAACCTCAACAATGAAAAACACCAACAATATCAACTGCAACCTCAACTTTGAAAAATAGAAAAATTATCAAAAAATACCATTCATAACACCAATGAATTCAACAACCTAAACATTGAAAATCACCAACAAATTCAACAACAACCTCAGCAATGAAAAACATCAAAAAATGAAACAACAACCTCAACATTGAAAATCACCAATAAATTCAACAACAACCTCAATATTGAAAATCACCAAAAAATTTAACAACAACCTCAACAATGAAAAACATCAAACAATTCAACAACAACCTCAACATTCCAAAACACCAACAAATTCAACAACAACCTCATCAATGAAAAACACCAAAAAATTCATCAACAACCTCAACATTCAAAAGCAGCAACAAAGTCAACAAAAACCTCAACAATTAAAAACACCAAAAAATTCAACAACAACGTCTTTTTTTAAAAATACCAATAAATACAACAACCTCAATAATGAAAAACACCAACAAATTCAACAAAAACCTCAACAATGAAAAACATCAAATAATGCATCAACAACCTCAACATTCAAAAACAACAAAAAATTCAACAAAAACCTCAACAATGAAAAACACCGAAAAATTCAACAACAAACTCAACATTGAAAATCACCAACAAATTCAACAACAACATCAACTTTGAAAAACACCAACAAATTCAAAAACCTCAACATGGAAAAACACCAACAAATTCAACCACAACCTCAACATTGAAAATCACCAACAAATTCAACAACAACCTCAACAATGAAAAACACCAAAAAATTCAACAACAAACTCAACATTGAAAATCACCAACAAATTCAACAACAACCTCAACAATGAAAAACACCAAAAAATTCAACAACAAACTCAACATTGAAAATCACCAACAAATTCAACAACAACCTCAACAATGAAAAACACCAAAAAATTCATCAACAACCTCAACATTCAAAAACAGCAACAAATTCAACATAAAACTTCAACTATTAATAACACCAAAAAGTTCAACAACAACGTCAACCTTGAAAAATACTAATAAATTCAACAAACTCAACAATGAAAAACACCAACAAATTCAACAACAAACTCAACATTGAAAATCACCAAAAAATTCAACAAGAACATCAACTTTGAAAAACACCAACAGATTCAAAAACCTCAACATGGAAAAACACCAACAAATTCAACCACAACCTCAACATTGAAAATAACCAACAAATTCAACAACAACCTCAACAATGAAAAACACCAACAAATTGAACAAAAACCTCAACAACGAAAATCACCGAAAGATTCGTCAACAACCTCAACATTCAAAAGTACCAACAAATTCAACAGAAAGCACAACAATGAAAAACACCTAAAAACTCAACAACAACCTCATCATTGAAAATCACCAACAAATTCAACAAAAACCTCAACAATGAAAAACACCAAATAATGCATCAACAACCTCAACATTCAAAAACAACAAAAACTTCAACAAAAACCTCAACAATGAAAAACACCGAAAAATTGAACAACAACCTCAACTTTCAACAACACCAACAACTTCAACAACCTCAACATTGAAAAACACCAACAATTTCAAATGCAACCTCAACTTTGAAAAATAGAAAAATGATCAAAAACAACCATTAATAACACAAATGAATTCAACAACATCAACATTGAAAATCACGAACAAATTCAACAACAACCTCAGCAATGAAAAACATCAAAAAATGCAACAACAACCTCAACATTGAAAATCACCGATAAATTCAACAACAACCTCAATATTGAAAATCACCAACAAATTTAACAACAACCTCAACAATGAAAAACATCAAACAATTCAACAACAACCTCAACATTCAAAAACACCAACAAATTCAACAACAACCTCATCAATGAAAAACACCAAAAAATTCATCAACAACCTCAACATTCAAAAACAGCAACAAATTCAACAAAAACGTCAACAATTAAAAACACCAAAAAATTCAACAACAACGTCAACTTTGAAAAATACCAATAAATTCAACAACCTCAATAATGAATAACACCAACAAATTCAATAAAAACCTAAACCATGAAAAACATCAAATAATGCATCAACAACCTCAACATTCAAAAACAACAAAAAATTCAACAAAAACCTGAACAATGAAAAACACCGAAAAATTCAACAACAAACTCAACATTGAAAATCACCAACAAATTAAACAACAACATCAACTTTGAAAAACACCAACAAATTCAAAAACCTCAATATGGAAAAACACCAACAAATTCAACCACAACCTCAACATTGAAAATCACCAACAAATTCAACAACAACCTCAACAATGAAAAACACCTAAAAGTTCAACAACAACCTCAACATTGAAAGTCAATAACAAATTCAACAAAATCCCCAACAATGAAAAGCACCAAATAATGCATCAACAACCTCAACATTCAAAAACACCAAAAGATTCAACAAAAACCTCAACAATGAAAAACACCGAAAAAATTAAACAACAACCTCAACTTTGAAAAACACCAACAACTTCAACAACCTCAACATTGAAAAACACCAACAAATTCAACTGCAAGCTCAACTTTGAAAAATACAAAAATGATCAAAAAAAACCATTCATAACACCAATGAATTCAACAACCTCAACATTGAAAATCACCAACAAATTCAACAACAACCTCAACAGTGAAAAACACCAACAAATTCAACAAAACCCTCAACAATGAAAAACACCGAAAGATTCATCAACAACCTCAACATTCAAAAAAACCAACAAGCTCAACAGAAACCTCAACAATGAAAAACACCGAAAAATTCAAAAACAACCTCAACTTTCAACAACACCAACAACTTCAACAACCTCAACATTGAAAAACACCAACAATTTCAACTGCAACCTCAACTTTGAAACATAGAAAAATGATCAAAAAAAACCATTGATAACACCAATGAATTCAACAAACTCAACATTGAAAATCATCAACAAATTCAACAACAACCTCAGCAATGAAAAACATCAAAAAATGCAACAACAACCTCAACATTGAAAATCACCAACAAATTCAACAACAACCTCAACTTTGAAAAACTCCAACAAATTCAAAAACCTCAACATGGAAAAACAACAACAAATTGAACCAGAACCTCAATATTGAAAATCAGCAACAAATTCAACAACAACCTCATCAATGAAAAACACAAACAATTTCAACAAAAACCTCAACAAGGAAAAACACCAAAAAATTCATCAACAACCTCAACATTCAAAAACGCTAACAAATTCAACAAAAACCTCAACAATGAAAAACACCAAAAAATTCAACATCAACCTCAACATTGAAAATCACCAACAAATTCAACAAAAAACTCAACAATGAAAAACACCAAAAAATTCAACAACAACCTCAACTTTGAAAAACACCAACAAATTCAACAACCTCAACATTGCAAAACACCAACAATTTCAACTGCAACCTCAACTTTGAAAAATACAAAAAAGATTTAAAAAAAACCAATGATAAAACCAATAATTTCAACAACATCAACTTTGAAAAACACCAACAAATTCAACCACAACCTCAACATTGAAAATCACCAACAAAGTCAACAACAACCTCAACAATGAAAAACACCAACAAATTCAACAAAAACCTCAACAATGAAAAACACCAACAAATTCAACAACAAAATCAGCTTTGAAAAACACAAACAAATTCAACAACCTCAACATTGAAAAACACCAACAAATTCAACAATAACCTCAACTTTCAAAGATACAAAAAGGTTCAACAAAATAAAAATTGTTAACAACAACAAATTCAACAACAACCTCAATATTGAAAATCACCAACAAATTTAACAACAACCTCATCAATGAAAAACACCAAAAAATTCATCAGCAACCTCAACATTCTAAAACAGCAACAAATTCAACAAAAACCTCAACAATTAATAACACCAAAAAATTCAACAACAACGTCAACCTTGAAAAATACCAATAAATTCAACAAACTCAACAATGAAACACACCAACAAATTCAAAAACAAACTCAACATTGAAAATCACCAAAAAATTCAACAACAACCTCAACATTGAAAAACTCCAACAATTTCAGCAACAACCTCAACAATGAAAAACACCAAAAAATTCAACAACAAACTCAACATTGAAAATCACCAACAAATTCAACAACAACATCAACTTTGAAAAACACCAACAAATTCAAAAACCTCAACATGGAAAAACACCAACAAATTCAACCACAACCTCAACATTGAAAATCACCAACAAATTCAACAACAACCTCAACTATGAAAAACACCAACTAATTGAACAAAAACCTCAACAACGAAAATCACCGAAAGATTCATCAACAACCTCAACATTCAAAAGTACCAACAAATTCAACAGAAACCACAACAATGAAAAACACCTAAAAACTAAACAACAACCTCATCATTGAAAATCACCAACAAATTCAACAACAACCTCAACAATGAAAAACACCAAATAATGCATCATCAACCTCAACATTCAAAAACAACAAAAAATTCAACAAAAACATCAACAATGAAAAACCCCGAAAAATTCAACAACAACCTTAACTTTCAACAACACCAACAACTTCAACAACCTCAACATTGAAAAACACCAACAATTTCAACTGCAACCTCAACTTTGAAAAATAGAAAAATGATCAAAAAAAAACCATTAATAATGCCAATGAATTCAACAACCTCAACATTGAAAATCACCAACAAATTCAACAACAACCTCAGCAATGAAAAACATCAAAAAATGCAACAACAACCTCAACATTGAAAATCACCAATAAATTCAACAACAACCTATATATTGAAAATCACCAACTAATTTAACAACAACCTCAACAATGAAAAACATCAAACAATTCAACAATAACCTCAACATTCAAAAACAGCAACAAATTCAACGACAACCTCATCAATGAAAAACACCAAAAAATTCATCAACAACCTCAACATTCAAAAACAGCAACAAATTCAACAAAAACCTCAACAATTAAAAACACCAAAAAATTCAACAACAACGTCAACTTTGAAAAATACCAATAAATTCAACCACCTCAATAATGAAAAACAAGAACAAATTCAATAAAAACCACAACAATGAAAAACATCAAATAATGCATCAACAACCTCAACATTCAAAAACAACAAAAAATTCAACAAAAACCTGAACAATGAAAAACACCTAAAAATTCAACAACAAACTCAACATTGAAAATCACCAACAAATTCAACAACAACCTCAACTTTGAAAAACACCAACAAATTCAACAACCTCAACATTGCAAAACACCAACAATTTCAACTGCAACCTCAACTTTGAAAAATACAAAAAAGATTTAAAAAAAACCAATGATAAAACCAATAATTTCAACAACATCAACTTTGAAAAACACCAACAAATTCAACCACAACCTCAACATTGAAAATCACCAACAAAGTCAACAACAACCTCAATAATGAAAAACACCAACAAATTCAACAAAAACCTCAACAATGAAAAACACCAACAAATTCAACAACAAAAACAGCTTTGAAAAACACAAACAAATTCAACAACCTCAACATTGAAAAACACCAACAAATTCAACAATAACCTCAACTTTCAAAGATACAAAAAGGTTCAACAAAATAAAAATTGTTAACAACAACAAATTCAACAACAACCTCAATATTGAAAATCACCAACAAATTTAACAACAACCTCATCAATGAAAAACACCAAAAAATTCATCAGCAACCTCAACATTCTAAAACAGCAACAAATTCAACAAAAACCTCAACAATTAATAACACCAAAAAATTCAACAACAACGTCAACCTTGAAAATTACCAATAAATTCAACAAACTCAACAATGAAACACACCAACAAATTCAACAACAAACTCAACATTGAAAATCACCAAAAAATTCAACAACAACCTCAACATTGAAAAACTCCAACAATTTCAGCAACAACCTCAACAATGAAAAACACCAAAAAATTCAACAACAAACTCAACATTGAAAATCACCAACAAATTCAACAACAACATCAACTTTGAAAAACACCAACAAATTCAAAAACCTCAACATGGAAAAACACCAACAAATTCAACCACAACCTCAACATTGAAAATCACCAACAAATTCAACAACAACCTCAACTATGAAAAACACCAACTAATTGAACAAAAACCTCAACAACGAAAATCACCGAAAGATTCATCAACAACCTCAACATTCAAAAGTACCAACAAATTCAACAGAAACCACAACAATGAAAAACACCTAAAAACTAAACAACAACCTCATCATTGAAAATCACCAACAAATTCAACAACAACCTCAACAATGAAAAACACCAAATAATGCATCATCAACCTCAACATTCAAAAACAACAAAAAATTCAACAAAAACATCAACAATGAAAAACCCCGAAAAATTCAACAACAACCTTAACTTTCAACAACACCAACAACTTCAACAACCTCAACATTGAAAAACACCAACAATTTCAACTGCAACCTCAACTTTGAAAAATAGAAAAATGATCAAAAAAAAACCATTAATAATGCCAATGAATTCAACAACCTCAACATTGAAAATCACCAACAAATTCAACAACAACCTCAGCAATGAAAAACATCAAAAAATGCAACAACAACCTCAACATTGAAAATCACCAATAAATTCAACAACAACCTATATATTGAAAATCACCAACTAATTTAACAACAACCTCAACAATGAAAAACATCAAACAATTCAACAATAACCTCAACATTCAAAAACAGCAACAAATTCAACGACAACCTCATCAATGAAAAACACCAAAAAATTCATCAACAACCTCAACATTCAAAAACAGCAACAAATTCAACAAAAACCTCAACAATTAAAAACACCAAAAAATTCAACAACAACGTCAACTTTGAAAAATACCAATAAATTCAACCACCTCAATAATGAAAAACAAGAACAAATTCAATAAAAACCACAACAATGAAAAACATCAAATAATGCATCAACAACCTCAACATTCAAAAACAACAAAAAATTCAACAAAAACCTGAACAATGAAAAACACCGAAAAATTCAACAACAAACTCAACATTGAAAATCACCAACAAATTCAACAACAACCTCAACTTTGAAAAACACCAACAAATTCAACAACCTCAACATTGCAAAACACCAACAATTTCAACTGCAACCTCAACTTTGAAAAATACAAAAAAGATTTAAAAAAAACCAATGATAAAACCAATAATTTCAACAACATCAACTTTGAAAAACACCAACAAATTCAACCACAACCTCAACATTGAAAATCACCAACAAAGTCAACAACAACCTCAATAATGAAAAACACCAACAAATTCAACAAAAACCTCAACAATGAAAAACACCAACAAATTCAACAACAAAAACAGCTTTGAAAAACACAAACAAATTCAACAACCTCAACATTGAAAAACACCAACAAATTCAACAATAACCTCAACTTTCAAAGATACAAAAAGGTTCAACAAAATAAAAATTGTTAACAACAACAAATTCAACAACAACCTCAATATTGAAAATCACCAACAAATTTAACAACAACCTCATCAATGAAAAACACCAAAAAATTCATCAGCAACCTCAACATTCTAAAACAGCAACAAATTCAACAAAAACCTCAACAATTAATAACACCAAAAAATTCAACAACAACGTCAACCTTGAAAATTACCAATAAATTCAACAAACTCAACAATGAAACACACCAACAAATTCAACAACAAACTCAACATTGAAAATCACCAAAAAATTCAACAACAACCTCAACATTGAAAAACTCCAACAATTTCAGCAACAACCTCAACAATGAAAAACACCAAAAAATTCAACAACAAACTCAACATTGAAAATCACCAACAAATTCAACAACAACATCAACTTTGAAAAACACCAACAAATTCAAAAACCTCAACATGGAAAAACACCAACAAATTCAACCACAACCTCAACATTGAAAATCACCAACAAATTCAACAACAACCTCAACTATGAAAAACACCAACTAATTGAACAAAAACCTCAACAACGAAAATCACCGAAAGATTCATCAACAACCTCAACATTCAAAAGTACCAACAAATTCAACAGAAACCACAACAATGAAAAACACCTAAAAACTAAACAACAACCTCATCATTGAAAATCACCAACAAATTCAACAACAACCTCAACAATGAAAAACACCAAATAATGCATCATCAACCTCAACATTCAAAAACAACAAAAAATTCAACAAAAACATCAACAATGAAAAACCCCGAAAAATTCAACAACAACCTTAACTTTCAACAACACCAACAACTTCAACAACCTCAACATTGAAAAACACCAACAATTTCAACTGCAACCTCAACTTTGAAAAATAGAAAAATGATCAAAAAAAAACCATTAATAATGCCAATGAATTCAACAACCTCAACATTGAAAATCACCAACAAATTCAACAACAACCTCAGCAATGAAAAACATCAAAAAATGCAACAACAACCTCAACATTGAAAATCACCAATAAATTCAACAACAACCTATATATTGAAAATCACCAACTAATTTAACAACAACCTCAACAATGAAAAACATCAAACAATTCAACAATAACCTCAACATTCAAAAACACCAACAAATTCAACAACAACCTCATCAATGAAAAACACCAAAAAATTCATCAACAACCTCAACATTCAAAAACAGCAACAAATTCAACAAAAACCTCAACAATTAAAAACACCAAAAAATTCAACAACAACGTCAACTTTGAAAAATACCAATAAATTCAACCACCTCAATAATGAAAAACAAGAACAAATTCAATAAAAACCACAACAATGAAAAACATCAAATAATGCATCAACAACCTCAACATTCAAAAACAACAAAAAATTCAACAAAAACCTGAACAATGAAAAACACCGAAAAATTCAACAACAAACTCAACATTGAAAATCACCAACAAATTCAACAACAACATCAACTTTGAAAAACACCAACAAATTCAAAAACCTCAACATGGAAAAACACCAACAAATTCAACCACAACCTCAACATTGAAAATCACCAACAAATTCAACAACAACCTCAACAATGAAAAATACCTAAAAATTCAACAACAACCTCAACATTGAAAGTCACCAACAAATTCAACAAAAACCTCAACAATGAAAAGCACCAAATAATGCAGCAACAACCTCAACATTCAAAAACACCAAAAGATTCAACAAAAACCTCAACAATGAAAAACACCGAAAAAATTAAACAACAGCCTCAACTTTGAAAAACACCAACAACTTCAACAACCTCAACATTGAAAAACACCAACAAATTCAACTGCAAGCTCAACTTTGAAAAATACAAAAATGATCAAAAAAAACCATTCATAACACCAATGAATTCATCAGCCTAAACATTGAAAATCACCAACAAATTCAACAACAACCTCAACAATGAAAAACACAAACAAATTCAACAAAAACCTCAACAATGAAAAACACCGAAAGATTCATCAACAACCTCAACATTCAAAAAAACCAACAAACTCAACAGAAACCTCAACAATGAAAAACACCTAAAAGTTCAACAACAACCACATCATTGAAAATCACCAACAAATTCAACAACAACCTCAACAATGAAAAACACCAAATAATGCATCAACAACCTCAACATTCAAAAACAACAAAAAATTCAACAAAAACCTCAACAATGAAAAACACCGAAAAATTCAACAACAACCTCAACTTTCAACAACACCAACAACTTCAACAACCTCAACATTGAAAAACACCAACAAATATCAACTGCAACCTCAACTTTGAAACATAGAAAAATGATGAAAAAAAACCATTGATCACACCAATGAATTCAACAACCGCAACATTGAAAATCATCAACAAATTCAACAACAACCTCAGCAATGAAAAACATCAAAAAATGCAACAACAACCTCAACATCGAAAATCACCAACAAATTCAACAACAACCTCATCTTTAAAAACTCCAACAAATTCAAAAACCTCAACATGGAAAAACAACAACAAATTGAACCAGAACCTCAATATTGAAAATCAGCAACAAATTCAACAACAACCTCAACAATGAAAAACACAAACAATTTCAACAAAAACCTCAACAATGAAAAACACCAAAAAATTCATCAACAACCTCAACATTCAAAAACGCTAACAAATTCAACAAAACCCTCAACAATGAAAAACACCGAAAGATTCATCAACAACCTCAACATTCAAAAAAACCAACAAACTCAACAGAAACCTCAACAATGAAAAACACCTAAAAATTCAACAACAACCACAACATTGAAAATCACCAACAAATTCAACAACATCCTCAACAATGAAAAACACAAACAATTTCAACAAAAACCTCAACAATGAAAAACACCAAAAAATTCATCAACAACCTCAACATTCAAAAACGCTAACAAATTCAACAAAAACCTCAACAATGAAAAACACCAAAAAATTCAACAACAACCTCAACATTCAAAATCACCAACAAATTCAACAAAAATCTCAACAATGAAAAACACCAAAAAATTCAACAACAACCTCAACTTTGAAAAACACCAACAAATTCAACAACCTCAACATTGCAAAACAACAACAATTTCAACTGCAACCTCAACTTTGAAAAATACAAAAAAGATTTAAAAAAACCATTGATAACACCAATAATTTCAACAACATCAACTTTGAAAAACACCAACAAATTCAACCACAACCTCAACATTGAAAATCACCAACAAAGTCAACAACAAACTCAACAATGAAAAACACCAACAAATTCAACAAAAATCTCAACAATGAAAAACACCAACAAATTCAACAACAAACTCAGCTTTGAAAAACACAAACAAATTCAACAACCTCAACATTGAAAAACACCAACAAATTCAACAACAACCTCAACTTTCAAAAATACAAAAAGGTTCATCAAAATAAAAATTGATAACAACAACAAATTCAACAACAACCTCAATATTGAAAATCACCAACAAATTTAACAACAACCTCAACAATGAAAAACATCAAACAATTCAACAACAACCTCAACATTCAAAAACAGCAACAAATTCAACAACAACCTCCTCAATGAAAAACACCAAAAAATTCATCAACAACCTCAACATTCAAAAACAGCAACAAATTCAACAAAAACCTCAACAATTAATAACACCAGAAAATTCAACAACAACGTCAACCTTTAAAAATACCAATAAATTCAACAAACTCAACAATGAAAAAGACCAACAAATTCAACAACAAACTCAACATTGAAAATCACCAAAAAATTCAACAACAACCTCAATATTGAAAAACTCCAACAATTTCAGCAACAACCTCAACAATGAAAAACAGCAAAAAATTCAACAACAAACTCAACATTGAAAATCACCAACAAATTCAACAACAACATCAACTTTGAAAAACACCAACAAATTCAAAAACCTCAACATGGAAAAACACCAACAAATTCAACCACAACCTCAACATTGAAAATCACCAACAAATTCAACAACAACCTCAACAATGAAAAACACCAACAAATTCAACAAAAACTTCAACAACGAAAATCACCGAAAGATTCATCAACAACCTCAACATTCAAAAGTACCAACAAATTCAACAGAAACCACAACAATGAAAAACACCTAAAAACTCAACAACAACCTCATCATTGAAAATCACCAACAAATTCAACAACAACCTCAACAATGAAAAACACCAAATAATGCATCAACAACCTCAACATTCAAAAACAACAAAAAATTCAACAAAAACCTCAACAATGAAAAACAACGAAAAATTCAACAACAACCTCAACTTTCAACAACACCAACAACTTCAACAACCTCAACATTGAAAAACACCAACAATTTCAACTGCAACCTCAACTTTGAAAAATAGAAAAATGATGAAAAAAAACCATTAATAACACCAATGAATTCAACAACCTCAACATTGAAAATCACCAACAAATTCAACAACAACCTCAGCAATGAAAAACATCAAAAAATGCAACAACAACCTCAACATTGAAAATCACCAATAAATTCAACAACAACCTATATATTGAAAATCACCAACTAATTTAACAACAACCTCAACAATGAAAAACATCAAACAATTCAACAACAACCTCAACATTCAAAAACAGCAACAAATTCAACAACAACCTCATCAATGAAAAACACCAAAAAATTCATCAACAACCTCAACATTCAAAAAGAGCAACAAATTCAACAAAAACCTCAACAATTAAAAACACCAAAAAATTCAACAACAACGTCAACTTTGAAAAATACCAATAAATTCAACAACCTCAATAATGAAAAACACCAACAAATTCAATAAAAACCTCAACAATGAAAAACATCAAATAATGCATCAACAACCTCAACATTCAAAAACAACAAAAAATTCAACAAAAACCTGAACAATGAAAAACACCGAAAAATTTAACACCAAACTCAACATTGAAAATCACCAACAAATTCAACAACAACATCAACTTTGAAAAACACCAACAAATTCAAAAACCGCAACATGGAAAAAGACCAACAAATTCAACCAAAACCTCAACACTGAAAATCACCAACAAATTCAACAACAACCTCAACAATGAAAAACATCTAAAAATTCAACAACAACCTCAACATTGAAAGTCACCAACAAATTCAACAAAAACCTCAACAATGAAAAGCACCAAATAATGCATCAACAACCTCAACATTCAAAAACAACAGAAAATTCAACAAAAACCTCAACAATGAAAAACACCGAAAAATTCAACAACAACCTCAACTTTCAACAACACCAACAACTTCACCAACCTCAACATTGAAAAACACCAACAATTTCAACTGCAACCTCAACTTTGAAACATAGAATAATGATCAAAAAAAACCGTTGATAACACCAATGAATTCAACAACCTCAACATTGAAAATCACCAACAAATTCAACAACAACATCAGCAATGAAAAACATCAAAAAATGCAACAACAACCTCAACATTGAAAATCACCAACAAATTCAACAACAACCTCAACTTTGAAAAACACCAACAAATTCAAAAACCTCAACATGGAAAAACAACAACAAATTGAACCAGAACCTCAATCTTGAAAATCACCAACAAATTCAACAACAACCTCAACAATGAAAAACACAAACAATTTCAACAAAAACCTCAACAATGAAAAACACCAACAAATTCAACAAAAACCTCAACAATCAAAAACACCAAAAAATTCAACAACAACCTCAACTTTGAAAAAAACCAACAAATTCAACACCCTCAACATTGCAAAACACCAACAATTTCAACTGCAACCTCAACTTTGAAAAATACAAAAAAGATTTAAATAAACCATTGATAACACCAATTATTTCAACAACATCAACTTTGAAAAACACCAACAAATTCAACCACAACCTCAAAATTGAAAATCACCAACAAAGTCAACAACAACCTCAACAATGAAAAACACCAACAAATTCAACAAAAACCTCAACAATGAAAAACACCAACAAATTCAACAACAAACTCAGCTTTGAAAAACACAAACAAATTCAACAACCTCAACATTGAAAAACACCAACAAATTCAACAAAAACCTCAACAATGAAAAACACCAACAAATTCAACAACAAACTCAGCTTTGAAAAACACAAACAAATTCAACAACCTCCACATTGAAAAACACCAACAAATTCAACAACAACCTCAACATTCAAAAATACAAAAAGGTTCAACAAAATAATAATTGATAACAACAACAAATTCAACAACAACCTCAATATTGAAAATCACCAGCAAATTTAACAACAACCTCAACCATGAAAAACATCAAACAATTCAACAACAACCTCAACATTCAAAAACACCAACAAATTCAACAACAACCTCATCAATGAAAAACACCAAAAAATTCATCAACAACCTCAACATTCAAAAACAGCAACAAATTCAGCAAAAACCTCAACAATTAAAAACACCAAAAAATTCAACAACAAAGTCAACTTTGAAAAATACCAATAAATTCAACAACCTCAATAATTAAAAAAACCAACAAATTCAACAAAAACCTCAACAATGAAAAACATCAAATAATGCATCAACAACCTCAACATTCAAAAACAACAAAAAATTCAACAAAAACCTCAACAATGAAAAACACCGAAAAATTCAACAACAAACTCAACATTGAAAATCACCAACAAATTCAACCACAACCTCAACATTGAAAATCACCAACAAATTCAACAACAACCTCAACAATGAAAAACACCAACAAATTCAACCACAACCTCAACATTGAAAATCACCAAAACATTCAACAACAACCTCAACATTGAAAAACTCCAACAATTTCAGCAACCACCTCAACAATGAAAAACACCAAAAAATTCAACAACAAACTCAACATTGAAAATCACCAAGAAATTCAACAACAACATCAACTTTGAAAAACAAAAACAAATTCAAAAACATCAACATGGAAAAACACCAACAAATTCAACCACAACCTCAACATTGAAAATCACCAACAAATTCAACAACAACCTCAACAATGAAAAACACCAACAAATTCAACAAAAACCTCAACAATTAAAAACACCAAAAAATTCAACAACAACGTCAACTTTGAAAAATACCAATAAATTCAACCACCTCAATAATGAAAAACAAGAACAAATTCAATAAAAACCACAACAATGAAAAACATCAAATAATGCATCAACAACCTCAACATTCAAAAACAACAAAAAATTCAACAAAAACCTGAACAATGAAAAACACCGAAAAATTCAACAACAAACTCAACATTGAAAATCACCAACAAATTCAACAACAACATCAACTTTGAAAAACACCAACAAATTCAAAAACCTCAACATGGAAAAACACCAACAAATTCAACCACAACCTCAACATTGAAAATCACCAACAAATTCAACAACAACCTCAATAATGAAAAATACCTAAAAATTCAACAACAACCTCAACATTGAAAGTCACCAACAAATTCAACAAAAACCTCAACAATGAAAAGCACCAAATAATGCAGCAACAACCTCAACATTCAAAAACACCAAAAGATTCAACAAAAACCTCAACAATGAAAAACACCGAAAAAATTAAACAACAGCCTCAACTTTGAAAAACACCAACAACTTCAACAACCTCAACAGTGAAAAACACCAACAAATTCAACTGCAAGCTCAACTTTGAAAAATACAAAAATGATCAAAAAAAACCATTCATAACACCAATGAATTCATCAGCCTAAACATTGAAAATCACCAACAAATTCAACAACAACCTCAACAATGAAAAACACAAACAAATTCAACAAAAACCTCAACAATGAAAAACACCGAAAGATTCATCAACAACCTCAACATTCAAAAAAACCAACAAACTCAACAGAAACCTCAACAATGAAAAACACCTAAAAGTTCAACAACAACCACATCATTGAAAATCACCAACAAATTCAACAACAACCTCAACAATGAAAAACACCAAATAATGCATCAACAACCTCAACATTCAAAAACAACAAAAAATTCAACCATAACCTCAACAATGAAAAACACCGAAAAATTCAACAACAACCTCAACTTTCAACAACACCAACAACTTCAACAA
The DNA here is from genome assembly GCF_964194155.1 of Cetorhinus maximus. NCBI lineage: Eukaryota > Metazoa > Chordata > Chondrichthyes > Lamniformes > Cetorhinidae > Cetorhinus > Cetorhinus maximus. The sequence goes on along the minus strand of NW_027596101.1, from coordinate 2,099,979 downwards.
CCTCAACATTGAAAAACACCAACAAATTTCAACTGCAACCTCAACTTTGAAACATAGAAAAATGATGATAAAAAACCATTGATCACACCAATGAATTCAACAACCGCAACATTGAAAATCATCAACAAATTCAACAACAACCTCAGCAATGAAAAACATCAAAAAATGCAACAACAACCTCAACATCGAAAATCACCAACAAATTCAACAACAACCTCAACTTTAAAAACTCCAACAAATTCAAAAACCTCAACATGGAAAAACAACAACAAATTGAACCAGAACCTCAATATTGAAAATCAGGAACAAATTCAACAACAACCTCAACAATGAAAAACACAAACAATTACAACAAAAACCTCAACAATGAAAAACACCAAAAAATTCATCAACAACCTCAACATTCAAAAACGCTAACAAATTCAACAAAACCCTCAACAATGAAAAACACCAAAAAATTCAACAACAACCTCAACATTGAAAATCACCAACAAATTCAACAAAAACCTCAACAATGAAAAACACCAAAAAATTCAAAAACAACCTCAACTTTGAAAAACACCAACAAATTCAACAACCTCAACATTGCAAAACAACAACAATTTCAACTGCAACCTCCACTTTGAAAAATACAAAAAAGATTTAAAAAAACCATTGATAACACCAATAATTTCAACAACATCAACTTTGAAAAACACCAACAAATTCAACCACAACCTCAACATTGAAAATCACCAACAAAGTCAACAACAAACTCAACAATGAAAAACACCAACAAATTCAACAAAAATTTCAACAATGAAAAACACCATCAAATTCAACAACAAACTCAGCATTGAAAAACACAAACAAATTCAACAACCTCAACATTGATAAACACCAACAAATTCAACAACAACCTCAACTTTCAAAAATACAAAAAGGTTCAACAAAATAAAAATTGATAACAACAACAAATTCAACAACAACCTCAATATTGAAAATCACCAACAAATTTAACAACAACCTCAACACTGAAAAACATCAAACAATTCAACAACAACCTCAACATTCAAAAACACCAACAAATACAACAACAACCTCATCAATGAAAAACACCAAAAAATACATCAACAACCTCAACATTCAAAAACAGCAACAAATTCAACAAAAACCTCAACAATGAAAAACACCGAAAAATTCAACAACAACCTCAACTTTCAACAACACCAACAACTTCAACAACCTCAACATTGAAAAACACCAACAATTTCAACTGCAACCTCAACTTTGACAAATAGAAAAATGATCAAAAAAAACCATTGATAACACCAATGAATTCAACAACCTCAACATTGAAAATCACTAACAAATTCAACAACAACCTCAGCAATGAAGAACATCAAAAAATGCAACAACAACCTCAACATTGAAAATCACAAACAAATTCAACAACAACCTCAACTTTGAAAAACACCAACAAATTCAAAACCTCAACATGGAAAAACAACAACAAATTGAACCAGAACCTCAAAATTGAAAATCACCAACAAATTCAACAACAACCTCAACAATGAAAAACACAAACAATTTCAACAAAAACCTCAACAATGAAAAACACCAAAAAATTTAACAACAAACTCAACATTGAAAATCACCAACAAATTCAACAACAACATCAACTTTGAAAAACACCAACAAATTCAAAAAACGCAACATGGAAAAACAACAACAAATTCAACCAAAACCTCAACATTGAAAATCACCAACAAATTCAACAACAACCTCAACAATGAAAAACACCTAAAAATTCAACAACAACCTCAACAATGAAAGTCACCAACAAATTCAACAAAAACCTCAACAATGAAAAGCACCAAATAATGCATCAACAATCTCAACATTCAAAAACAACAAAAGATTCAACAAAAACCTCAACAATGAAAAACAACGAAAAAATTAAACAACAACCTCAACTTTGAAAAACACCAACAACTTCATCAACCTCAACATTGAATAACACCAACAAATTCAACTGCAAGCTCAACTTTGAAAAATACAAAAATGATCAAAAAAAACCATTCATAACACCAATGAATTCAACAACCTCAACATTAAAAACCACCAACAAATTCAACAACAACCTCAACAATGAAAAACACCAACAAATTCAACAAAAACCTCAACAATGAAAAACACCGAAAGATTCATCAACAACCTCAACATTCAAAAAAACCAACAAACTCAACAGATACCTCAACAATGAAAAACACCTAAAAATTCAACAACAACCACAACATTGAAAATCACCAACAAATTCAACAACATCCTCAACAATGAAAAACACAAACAATTTCAACAAAAACCTCAACAATGAAAAACACCAAAAAATTCATCAACAACCTCAACATTCAAAAACGCTAACAAATTCAACAAAAACCTCAACAATGAAAAACACCAAAAAATTCAACAACAACCTCAACATTCAAAATCACCAACAAATTCAACAAAAATCTCAACAATGAAAAACACCAAAAAATTCAACAATAACCTCAACTTTGAAAAACACCAACAAATTCAACAACCTCAACATTGCAAAACAACAACAATTTCAACTGCAACCTCAACTTTGAAAAATACAAAAAAGATTTTAAAAAACCATTGATAACACCAATAATTTCAACAACATCAACTTTGAAAAACACCAACAAATTCAACCACAACCTCAACATTGAAAATCACCAACAAAGTCAACAACAAACTCAACAATGAAAAACACCAACAAATTCAACAAAAATCTCAACAATGAAAAACACCAACAAATTCAACAACAAACTCAGCTTTGAAAAACACAAACAAATTCAACAACCTCAACATTGAAAAACACCAACAAATTCAACAACAACCTCAACTTTCAAAAATACAAAAAGGTTCATCAAAATAAAAATTGATAACAACAACAAATTCAACAACAACCTCAATATTGAAAATCACCAACAAATTTAACAACAACCTCAACAATGAAAAACATCAAACAATTCAACAACAACCTCAACATTCAAAAACACCAACAAATACAACAACAACCTCATCAATGAAAAACACCAAAAAATACATCAACAACCTCAACATTCAAAAACAGCAACAAATTCAACAAAAACCTCAACAATGAAAAACACCGAAAAATTCAACAACAACCTCAACTTTCAACAACACCAACAACTTCAACAACCTCAACATTGAAAAACACCAACAATTTCAACTGCAACCTCAACTTTGACAAATAGAAAAATGATCAAAAAAAACCATTGATAACACCAATGAATTCAACAACCTCAACATTGAAAATCACTAACAAATTCAACAACAACCTCAGCAATGAAGAACATCAAAAAATGCAACAACAACCTCAACATTGAAAATCACAAACAAATTCAACAACAACCTCAACTTTGAAAAACACCAACAAATTCAAAACCTCAACATGGAAAAACAACAACAAATTGAACCAGAACCTCAAAATTGAAAATCACCAACAAATTCAACAACAACCTCAACAATGAAAAACACAAACAATTTCAACAAAAACCTCAACAATGAAAAACACCAAAAAATTTAACAACAAACTCAACATTGAAAATCACCAACAAATTCAACAACAACATCAACTTTGAAAAACACCAACAAATTCAAAAACCGCAACATGGAAAAACAACAACAAATTCAACCAAAACCTCAACATTGAAAATCACCAACAAATTCAACAACAACCTCAACAATGAAAAACACCTAAAAATTCAACAACAACCTCAACAATGAAAGTCACCAACAAATTCAACAAAAACCTCAACAATGAAAAGCACCAAATAATGCATCAACAATCTCAACATTCAAAAACAACAAAAGATTCAACAAAAACCTCAACAATGAAAAACAACGAAAAAATTAAACAACAACCTCAACTTTGAAAAACACCAACAACTTCATCAACCTCAACATTGAATAACACCAACAAATTCAACTGCAAGCTCAACTTTGAAAAATACAAAAATGATCAAAAAAAACCATTCATAACACCAATGAATTCAACAACCTCAACATTAAAAACCACCAACAAATTCAACAACAACCTCAACAATGAAAAACACCAACAAATTCAACAAAAACCTCAACAATGAAAAACACCGAAAGATTCATCAACAACCTCAACATTCAAAAAAACCAACAAACTCAACAGATACCTCAACAATGAAAAACACCTAAAAATTCAACAACAACCACAACATTGAAAATCACCAACAAATTCAACAACATCCTCAACAATGAAAAACACAAACAATTTCAACAAAAACCTCAACAATGAAAAACACCAAAAAATTCATCAACAACCTCAACATTCAAAAACGCTAACAAATTCAACAAAAACCTCAACAATGAAAAACACCAAAAAATTCAACAACAACCTCAACATTCAAAATCACCAACAAATTCAACAAAAATCTCAACAATGAAAAACACCAAAAAATTCAACAATAACCTCAACTTTGAAAAACACCAACAAATTCAACAACCTCAACATTGCAAAACAACAACAATTTCAACTGCAACCTCAACTTTGAAAAATACAAAAAAGATTTTAAAAAACCATTGATAACACCAATAATTTCAACAACATCAACTTTGAAAAACACCAACAAATTCAACCACAACCTCAACATTGAAAATCACCAACAAAGTCAACAACAAACTCAACAATGAAAAACACCAACAAATTCAACAAAAATCTCAACAATGAAAAACACCAACAAATTCAACAACAAACTCAGCTTTGAAAAACACAAACAAATTCAACAACCTCAACATTGAAAAACACCAACAAATTCAACAACAACCTCAACTTTCAAAAATACAAAAAGGTTCATCAAAATAAAAATTGATAACAACAACAAATTCAACAACAACCTCAATATTGAAAATCACCAACAAATTTAACAACAACCTCAACAATGAAAAACATCAAACAATTCAACAACAACCTCAACATTCAAAAACAGCAACAAATTCAACAACAACCTCCTCAATGAAAAACACCAAAAAATTCATCAACAACCTCAACATTCAAAAACAGCAACAAATTCAACAAAAACCTCAACAATTAATAACACCAGAAAATTCAACAACAACGTCAACCTTTAAAAATACCAATAAATTCAACAAACTCAACAATGAAAAACACCAACAAATTCAACAACAAACTCAACATTGAAAATCACCAAAAAATTCAACAACAACCTCAACATTGAAAAACTCCAACAATTTCAGCAACAACCTCAACAATGAAAAACACCAAAAAATTCAACAACAAACTCAACATTGAAAATCACCAACAAATTCAACAACAACATCAACTTTGAAAAACAAAAACAAATTCAAAAACATCAACATGGAAAAACACCAACAAATTCAACCACAACCTCAACATTGAAAATCACCAACAAATTCAACAACAACCTCAACAATGAAAAACACCAACAAATTCAACAAAAACTTCAACAACGAAAATCACCGAAAGATTCATCAACAACCTCAACATTCAAAAGTACCAACAAATTCAACAGAAACCACAACAATGAAAAACACCTAAAAACTCAACAACCACCTCATCATTGAAAATCACCAACAAATTCAACAACAACCTCAACAATGAAAAACACCAAATAATGCATCAACAATCTCAACATTCAAAAACAACAAAAAATTCAACAAAAACCTCAACAATGAAAAACACCGAAAAATTCAACAACAACCTCAACTTTCAACAACACCAACAACTTCAACAACCTCAACATTGAAAAACACCAACAATTTCAACTGCAACCTCAACTTTGAAAAATAGAAAAATGATGAAAAAAAACCATTAATAACACCAATGAATTCAACAACCTCAACATTGAAAATCACCAACAAATTCAACAACAACCTCAGCAATGAAAAACATCAAAAAATGCAACAACAACCTCAACATTGAAAATCACCAATAAATTCAACAACAACCTATATATTGAAAATCACCAACTAATTTAACAACAGCCTCAACAATGAAAAACATCAAACAATTCAACAACAACCTCAACATTCAAAAACAGCAACAAATTCAACAACAACCTCATCAATGAAAAACACCAAAAAATTCATCAACAACCTCAACATTCAAAAAGAGCAACAAATTCAACAAAAACCTCAACAATTAAAAACACCAAAAAATTCAACAACAACGTCAACTTTGAAAAATACCAATAAATTCAACAACCTCAATAATGAAAAACACCAACAAATTCAATAAAAACCTAAACCATGAAAAACATCAAATAATGCATCAACAACCTCAACATTCAAAAACAACAAAAAATTCAACAAAAACCTGAACAATGAAAAACACCGAAAAATTTAACACCAAACTCAACATTGAAAATCACCAACAAATTCAACAACAACATCAACTTTGAAAAACACCAACAAATTCAAAAACCGCAACATGGAAAAAGACCAACAAATTCAACCAAAACCTCAACACTGAAAATCACCAACAAATTCAACAACAACCTCAACAATGAAAAACACCTAAAAATTCAACAACAACCTCAACATTGAAAGTCACCAACAAATTCAACAAAAACCTCAACAATGAAAAGCACCAAATAATGCATCAACAACCTCAACATTCAAAAACAACAGAAAATTCAACAAAAACCTCAACAATGAAAAACACCGAAAAATTCAACAACAACCTCAACTTTCAACAACACCAACAACTTCACCAACCTCAACATTGAAAAACACCAACAATTTCAACTGCAACCTCAACTTTGACAAATAGAAAAATGATCAAAAAAAACCATTGATAACACCAATGAATTCAACAACCTCAACATTGAAAATCACTAACAAATTCAACAACAACCTCAGCAATGAAGAACATCAAAAAATGCAACAACAACCTCAACATTGAAAATCACAAACAAATTCAACAACAACCTCAACTTTGAAAAACACCAACAAATTCAAAACCTCAACATGGAAAAACAACAACAAATTGAACCAGAACCTCAAAATTGAAAATCACCAACAAATTCAACAACAACCTCAACAATGAAAAACACAAACAATTTCAACAAAAACCTCAACAATGAAAAACACCAAAAAATTTAACAACAAACTCAACATTGAAAATCACCAACAAATTCAACAACAACATCAACTTTGAAAAACACCAACAAATTCAAAAACCGCAACATGGAAAAACAACAACAAATTCAACCAAAACCTCAACATTGAAAATCACCAACAAATTCAACAACAACCTCAACAATGAAAAACACCTAAAAATTCAACAACAACCTCAACAATGAAAGTCACCAACAAATTCAACAAAAACCTCAACAATGAAAAGCACCAAATAATGCATCAACAATCTCAACATTCAAAAACAACAAAAGATTCAACAAAAACCTCAACAATGAAAAACAACGAAAAAATTAAACAACAACCTCAACTTTGAAAAACACCAACAACTTCATCAACCTCAACATTGAATAACACCAACAAATTCAACTGCAAGCTCAACTTTGAAAAATACAAAAATGATCAAAAAAACCATTCATAACACCAATGAATTCAACAACCTCAACATTAAAAACCACCAACAAATTCAACAACAACCTCAACAATGAAAAACACCAACAAATTCAACAAAAACCTCAACAATGAATAACACCGAAAGATTCATCAACAACCTCAACATTCAAAAAAACCAACAAACTCAACAGATACCTCAACAATGAAAAACACCTAAAAATTCAACAACAACCACAACATTGAAAATCACCAACAAATTCAACAACATCCTCAACAATGAAAAACACAAACAATTTCAACAAAAACCTCAACAATGAAAAACACCAAAAAATTCATCAACAACCTCAACATTCAAAAACGCTAACAAATTCAACAAAAACCTCAACAATGAAAAACACCAAAAAATTCAACAACAACCTCAACATTCAAAATCACCAACAAATTCAACAAAAATCTCAACAATGAAAAACACCAAAAAATTCAACAATAACCTCAACTTTGAAAAACACCAACAAATTCAACAACCTCAACATTGCAAAACAACAACAATTTCAACTGCAACCTCAACTTTGAAAAATACAAAAAAGATTTTAAAAAACCATTGATAACACCAATAATTTCAACAACATCAACTTTGAAAAACACCAACAAATTCAACCACAACCTCAACATTGAAAATCACCAACAAAGTCAACAACAAACTCAACAATGAAAAACACCAACAAATTCAACAAAAATCTCAACAATGAAAAACACCAACAAATTCAACAACAAACTCAGCTTTGAAAAACACAAACAAATTCAACAACCTCAACATTGAAAAACACCAACAAATTCAACAACAACCTCAACTTTCAAAAATACAAAAAGGTTCATCAAAATAAAAATTGATAACAACAACAAATTCAACAACAACCTCAATATTGAAAATCACCAACAAATTTAACAACAACCTCAACAATGAAAAACATCAAACAATTCAACAACAACCTCAACATTCAAAAACAGCAACAAATTCAACAACAACCTCCTCAATGAAAAACACCAAAAAATTCATCAACAACCTCAACATTCAAAAACAGCAACAAATTCAACAAAAACCTCAACAATTAATAACACCAGAAAATTCAACAACAACGTCAACCTTTAAAAATACCAATAAATTCAACAAACTCAACAATGAAAAACACCAACAAATTCAACAACAAACTCAACATTGAAAATCACCAAAAAATTCAACAACAACCTCAACATTGAAAAACTCCAACAATTTCAGCAACAACCTCAACAATGAAAAACACCAAAAAATTCAACAACAAACTCAACATTGAAAATCACCAACAAATTCAACAACAACATCAACTTTGAAAAACAAAAACAAATTCAAAAACATCAACATGGAAAAACACCAACAAATTCAACCACAACCTCAACATTGAAAATCACCAACAAATTCAACAACAACCTCAACAATGAAAAACACCAACAAATTCAACAAAAACTTCAACAACGAAAATCACCGAAAGATTCATCAACAACCTCAACATTCAAAAGTACCAACAAATTCAACAGAAACCACAACAATGAAAAACACCTAAAAACTCAACAACCACCTCATCATTGAAAATCACCAACAAATTCAACAACAACCTCAACAATGAAAAACACCAAATAATGCATCAACAATCTCAACATTCAAAAACAACAAAAAATTCAACAAAAACCTCAACAATGAAAAACACCGAAAAATTCAACAACAACCTCAACTTTCAACAACACCAACAACTTCAACAACCTCAACATTGAAAAACACCAACAATTTCAACTGCAACCTCAACTTTGAAAAATAGAAAAATGATGAAAAAAAACCATTAATAACACCAATGAATTCAACAACCTCAACATTGAAAATCACCAACAAATTCAACAACAACCTCAGCAATGAAAAACATCAAAAAATGCAACAACAACCTCAACATTGAAAATCACCAATAAATTCAACAACAACCTATATATTGAAAATCACCAACTAATTTAACAACAGCCTCAACAATGAAAAACATCAAACAATTCAACAACAACCTCAACATTCAAAAACAGCAACAAATTCAACAACAACCTCATCAATGAAAAACACCAAAAAATTCATCAACAACCTCAACATTCAAAAAGAGCAACAAATTCAACAAAAACCTCAACAATTAAAAACACCAAAAAATTCAACAACAACGTCAACTTTGAAAAATACCAATAAATTCAACAACCTCAATAATGAAAAACACCAACAAATTCAATAAAAACCTAAACCATGAAAAACATCAAATAATGCATCAACAACCTCAACATTCAAAAACAACAAAAAATTCAACAAAAACCTGAACAATGAAAAACACCGAAAAATTTAACACCAAACTCAACATTGAAAATCACCAACAAATTCAACAACAACATCAACTTTGAAAAACACCAACAAATTCAAAAACCGCAACATGGAAAAAGACCAACAAATTCAACCAAAACCTCAACACTGAAAATCACCAACAAATTCAACAACAACCTCAACAATGAAAAACACCTAAAAATTCAACAACAACCTCAACATTGAAAGTCACCAACAAATTCAACAAAAACCTCAACAATGAAAAGCACCAAATAATGCATCAACAACCTCAACATTCAAAAACAACAGAAAATTCAACAAAAACCTCAACAATGAAAAACACCGAAAAATTCAACAACAACCTCAACTTTCAACAACACCAACAACTTCACCAACCTCAACATTGAAAAACACCAACAATTTCAACTGCAACCTCAACTTTGAAACATAGAATAATGATCAAAAAAAACCGTTGATAACACCAATGAATTCAACAACCTCAACATTGAAAATCACCAACAAATTCAACAACAACATCAGCAATGAAAAACGTCAAAAAATGCAACAACAACCTCAACATTGAAAATCACCAACAAATTCAACAACAACCTCAACTTTGAAAAACACCAACAAATTCAAAAACCTCAACATGGAAAAACAACAACAAATTGAACCAGAACCTCAATCTTGAAAATCACCAACAAATTCTACAACAACCTCAACAATGAAAAACACAAACAATTTCAACAAAAACCTCAACAATGAAAAACACCAACAAATTCAACAAAAACCTCAACAATCAAAAACACCAAAAAATTCAACAACAACCTCAACTTTGAAAAAAACCAACAAATTCAACACCCTCAACATTGCAAAACACCAACAATTTCAACTGCAACCTCAACTTTGAAAAATACAAAAAAGATTTAAATAAACCATTGATAACACCAATTATTTCAACAACATCAACTTTGAAAAACACCAACAAATTCAACCACAACCTCAAAATTGAAAATCACCAACAAAGTCAACAACAACCTCAACAATGAAAAACACCAACAAATTCAACAAAAACCTCAACAATGAAAAACACCAACAAATTCAACAACAAACTCAGCTTTGAAAAACACAAACAAATTCAACAACCTCAACATTGAAAAACACCAACAAATTCAACAAAAACCTCAACAATGAAAAACACCAACAAATTCAACAACAAACTCAGCTTTGAAAAACACAAACAAATTCAACAACCTCAACATTGAAAAACACCAACAAATTCAACAACAACCTCAACATTCAAAAATACAAAAAGGTTCAACAAAATAATAATTGATAACAACAACAAATTCAACAACAACCTCAATATTGAAAATCACCAGCAAATTTAACAACAACCTCAACCATGAAAAACATCAAACAATTCAACAACAACCTCAACATTCAAAAACACCAACAAATTCAACAACAACCTCATCAATGAAAAACACCAAAAAATTCATCAACAACCTCAACATTCAAAAACAGCAACAAATTCAACAAAAACCTCAACAATTAAAAACACCAAAAAATTCAACAACAAAGTCAACTTTGAAAAATACCAATAAATTCAACAACCTCAATAATTAAAAAAACCAACAAATTCAACAAAAACCTCAACAATGAAAAACATCAAATAATGCATCAACAACCTCAACATTCAAAAACAACAAAAAATTCAACAAAAACCTCAACAATGAAAAACACCGAAAAATTCAACAACAAACTCAACATTGAAAATCACCAACAAATTCAACCACAACCTCAACATTGAAAATCACCAACAAATTCAACAACAACCTCAACAATGAAAAACACCAACAAATTCAACCACAACCTCAACATTGAAAATCACCAAAACATTCAACAACAACCTCAACATTGAAAAACTCCAACAATTTCAGCAACCACCTCAACAATGAAAAACACCAAAAAATTCAACAACAAACTCAACATTGAAAATCACCAAGAAATTCAACAACAACATCAACTTTGAAAAACTAAAACAAATTCAAAAACATCAACATGGAAAAACACCAACAAATTCAACCACAACCTCAACATTGAAAATCACCAACAAATTCAACAACAACCTCAACAATGAAAAACACCAACAAATTGAGCAAAAACTTCAACAACGAAAATCACCGAAAGATTCATCAACAACCTCAACATTCAAAAGTACCAACAAATTCAACAGAAACCACAACAATGAAAAACACCTAAAAACTCAACAACAACCTCATCATTGAAAATCACCAACAAATTCAACAACAACCTCAACAATGAAAAACACCAAATAATGCATCAACAACCTCAACATTCAAAAACAACAAAAAATTCAACAAAAACCTCAACAATGAAAAACACCGAAAAATTAAACAACAACCTCAACTTTCAACAACACCAACAACTTCAACAACATCAACATTCAAAAGCACCAACAATTTAAACTGCAACCTCAACTTTGAAAAATAGAAAAATGATGAAAAAAAACCATTAATAACACCAATGAATTCAACAACCTCAACATTGAAAATCACCAACAAATTCAACAACAACCTCAGCAATGAAAAACATCAAAAAATGCAACAACAACCTCAACATTGAAAATCACCAATAAATTCAACAACAACCTATATATTGAAAATCACCAACTAATTTAACAACAACCTCAACAATGAAAAACATCAAACAATTCAACAACAACCTCAACATTCAAAAACAGCAACAAATTCAACAACAACCTCATCAATGAAAAACACCAAAAAATTCATCAACAACCTCAACATTCAAAAACAGCAACAAATTCAACAAAAACGTCAACAATTAAAAACACCAAAAAATTCAACAACAACGTCAACTTTGAAAAATACCAATAAATCCAACAACCTCAATAATGAAAAACACCAACAAATTCAATAAAAACCTCAACACTGAAAAACATCAAATAATGCATCAACAACCTCAACATTCAAAAACAACAAAAAATTCAACAGAAACCTGAACAATGAAAAACACCGAAAAATTTAACACCAAACTCAACATTGAAAATCACCAACAAATTCAACAACAACATCAACTTTGAAAAACACCAACAAATTCAAAAACCTCAACATGGAAAAACACCAACAAATTCAACCACAACCTCAACATTGAAAATCACCAACAAATTCAACAACAACCTCAACAATGAAAAACACCAACAAATTGAGCAAAAACTTCAACAACGAAAATCACCGAAAGATTCATCAACAACCTCAACATTCAAAAGTACCAACAAATTCAACAGAAACCACAACAATGAAAAACACCTAAAAACTCAACAACAACCTCATCATTGAAAATCACCAACAAATTCAACAACAACCTCAACAATGAAAAACACCAAATAATGCATCAACAACCTCAACATTCAAAAACAACAAAAAATTCAACAAAAACCTCAACAATGAAAAACACCGAAAAATTAAACAACAACCTCAACTTTCAACAACACCAACAACTTCAACAACATCAACATTCAAAAGCACCAACAATTTAAACTGCAACCTCAACTTTGAAAAATAGAAAAATGATGAAAAAAAAACATTAATAACACCAATGAATTCAACAACCTCAACATTGAAAATCACCAACAAATTCAACAACAACCTCAGCAATGAAAAACATCAAAAAATGCAACAACAACCTCAACATTGAAAATCACCAATAAATTCAACAACAACCTATATATTGAAAATCACCAACTAATTTAACAACAACCTCAACAATGAAAAACATCAAACAATTCAACAACAACCTCAACATTCAAAAACAGCAACAAATTCAACAACAACCTCATCAATGAAAAACACCAAAAAATTCATCAACAACCTCAACATTCAAAAACAGCAACAAATTCAACAAAAACCTCAACAATTAAAAACACCAAAAAATTCAACAACAACGTCAACTTTGAAAAATACCAATAAATCCAACAACCTCAATAATGAAAAACACCAACAAATTCAATAAAAACCTCAACACTGAAAAACATCAAATAATGCATCAACAACCTCAACATTCAAAAACAACGAAAAATTCAACAAAAACCTGAACAATGAAAAACACCGAAAAATTTAACACCAAACTCAACATTGAAAATCACCAACAAATTCAACAACAACATCAACTTTGAAAAACACCAACAAATTCAAAAACCGCAACATGGAAAAAGACCAACAAATTCAACCAAAACCTCAACATTGAAAATCACCAACAAATTCAACAACAACCTCAACAATGAAAAACACCTAAAAATTCAACAACAACCTCAACATTGAAAGTCACCAACAAATTCAACAAAAACCTCAACAATGAAAAGCACCAAATAATGCATCAACAACCTCAACATTCAAAAACACCAAAAGATTCAACAAAAACCTCAACAATGAAAAACACCGAAAAAATTAAACAACAACCTCAACTTTGAAAAACACCAACAACATCATCAACCTCAACATTGAAAAACACCAACAAATTCAACTGCAAGCTCAACTTTGAAAAATACAAAAATGATCAAATAAAACCATTCATAACACCAATGAATTCAACAACCTCAACATTGAAAATCACCAACAAATTCAACAACAACCTCAACAATGAAAAACACCAACAAATTCAACAAAAACCTCAACAATGAAAAACACCGAAAGATTCATCAACAACCTCAACATTCAAAAAAACCAACAAACTCAACAGAAACCTCAACAATGAAAAACACCTAAAAATTCAACAACAACCACAACATTGAAAATCACCAACAAATTCAACAACAACCTCAACAATGAAAAACACCAAATAATGCATCAACAACCTCAACATTCAAAAACAACAGAAAATTCAACAAAAACCTCAACAATGAAAAACACCGAAAAATTCAACAACAACCTCAACTTTCAACAACACCAACAACTTCACCAACCTCAACATTGAAAAACACCAACAATTTCAACTGCAACCTCAACTTTGAAACATAGAATAATGATCAAAAAAAACCGTTGATAACACCAATGAATTCAGCAACCTCAACATTGAAAATCACCAACAAATTCAACAACAACCTCAGCAATGAAAAACATCAAAAAATGCAACAACAACCTCAACATTGAAAATCACCAACAAATTCAACAACAACCTCAGCTTTGAAAAACACCAACAAATTCAAAAACCTCAACATGGAAAAACAACAACAAATTGAACCAGAACCTCAATCTTGAAAATCACCAACAAATTCAACAACAACCTCAACAATGAAAAACACAAACAATTTCAACAAAAACCTCAACAATGAAAAACACCAACAAATTCAACAAAAACCTCAACAATCAAAAACACCAAAAAATTCAACAACAACCTCAACTTTGAAAAAAACCAACAAATTCAACACTCTCAATATTGCAAAACACCAACAATTTCAACTGCAACCTCAACTTTGAAAAATACAAAAAAGATTTAAATAAACCATTGATAACACCAATAATTTCAACAACATCAACTTTGAAAAACACCAACAAATTCAACCACAACCTCAAAATTGATAATCACCAACAAAGTCAACAACAACCTCAACAATGAAAAACACCAACAAATTCAACAAAAACCTCAACAATGAAAAACACAAACAAATTCAACAACAAACTCAGCTTTGAAAAACACAAACAAATTCAACAACCTCAACATTGAAAAACACCAACAAATTCACCAAAAACCTCAACAATGAAAAACACCAACAAATTCAACAACAAACTCAGCTTTGAAAAACACAAACAAATTCAACAACCTCAACATTGAAAAACACCAACAAATTCAACAACAACCTCAACATTCAAAAATACAAAAAGGTTCAACAAAATAATAATTGATAACAACAACAAATTCAACAACAACCTCAATATTGAAAATCACCAGCAAATTTAACAACAACCTCAACCATGAAAAACATCAAACAATTCAACAACAACCTCAACATTCAAAAACACCAACAAATTCAACAACAACCTCATCAATGAAAAACACCAAAAAATTCATCAACAACCTCAACATTCAAAAACAGCAACAAATTCAACAAAAACCTCAACAATTAAAAACACCAAAAAATTCAACAACAAAGTCAACTTTGAAAAATACCAATAAATTCAACAACCTGAATAATTAAAAAAACCAACAAATTCAACAAAAACCTCAACAATGAAAAACATCAAATAATGCATCAACAACCTCAACATTCAAAAACAAGAAAAAATTCAACAAAAACCTCAACAATGAAAAACACCGAAAAATTCAACAACAAACTCAACATTGAAAATCACCAACAAATTCAACCACAACCTCAACATTGAAAATCACCAACAAATTCAACAACAACCTCAACAATGAAAAACACCAACAAATTCAACCACAACCTCAACATTGAAAATCACCAAAAAATTCAACAACAACCTCAACATTGAAAAACTCCAACAATTTCAGCAACAACCTCAACAATGAAAAACACCAAAAAATTCAACAACAAACTCAACATTGAAAATCACCAACAAATTCAACAACAACATCAACTTTGAAAAACAAAAACAAATTCAAAAACATCAACATGGAAAAACACCAACAAATTCAACCACAACCTCAACATTGAAAATCACCAACAAATTCAACAACAACCTCAACAATGAAAAACACCAACAAATTCAACAAAAACTTCAACAACGAAAATCACCGAAAGATTCATCAACAACCTCAACATTCAAAAGTACCAACAAATTCAACAGAAACCACAACAATGAAAAACACCTAAAAACTCAACAACAACCTCATCATTGAAAATCACCAACAAATTCAACAACAACCTCAACAATGAAAAACACCAAATAATGCATCAACAACCTCAACATTCAAAAACAACAAAAAATTCAACAAAAACCTCAACAATGAAAAACACCGAAAAATTCAACAACAACCTCAACTTTCAACAACACCAACAACTTCAACAACCTCAACATTGAAAAGCACCAACAATTTCAACTGCAACCTCAACTTTGAAAAATAGAAAAATGATGAAAAAAAACCATTAATAACACCAATGAATTCAACAACCTCAACATTGAAAATCACCAACAAATTCAACAACAACCTCAGCAATGAAAAACATCAAAAAATGCAACAACAACCTCAACATTGAAAATCACCAATAAATTCAACAACAACCTATATATTGAAAATCACCAACTAATTTAACAACAACCTCAACAATGAAAAACATCAAACAATTCAACAACAACCTCAACATTCAAAAACAGCAACAAATTCAACAACAACCTCATCAATGAAAAACACCAAAAAATTCATCAACAACCTCAACATTCAAAAACAGCAACAAATTCAACAAAAACCTCAACAATTAAAAACACCAAAAAATTCAACAACAACGTCAACTTTGAAAAATACCAATAAATCCAACAACCTCAATAATGAAAAACACCAACAAATTCAATAAAAACCTCAACACTGAAAAACAACAAATAATGCATCAACAACCTCAACATTCAAAAACAACAAAAAATTCAACAAAAACCTGAACAATGAAAAACACCGAAAAATTTAACACCAAACTCAACATTGAAAATCACCAACAAATTCAACAACAACATCAACTTTGAAAAACACCAACAAATTCAAAAACCGCAACATGGAAAAAGACCAACAAATTCAACCAAAACCTCAACATTGAAAATCACCAACAAATTCAACAACAACCTCAACAATGAAAAACACCTAATAATTCAACAACAACCTCAACATTGAAAGTCACCAACAAATTCAACAAAAACCTCAACAATGAAAAGCACCAAATAATGCATCAACAACCTCAACATTCAAAAACACCAAAAGATTCAACAAAAACCTCAACAATGAAAAACACCGAAAAAATTAAACAACAACCTCAACTTTGAAAAACACCAACAACATCATCAACCTCAACATTGAAAAACTCCAACAAATTCAACTGCAAGCTCAACTTTGAAAAATACAAAAATGATCAAATAAAACCATTCATAACACCAATGAATTCAACAACCTCAACATTGAAAATCACCAACAAATTCAACAACAACCTCAACAATGAAAAACACCAACAAATTCAACAAAAACCTCAACAATGAAAAACACCGAAAGATTCATCAACAACCTCAACATTCAAAAAAACCAACAAACTCAACAGAAACCTCAACAATGAAAAACACCTAAAAATTCAACAACAACCACAACATTGAAAATCACCAACAAATTCAACAACAACCTCAACAATGAAAAACACCAAATAATGCATCAACAACCTCAACATTCAAAAACAACAGAAAATTCAACAAAAACCTCAACAATGAAAAACACCGAAAAATTCAACAACAACCTCAACTTTCAACAACACCAACAACTTCACCAACCTCAACATTGAAAAACACCAACAATTTCAACTGCAACCTCAACTTTGAAACATAGAATAATGATCAAAAAAAACCGTTGATAAACCAATGAATTCAACAACCTCAACATTGAAAATCACCAACAAATTCAACAACAACCTCAGCAATGAAAAACATCAAAAAATGCAACAACAACCTCAACATTGAAAATCACCAACAAATTCAACAACAACCTCAACTTTGAAAAACACCAACAAATTCAAAAACCTCAACATGGAAAAACAACAACAAATTGAACCAGAACCTCAATCTTGAAAATCACCAACAAATTCAACAACAACCTCAACAATGAAAAACACAAACAATTTCAACAAAAACCTCAACAATGTAAAACACCAACAAATTCAACAAAAACCTCAACAATCAAAAACACCAAAAAATTCAACAACAACCTCAACTTTGAAAAACACCAACAAATTCAACACCCTCAACATTGCAAAACACCTACAATTTCAACTGCAACCTCAACTTTGAAAAATACAAAAAAGATTTAAATAAACCATTGATAACACCAATACTTTCAACAACATCAACTTTGAAAAACACCAACAATTTCAACCACAACCTCAACATTGAAAATCACCAACAAAGTCAACAACAACCTCAACAATGAAAAACACCAACAAATTCAACAAAACCCTCAACAATGAAAAACACCAACAAATTCAACAACAAACTCAGCTTTGAAAAACACAAACAAATTCAACAACCTCAACATTGAAAAACACCAACAAATTCAACAAAAACCTCAACAATGAAAAACACCAACAAATTCAACAACAAACTCAGCTTTGAAAAACACAAACAAATTCAACAACCTCAACATTGAAAAACACCAACAAATTCAACAACAACCTCAACATTCAAAAATACAAAAAGGTTCAACAAAATAATAATTGATAACAACAACAAATTCAACAACAACCTCAATATTGATAATCACCAGCAAATTTAACAACAACCTCAACCATGAAAAACATCAAACAATTCAACAACAACCTCAACATTCAAAAACACCAACAAATTCAACAACAACCTCATCAATGAAAAACACCAAAAAATTCATCAACAACCTCAACATTCAAAAACAGCAACAAATTCAACAAAAACCTCAACAATTAAAAACACCAAAAAATTCAACAACAAAGTCAACTTTGAAAAATACCAATAAATTCAACAACCTCAATAATTAAAAAAACCAACAAATTCAACAAAAACCTCAACAATGAAAAACATCAAATAATGCATCAACAACCTCAACATTCAGAAACAACAAAAAATTCAACAACAAACTCAACATTGAAAATCACCAACAAATTCAACCACAACCTCAACATTGAAAATCACCAACAAATTCAACAACAACCTCAACAATGAAAAACACCAACAAATTCAACAAAAACCTCAACAAGGAAAAACACCGAAAGATTCATCAACAACCTCAACATTCAAAAACACCAACAAATTCAACAGAAACCACAACAATGAAAAACACCTAAAAATTCAACAACAACCTCAACATTGAAAGTCACCAACAAATTCAACAAAAACCTCAACAATGAAAAGCACCAAATAATGCAGCAACAACCTCAACATTCAAAAACACCAAAAGATTCAACATAAACCTCAACAATGAATAACACCGAAAAAATTAAACAACAACCTCAACTTTGAAAAACACCAACAACTTCAACAACCTCAACATTGAAAAAGACCAACAAATTCAACTGCAAGCTCAACTTTGAAAAATACAAAAATGATCAAAAAAAACCATTCATAACACCAATGAATTCAACAACCTCAACATTGAATATCACCAACAAATTCAACAACAACCTCAACAATGAAAAACACCAACAAATTCAACAAAAACCTCAACAATGAAAAACACCGAAAGATTCACCAACAACCTCAACATTCAAAAAAACCAACAAACTCAACAGAAACCACAACAATGAAAAACACCTAATAATTCAACAACAACCACAACATTGAAAATCACCAACAAATTCAACAACAACCTCAACAATGAAAAACACCAAATAATGCATCAACAACCTCAACATTCAAAAACAACAAAAAATTCAACAAAAACCTCAACAATGAAAAACAACGAAAAATTCAACAACAACCTCAACTTTCAACAACACCAACAACTTCAACAACCTCAACATTGAAAAACACCAACAATTTCAACTGCAACCTCAACTTTGAAAAATAGAAAAATGATCAAAAATAACCATTGATAACACCAATGAATTCAACAACCTCAACATTGAAAATCATCAACAAATTCAACAACAACCTCAGCAATGAAAAACATCAAAAAATGCAACAACAACCTCAACATTGAAAATCACCAACAAATTCAACAACAACCTCAACTTTGAAAAACACCAACAAATTCAAAAACCTCAACATGGAAAAACAACAACAAATTGAACCAGAACCTCAATATTGAAAAATCACCAACAAATTCAACAACAACCTCAACAATGAAAAACACCAAAAAATGCATCAACAACCTCAACATTCAAAAACGCTAACAAATTCAACAAAACCCTCAACAATGAAAAACACCAAAAAATTCAACAACAACCTCAACATTGAAAATCACCAACAAATTCAACAAAAACCTCAACAATGAAAAACACCAAAAAATTCAACAACAACCTCAACTTTGAAAAACACCAACAAATTCAACAACCTCAACATTGCAAAACAACAACAATTTCAACTGCAACCTCAACTTTGAAAAATACAAAAAAGATTTTAAAAAATCATTGATAACACCAATAATTTCAACAACATCAACTTTGAAAAACACCAACAAATTCAACCACAAACTCAACATTGAAAATCACCAACAAAGTCAACAACAAACTCAACAATGAAAAACACCAACAAATTCAACAAAAATCTCAACAATGAAAAACACCAACAAATTCAACAACAAACTCAGCTTTGAAAAACACAAACAAATTCAACAACCTCACCATTTAAAAACACCAACAAATTCAACAACAACCTCAACTTTCAAAAATACAGAAAGGTTCAACAAAATAAAAATTGATATCAACAACAATTTCAACAACAACGTCAATATTGAAAATCACCAACAAATTTAACAACAACCTCAACAATTAAAAACATCAAACAATTCAACAACAACATCAACATTCAAAAACACCAACAAATTCAACAACAACCTCATCAATGAAAAACACCAAAAAATTCATCAACAACCTCAACATTCAAAAACAGCAACATATTCAACAAAAACCTCAACAATTAAAAACACCAAAAAATTCAACAACAACGTCAACTTTGAAAAATACCAATAAATTCAACAACCTCAATAATGAAAAACACCAACAAATTCAATAAAAACCTCAACACTGAAAAACATCAAATAATGCATCAACAACCTCAACATTCAAAAACAACAAAAAATTCAACAAAAACCTGAACAATGAAAAACACAGAAAAATTTAACAACAAACTCACCATTGAAAATCACCAACAAATTCAACAACAACATCAACTTTGAAAAACACCAACAAATTCAAAAACCGCAACATGCAAAAACACCAATAAATTCAACCAAAACCTCAACATTGAAAATCACCAACAAATTCAACAACAACCTCAATAATGAAAAACACCTAAAAATTCAACAACAACCTCAACATTGAAAGTCACCAACAAATTCAACAAAAACCTCAACAATGAAAAGCACCACATAATGCATCAACAACCTCAACATTCAAAAACACCAAAAGATTCAACAAAAACCTCAACAATGAAAAACACCGAAAAAATTAAACAACAACCTCAACTTTGAAAAACACCAACAACTTCAACAACATCAACATTGAAAAACACCAACAAATTCAACTGCAAGCTCAACTTTGAAAAATACAAAAATGATCAAAAAAAACCATTCATAACACCAATGAATTCAACAACCTCAACATTGAATATCACCAACAAATTCAACAACAACCTCAACAATGAAAAACACCAACAAATTCAACAAAAACCTCAACAATGAAAAACACCGAAAGATTCACCAACAACCTCAACATTCAAAAAAACCAACAAACTCAACAGAAACCACAACAATGAAAAACACCTAATAATTCAACAACAACCACAACATTGAAAATCACCAACAAATTCAACAACAACCTCAACAATGAAAAACACCAAATAATGCATCAACAACCTCAACATTCAAAAACAACAAAAAATTCAACAAAAACCTCAACAATGAAAAACAACGAAAAATTCAACAACAACCTCAACTTTCAACAACACCAACAACTTCAACAACCTCAACATTGAAAAACACCAACAATTTCAACTGCAACCTCAACTTTGAAAAATAGAAAAATGATCAAAAATAACCATTGATAACACCAATGAATTCAACAACCTCAACATTGAAAATCATCAACAAATTCAACAACAACCTCAGCAATGAAAAACATCAAAAAATGCAACAACAACCTCAACATTGAAAATCACCAACAAATTCAACAACAACCTCAACTTTGAAAAACACCAACAAATTCAACAACAACCTCAACATTCAAAAATACAAAAAGGTTCAACAAAATAATAATTGATAACAACAACAAATTCAACAACAACCTCAATATTGAAAATCACCAGCAAATTTAACAACAACCTCAACCATGAAAAACATCAAACAATTCAACAACAACCTCAACATTCAAAAACACCAACAAATTCAACAACAACCTCATCAATGAAAAACACCAAAAAATTCATCAACAACCTCAACATTCAAAAACAGCAACAAATTCAACAAATACCTCAACAATTAAAAACACCAAAAAATACAACAACAAAGTCAACTTTGAAAAATACCAATAAATTCAACAACCTCAATAATTAAAAAAACCAACAAATTCAACAAAAACCTCAACAATGAAAAACATCAAATAATGCATCAACAACCTCAACATTCAAAAACAACAAAAAATTCAACAAAAACCTCAACAATGAAAAAAACCGAAAAATTCAACAACAAACTCAACATTGAAAATCACCAACAAATTCAACCACAACCTCAACATTGAAAATCACCAACAAATTCAACAACAACCTCAACAATGAAAAACACCAACAAATTCAACAAAAACCTCAACAAGGAAAAACACCGAAAGATTCATCAACAACCTCAACATTCAAAAACACCAACAAATTCAACAGAAACCACAACAATGAAAAACACCTAAAAATTCAACAACAACCTCAACATTGAAAGTCACCAACAAATTCAACAAAAACCTCAACAATGAAAAGCACCAAATAATGCAGCAACAACCTAAACATTCAAAAACACCAAAAGATTCAACATAAACCTCAACAATGAAAAACACCGAAAAAAATTAAACAACAACCTCAACTTTGAAAAACACCAACAACTTCAACAACCTCAACATTGAAAAAGACCAACAAATTCAACTGCAAGCTCAACTTTGAAAAATACAAAAATGATCAAAAAAAACCATTGATAACACCAATGAATTCAACAACCTCAACATTGAATATCACCAACAAATTCAACAACAACCTCAACAATGAAAAACACCAACAAATTCAACACCCTCAACATTGCAAAACACCTACAATTTCAACTGCAACCTCAACTTTGAAAAATACAAAAAAGATTTAAATAAACCATTGATAACACCAATACTTTCAACAACATCAACTTTGAAAAACACCAACAATTTCAACCACAACCTCAACATTGAAAATCACCAACAAAGTCAACAACAACCTCAACAATGAAAAACACCAACAAATTCAACAAAACCCTCAACAATGAAAAACACCAACAAATTCAACAACAAACTCAGCTTTGAAAAACACAAACAAATTCAACAACCTCAACATTGAAAAACACCAACAAATTCAACAAAAACCTCAACAATGAAAAACACCAACAAATTCAACAACAAACTCAGCTTTGAAAAACACAAACAAATTCAACAACCTCAACATTGAAAAACACCAACAAATTCAACAACAACCTCAACATTCAAAAATACAAAAAGGTTCAACAAAATAATAATTGATAACAACAACAAATTCAACAACAACCTCAATATTGATAATCACCAGCAAATTTAACAACAACCTCAACCATGAAAAACATCAAACAATTCAACAACAACCTCAACATTCAAAAACACCAACAAATTCAACAACAACCTCATCAATGAAAAACACCAAAAAATTCATCAACAACCTCAACATTCAAAAACAGCAACAAATTCAACAAAAACCTCAACAATTAAAAACACCAAAAAATTCAACAACAAAGTCAACTTTGAAAAATACCAATAAATTCAACAACCTCAATAATTAAAAAAACCAACAAATTCAACAAAAACCTCAACAATGAAAAACATCAAATAATGCATCAACAACCTCAACATTCAGAAACAACAAAAAATTCAACAACAAACTCAACATTGAAAATCACCAACAAATTCAACCACAACCTCAACATTGAAAATCACCAACAAATTCAACAACAACCTCAACAATGAAAAACACCAACAAATTCAACAAAAACCTCAACAAGGAAAAACACCGAAAGATTCATCAACAACCTCAACATTCAAAAACACCAACAAATTCAACAGAAACCACAACAATGAAAAACACCTAAAAATTCAACAACAACCTCAACATTGAAAGTCACCAACAAATTCAACAAAAACCTCAACAATGAAAAGCACCAAATAATGCAGCAACAACCTCAACATTCAAAAACACCAAAAGATTCAACATAAACCTCAACAATGAATAACACCGAAAAAATTAAACAACAACCTCAACTTTGAAAAACACCAACAACTTCAACAACCTCAACATTGAAAAAGACCAACAAATTCAACTGCAAGCTCAACTTTGAAAAATACAAAAATGATCAAAAAAAACCATTCATAACACCAATGAATTCAACAACCTCAACATTGAATATCACCAACAAATTCAACAACAACCTCAACAATGAAAAACACCAACAAATTCAACAAAAACCTCAACAATGAAAAACACCGAAAGATTCACCAACAACCTCAACATTCAAAAAAACCAACAAACTCAACAGAAACCACAACAATGAAAAACACCTAATAATTCAACAACAACCACAACATTGAAAATCACCAACAAATTCAACAACAACCTCAACAATGAAAAACACCAAATAATGCATCAACAACCTCAACATTCAAAAACAACAAAAAATTCAACAAAAACCTCAACAATGAAAAACAACGAAAAATTCAACAACAACCTCAACTTTCAACAACACCAACAACTTCAACAACCTCAACATTGAAAAACACCAACAATTTCAACTGCAACCTCAACTTTGAAAAATAGAAAAATGATCAAAAATAACCATTGATAACACCAATGAATTCAACAACCTCAACATTGAAAATCATCAACAAATTCAACAACAACCTCAGCAATGAAAAACATCAAAAAATGCAACAACAACCTCAACATTGAAAATCACCAACAAATTCAACAACAACCTCAACTTTGAAAAACACCAACAAATTCAAAAACCTCAACATGGAAAAACAACAACAAATTGAACCAGAACCTCAATATTGAAAAATCACCAACAAATTCAACAACAACCTCAACAATGAAAAACACCAAAAAATGCATCAACAACCTCAACATTCAAAAACGCTAACAAATTCAACAAAACCCTCAACAATGAAAAACACCAAAAAATTCAACAACAACCTCAACATTGAAAATCACCAACAAATTCAACAAAAACCTCAACAATGAAAAACACCAAAAAATTCAACAACAACCTCAACTTTGAAAAACACCAACAAATTCAACAACCTCAACATTGCAAAACAACAACAATTTCAACTGCAACCTCAACTTTGAAAAATACAAAAAAGATTTTAAAAAATCATTGATAACACCAATAATTTCAACAACATCAACTTTGAAAAACACCAACAAATTCAACCACAAACTCAACATTGAAAATCACCAACAAAGTCAACAACAAACTCAACAATGAAAAACACCAACAAATTCAACAAAAATCTCAACAATGAAAAACACCAACAAATTCAACAACAAACTCAGCTTTGAAAAACACAAACAAATTCAACAACCTCACCATTTAAAAACACCAACAAATTCAACAACAACCTCAACTTTCAAAAATACAGAAAGGTTCAACAAAATAAAAATTGATATCAACAACAATTTCAACAACAACGTCAATATTGAAAATCACCAACAAATTTAACAACAACCTCAACAATTAAAAACATCAAACAATTCAACAACAACATCAACATTCAAAAACACCAACAAATTCAACAACAACCTCATCAATGAAAAACACCAAAAAATTCATCAACAACCTCAACATTCAAAAACAGCAACATATTCAACAAAAACCTCAACAATTAAAAACACCAAAAAATTCAACAACAACGTCAACTTTGAAAAATACCAATAAATTCAACAACCTCAATAATGAAAAACACCAACAAATTCAATAAAAACCTCAACACTGAAAAACATCAAATAATGCATCAACAACCTCAACATTCAAAAACAACAAAAAATTCAACAAAAACCTGAACAATGAAAAACACAGAAAAATTTAACAACAAACTCACCATTGAAAATCACCAACAAATTCAACAACAACATCAACTTTGAAAAACACCAACAAATTCAAAAACCGCAACATGCAAAAACACCAATAAATTCAACCAAAACCTCAACATTGAAAATCACCAACAAATTCAACAACAACCTCAATAATGAAAAACACCTAAAAATTCAACAACAACCTCAACATTGAAAGTCACCAACAAATTCAACAAAAACCTCAACAATGAAAAGCACCACATAATGCATCAACAACCTCAACATTCAAAAACACCAAAAGATTCAACAAAAACCTCAACAATGAAAAACACCGAAAAAATTAAACAACAACCTCAACTTTGAAAAACACCAACAACTTCAACAACATCAACATTGAAAAACACCAACAAATTCAACTGCAAGCTCAACTTTGAAAAATACAAAAATGATCAAAAAAAACCATTCATAACACCAATGAATTCAACAACCTCAACATTGAATATCACCAACAAATTCAACAACAACCTCAACAATGAAAAACACCAACAAATTCAACAAAAACCTCAACAATGAAAAACACCGAAAGATTCACCAACAACCTCAACATTCAAAAAAACCAACAAACTCAACAGAAACCACAACAATGAAAAACACCTAATAATTCAACAACAACCACAACATTGAAAATCACCAACAAATTCAACAACAACCTCAACAATGAAAAACACCAAATAATGCATCAACAACCTCAACATTCAAAAACAACAAAAAATTCAACAAAAACCTCAACAATGAAAAACAACGAAAAATTCAACAACAACCTCAACTTTCAACAACACCAACAACTTCAACAACCTCAACATTGAAAAACACCAACAATTTCAACTGCAACCTCAACTTTGAAAAATAGAAAAATGATCAAAAATAACCATTGATAACACCAATGAATTCAACAACCTCAACATTGAAAATCATCAACAAATTCAACAACAACCTCAGCAATGAAAAACATCAAAAAATGCAACAACAACCTCAACATTGAAAATCACCAACAAATTCAACAACAACCTCAACTTTGAAAAACACCAACAAATTCAAAAACCTCAACATGGAAAAACAACAACAAATTGAACCAGAACCTCAATATTGAAAAATCACCAACAAATTCAACAACAACCTCAACAATGAAAAACACCAAAAAATGCATCAACAACCTCAACATTCAAAAACGCTAACAAATTCAACAAAACCCTCAACAATGAAAAACACCAAAAAATTCAACAACAACCTCAACATTGAAAATCACCAACAAATTCAACAAAAACCTCAACAATGAAAAACACCAAAAAATTCAACAACAACCTCAACTTTGAAAAACACCAACAAATTCAACAACCTCAACATTGCAAAACAACAACAATTTCAACTGCAACCTCAACTTTGAAAAATACAAAAAAGATTTTAAAAAATCATTGATAACACCAATAATTTCAACAACATCAACTTTGAAAAACACCAACAAATTCAACCACAAACTCAACATTGAAAATCACCAACAAAGTCAACAACAAACTCAACAATGAAAAACACCAACAAATTCAACAAAAATCTCAACAATGAAAAACACCAACAAATTCAACAACAAACTCAGCTTTGAAAAACACAAACAAATTCAACAACCTCACCATTTCAAAACACCAACAAATTCAACAACAACCTCAACTTTCAAAAATACAGAAAGGTTCAACAAAATAAAAATTGATATCAACAACAATTTCAACAACAACGTCAATATTGAAAATCACCAACAAATTTAACAACAACCTCAACAATTAAAAACATCAAACAATTCAACAACAACATCAACATTCAAAAACACCAACAAATTCAACAACAACCTCATCAATGAAAAACACCAAAAAATTCATCAACAACCTCAACATTCAAAAACAGCAACATATTCAACAAAAACCTCAACAATTAAAAACACCAAAAAATTCAACAACAACGTCAACTTTGAAAAATACCAATAAATTCAACAACCTCAATAATGAAAAACACCAACAAATTCAATAAAAACCTCAACACTGAAAAACATCAAATAATGCATCAACAACCTCAACATTCAAAAACAACAAAAAATTCAACAAAAACCTGAACAATGAAAAACACAGAAAAATTTAACAACAAACTCACCATTGAAAATCACCAACAAATTCAACAACAACATCAACTTTGAAAAACACCAACAAATTCAAAAACCGCAACATGCAAAAACACCAATAAATTCAACCAAAACCTCAACATTGAAAATCACCAACAAATTCAACAACAACCTCAATAATGAAAAACACCTAAAAATTCAACAACAACCTCAACATTGAAAGTCACCAACAAATTCAACAAAAACCTCAACAATGAAAAGCACCACATAATGCATCAACAACCTCAACATTCAAAAACACCAAAAGATTCAACAAAAACCTCAACAATGAAAAACACCGAAAAAATTAAACAACAACCTCAACTTTGAAAAACACCAACAACTTCAACAACATCAACATTGAAAAACACCAACAAATTCAACTGCAAGCTCAACTTTGAAAAATACAAAAATGATCAAAAAAAACCATTCATAACACCAATGAATTCAACAACCTCAACATTGAAAATCACCAACAAATTCAACAACAACCTCAACAATGAAAAACACCAACAAATTCAACAAAAACCTCAACAATGAAAAACACCGAAAGATTCATCAACAACCTCAACATTCAACAAAAACCAACAAACTCAACAGAAACCTCAACAATGAAAAACACCTAAAAATTCAACAACAACCACAACATTGAAAATCACCAACAAATTCAACAACAACCTCAACAATGAAAAACACCAAATAATGCATCAACAACCTCAACATTCAAAAACAACAAAAAATTCAACAAAAACCTCAACAATGAAAAACAACGAAAAATTCAACAACAACCTCAACTTTCAACAACACCAACAACTTCAACAACCTCAACATTGAAAAACACCAACAATTTCAACTGCAACCTCAACTTTGAAAAATAGAAAAATGATCAAAAAAAACTATTGATAACACCAATGAATTCAACAACCTCAACATTGAAAATCACCAACAAATTCAACAACAACCTCAGCAATGAAAAACATCAAAAAATGCAACAACAACCTCAACATTGAAAATCACCAACAAATTCAACAACAACCTCAACTTTGAAAAAAATCAACAAATTCAAAAACCTCAACATGGAAAAACAACAACAAATTGAACCAGAACCTCAATATTGAAAAATCACCAACAAATTCAACAACAACCTCAACAATGAAAAACAGAAACAATTTCAACAAAAACCTCAACAATGAAAAACACCAAAAAATTCATCAACAACCTCAACATTCAAAAACGCTAACAAATTCAACAAAACCCTCAACAATGAAAAACACCAAAAAATTCAACAACAACCTCAACATTGAAAATCACCAACAAATTCAACAAAAACCTCAACAATGAAAAACACCAAAAAATTCAACAACAACCTCAACTTTGAAAAACACCAACAAATTCAACAACCTCAACATTGCAAAACAACAACAATTTCAACTGCAACCTCAACTTTGAAAAATACAAAAAAGATTTTAAAAAACCATTGATAACACCAATAATTTCAACAACATCAACTTTGAAAAACACCAACAAATTCAACCACAAACTCAACATTGAAAATCACCAACAAAGTCAACAACAAACTCAACAATGAAAAACACCAACAAATTCAACAAAAATCTCAACAATGAAAAACAACAACAAATTCAGCAACAAACTCAGCTTTGAAAAACACAAACAAATTCAACAACCTCAACATTGAAAAACACCAACAAATTCAACAACAACCTCAACTTTCAAAAATACAGAAAGGTTCAACAAAATAAAAAATGATATCAACAACAAATTCAACAACAACGTCAATATTGAAAATCACCAACAAATTTAACAACAACCTCAACAATGAAAAACATCAAACAATTCAACAACAACATCAACATTCAAAAACACCAACAAATTCAACAACAACCTCATCAATGAAAAACACCAAAAAATTCATCAACAACCTCAACATTCAAAAACAGCAACATATTCAACAAAAACCTCAACAATTAAAAACACCAAAAAATTCAACAACAACGTCAACTTTGAAAAATACCAATAAATTCAACAACCTCAATAATGAAAAACACCAACAAATTCAATAAAAACCTCAACACTGAAAAACATCAAATAATGCATCAACAACCTCAACATTCAAAAACAACAAAAAATTCAACAAAAACCTGAACAATGAAAAACACAGAAAAATTTAACAACAAACTCAACATTGAAAATCACCAACAAATTCAACAACAACATCAACTTTGAAAAACACCAACAAATTCAAAAACCGCAACATGCAAAAACACCAACAAATTCAACCAAAACCTCAACATTGAAAATCACCAACAAATTCAACAACAACCTCAATAATGAAAAACACCTAAAAATTCAACAACAACCTCAACATTGAAAGTCACCAACAAATTCAACAAAAACCTCAACAATGAAAAGCACCACATAATGCATCAACAACCTCAACATTCAAAAACACCAAAAGATTCAACAAAAACCTCAACAATGAAAAACACCGAAAAAATTAAAAAAGAACCTCAACTTTGAAAAACACCAACAACTTCAACAACATCAACATTGAAAAACACCAACAAATTCAACTGCAAGCTCAACTTTGAAAAATACAAAAATGATCAAAAAAAACCATTCATAACACCAATGAATTCAACAACCTCAACATTGAAAATCACCAACAAATTCAACAACAACCTCAACAATGAAAAACACCAACAAATTCAACAAAAACCTCAACAATGAAAAACACCGAAAGATTCATCAACAACCTCAACATTCAACAAAAACCAACAAACTCAACAGAAACCTCAACAATGAAAAACACCTAAAAATTCAACAACAACCACAACATTGAAAATCACCAACAAATTCAACAACAACCTCAACAATGAAAAACACCAAATAATGCATCAACAACCTCAACATTCAAAAACAACAGAAAATTCAACAGAAACCTCAACAATGAAAAACACCGAAAAATTCAACAACAACCTCAACTTTCAACAACACCAACAACTTCAACAACCTCAACATTGAAAAACACCAACAATTTCAACTGCAACCTCAACTTTGAAAAATAGAAAAATGATCAAAAAAAACCATTGATAACACCAATGAATTCAACAACCTCAACATTGAAAATCACCAACAAATTCAACAACAACCTCAGCAATGAAAAACATCAAAAAATGTAACAACAACCTCAACATTGAAAATCACCAACAAATTCAACAACAACCTCAACTTTGAAAAACACCAACAAATTCAAAAACCTCAACATGGAAAAACAACAACAAATTGAACCAGAACCTCAATATTGAAAATCACCAAAAATTCAACAACAACCTCAACAATGCAAAACACAAACAATTTCAACAAAAACCTCAACAATGAAAAACATCAAAAAATTCATCAACAACCTCAACATTCAAAAACGCTAACAAATTCAACAAAACCCTCAACAATGAAAAACACCAAAAAATTCAACAACAACCTCAACATTGAAAATCACCAACAAATTCAACAAAAACCTCAACAATGAAAAACACCAAAAAATTCAACAACAAACTCAACTTTGAAAAACACCAACAAATTAAACAACCTCAACATTGAAAAACACCAACAAATTCAACAACAACCTCAACTTTCAAAAATACAGAAAGGTTCAACAAAATAAAAATTGATAACAACAACAAATTCAACAACAACCTCAATATTGAAAATCACCAACAAATTTAACAACAACCTCATCAATGAAAAACATCAAACAATTCAACAACAACATCAACATTCAAAAACACCAACAAATTCAACAACAACCTCATCAATGAAAAACACCAAAAAATTCATCAACAACCTCAACATTCAAAAATAGCAACAAATTCATCAAAAACCTCAACAATTAATGACACCAAAAAATTCAACAACAACGTCAACCTTGAAAAATACCAATAAATGCAACAAACTCAACAATGAAAAACATCAAACAATTCAACAACAACCTCCACATTCAAAAACAGCAACAAATTCAACAACAACCTCATCAATGAAAAACACCAAAAAATTCATCAACAACCTCAACATTCAAAAACAGCAACAAATTCAACAAAAAACTCAACAATTAAAAACACCAAAAAATTCAACAACAACGTCAACTTTGAAAAATACCAATAAATTCAACAACATCAACATTGAAAAACACCAACAAATTCAAAAAAAACCTCAACACTGAAAAACATCAAATAATGCATCAACAACCTCAACATTCAAAAACAACAAAAAATTCAACAAAAACCTGAACAATGAAAAACACCGAAAAATTTAACAACAAACTCAACATTGAAAATCACAAAACAAATTCAACAACAACATCAACTTTGAAAAACACCAATAAATTCAAAAACCGCAGCATGGAAAAACACCAACAAATTCAACCAAAACCTCAACATTGAAAATCACCAACAAATTCAACAACAACCTCAACAATGAAAAACACCTAAAAATTCAACAACAACCTCAACATTGAAAGTCACCAACAAATTCAACAAAAACCTCAACAATGAAAAGCACCAAATAATGCATCAACAACCTCAACATTCAAAAACACCAAAAGATTCAACAAAAACCTCAACAATGAAAAACACCGAAAGAATTAAACAACAACCTCAACTTTGAAAAACACCAACATCTTCATCAACCTCAACATTGAAAAACACCAACAAATTCAACTGCAAGCTCAACTTTGAAAAATACAAAAATGATCAAAAAAAACCATTCATAACACCAATGAATTCAACAACCTCAACATTGAAAATCACCAACAAATTCAACAACAACCTCAACAATGAAAAACACCAACAAATTCAACAAAAACCTCAACAATGAAAAACACCGAAAGATTCATCAACAACCTCAACATTCAAAAAAACCAACAAACTCAACAGAAACCTCAACAATGAAAAACACCTAAAAATTCAACAACAACCACAACATTGAAAATCACCAACAAATTCAACAACAACCTCAACAATGAAAAACACCAAATAATGCATCAACAACCTCAACATTCAAAAACAACAGAAAATTCAACAAAAACCTCAACAATGAAAAACACCGAAAAATTCAACAACAACCTCAACTTTCAACAACACCAACAACTTCACCAACCTCAACATTGAAAAACACCAACAATTTCAACTGCAACCTCAACTTTGAAACATAGAATAATGATCAAAAAAAACCGTTGATAACACCAATGAATTCAACAACCTCAACATTGAAAATCACCAACAAATTCAACAACAACCTCAGCAATGAAAAACATCAAAAAATGCAACAACAACCTCAACATTGAAAATCACCAACAAATTCAACAACAACCTCAACTTTGAAAAACACCAACAAATTCAAAAACCTCAACATGGAAAAACAACAACAAATTGAACCAGAACCTCAATCTTGAAAATCACCAACAAATTCAACAACAACCTCAACAATGAAAAACACAAACAATTTCAACAAAAACCTCAACAATGTAAAACACCAACAAATTCAACAAAAACCTCAACAATCAAAAACACCAAAAAATTCAACAACAACCTCAACTTTGAAAAACACCAACAAATTCAACACCCTCAACATTGCAAAACACCTACAATTTCAACTGCAACCTCAACTTTGAAAAATACAAAAAAGATTTAAATAAACCATTGATAACACCAATAATTTCAACAACATCAACTTTGAAAAACACCAACAAATTCAACCACAACCTCAACATTGAAAATCACCAACAAAGTCAACAACAACCTCAACAATGAAAAACACCAACAAATTCAACAAAAACCTCAACAATGAAAAACACCAACAAATTCAACAACAAACTCAGCTTTGAAAAACACAAACAAATTCAAGAACCTCAACATTGAAAAACACCAACAAATTCAACAACAACCTCAACATTCAAAAATACAAAAAGGTTCAACAAAATAATAATTGATAACAACAACAAATTCAACAACAACCTCAATATTGAAAATCACCAGCAAATTTAACAACAACCTCAACCATGAAAAACATCAAACAATTCAACAACAACCTCAACATTCAAAAACACCAACAAATTCAACAACAACCTCATCAATGAAAAACACCAAAAAATTCATCAACAACCTCAACATTCAAAAACAGCAACAAATTCAACAAATACCTCAACAATTAAAAACACCAAAAAATACAACAACAAAGTCAACTTTGAAAAATACCAATAAATTCAACAACCTCAATAATTAAAAAAACCAACAAATTCAACAAAAACCTCAACAATGAAAAACATCAAATAATGCATCAACAACCTCAACATTCAAAAACAACAAAAAATTCAACAAAAACCTCAACAATGAAAAAAACCGAAAAATTCAACAACAAACTCAACATTGAAAATCACCAACAAATTCAACCACAACCTCAACATTGAAAATCACCAACAAATTCAACAACAACCTCAACAATGAAAAACACCAACAAATTCAACAAAAACCTCAACAAGGAAAAACACCGAAAGATTCATCAACAACCTCAACATTCAAAAACACCAACAAATTCAACAGAAACCACAACAATGAAAAACACCTAAAAATTCAACAACAACCTCAACATTGAAAGTCACCAACAAATTCAACAAAAACCTCAACAATGAAAAGCACCAAATAATGCAGCAACAACCTAAACATTCAAAAACACCAAAAGATTCAACATAAACCTCAACAATGAAAAACACCGAAAAAAATTAAACAACAACCTCAACTTTGAAAAACACCAACAACTTCAACAACCTCAACATTGAAAAAGACCAACAAATTCAACTGCAAGCTCAACTTTGAAAAATACAAAAATGATCAAAAAAAACCATTGATAACACCAATGAATTCAACAACCTCAACATTGAATATCACCAACAAATTCAACAACAACCTCAACAATGAAAAACACCAACAAATTCAACAAAAACCTCAACAATGAAAAACACCGAAAGATTCACCAACAACCTCAACATTCAAAAAAACCAACAAACTCAACAGAAACCACAACAATGAAAAACACCTAAAAATTCAACAACAACCACAACATTGAAAATCACCAACAAATTCAACAACAACCTCAACAATGAAAAACACCAAATAATGCATCAACAACCTCAACATTCAAAAACAACAAAAAATTCAACAAAAACCTCAACAATGAAAAACAACGAAAAATTCAACAACAACCTCAACTTTCAACAACACCAACAACTTCAACAACCTCAACATTGAAAAACACCAACAATTTCAACTGCAACCTCAACTTTGAAAAATAGAAAAATGATCAAAAAAAACCATTGATAACACCAATGAATTCAACAACCTCAACATTCAAAATCACCAACAAATTCAACAACAACCTCAGCAATGAAAAACATCAAAAAATGCAACAACAACCTCAACATTGAAAATCACCAACAAATTCAACAACAACCTCAACTTTGAAAAACACCAACAAATTCAAAAACCTCAACATGGAAAAACAACAACAAATTGAACCAGAACCTCAATATTGAAAATCACCAACAAATTCAACAACAACCTCAACAATGAAAAACACAAACAATTTCAACAAAAACCTCAACAATGAAAAACACCAAAAAATTCATCAACAACCTCAACATTCAAAAACGCTAACAAATTCAACAAAACCCTCAACAATGAAAAACACCAAAAAATTCAACAACAACCTCAACATTGAAAATCACCAACAAATTCAACAAAAACCTCAACAATGAAAAACACCAAAAAATTCAACAACAACCTCAACTTTGAAAAACACCAACAAATTCAACAACCTCAACATTGCAAAACAACAACAATTTCAACTGCAACCTCAACTTTGAAAAATACAAAAAAGATTTTAAAAAACCATTGATAACACCAATAATTTCAACAACATCAACTTTGAAAAACACCAACAAATTCAACCACAACCTCAACATTGAAAATCACCAACAAAGTCAACAACAAACTCAACAATGAAAAACACCAACAAATTCAACAAAAATCTCAACAATGAAAAACACCAACAAATTCAACAACAAACTCAGCTTTGAAAAACACAAACAAATTCAACAACCTCAACAATGAAAAACACCAACAAATTCAACAACAACCTCAACTTTCAAAAATACTGAAAGGTTCAACAAAATAAAAATTGATATCAACAACAAATTCAACAACAACGTCGATATGGAAAATCACCAACAAATTTAACAACAACCTCAACAATGAAAAACATCAAACAATTCAACAACAACATCAACATTCAAAAACACCAACAAATTCAACAACAACCTCATCAATGAAAAACACCAAAAAATTCATCAACAACCTCAACATTCAAAAACAGCAACATATTCAACAAAAACCTCAACAATTAAAAACACCAAAAAATTCAACAACAACGTCAACTTTGAAAAATACCAATAAATTCAACAACCTCAATAATGAAAAACACCAACAAATTCAATAAAAACCTCAACAATGAAAAACATCAAATAATGCATCAACAACCTCAACATTCAAAAACAACAAAAAATTCAACAAAAACCTGAACAATGAAAAACACAGAAAAATTTAACAACAAACTCAACATTGAAAATCACCAACAAATTCAACAACAACATCAACTTTGAAAAACACCAACAAATTCAAAAACCGCAACATGGAAAAACACCAACAAATTCAACCAAAACCTCAACATTGAAAATCACCAACAAATTCAACAACAACCTCAATAATGAACAACACCTAAAAATTCAACAACAACCTCAACATTGAAAGTCACCAACAAATTCAACAAAAACCTCAACAATGAAAAGCACCACATAATGCATCAACAACCTCAACATTCAAAAACACCAAAAGATTCAACAAAAACCTCAACAATGAAAAACACCGAAAAAATTAAACAACAACCTCAACTTTGAAAAACACCAACAACTTCAACAACATCAACATTGAAAAACACCAACAAATTCAACTGCAAGCTCAACTTTCAAAAATACAGAAAGGTTCAACAAAATAAAAATTGATATCAACAACAAATTCAACAACAACGTCGATATGGAAAATCACCAACAAATTTAACAACAACCTCAACAATGAAAAACATCAAACAATTCAACAACAACATCAACATTCAAAAACACCAACAAATTCAACAACAACCTCATCAATGAAAAACACCAAAAAATTCATCAACAACCTCAACATTC
The DNA here is from genome assembly GCF_964194155.1 of Cetorhinus maximus. NCBI lineage: Eukaryota > Metazoa > Chordata > Chondrichthyes > Lamniformes > Cetorhinidae > Cetorhinus > Cetorhinus maximus. The sequence continues at coordinate 2,061,217 of NW_027596101.1, read as the reverse complement.
AAAAACAGCAACATATTCAACAAAAACCTCAACAATTAAAAACACCAAAAAATTCAACAACAACGTCAACTTTGAAAAATACCAATAAATTCAACAACCTCAATAATGAAAAACACCAACAAATTCAATAAAAACCTCAACAATGAAAAACATCAAATAATGCATCAACAACCTCAACATTCAAAAACAACAAAAAATTCAACAAAAACCTGAACAATGAAAAACACAGAAAAATTTAACAACAAACTCAACATTGAAAATCACCAACAAATTCAACAACAACATCAACTTTGAAAAACACCAACAAATTCAAAAACCGCAACATGGAAAAACACCAACAAATTCAACCAAAACCTCAACATTGAAAATCACCAACAAATTCAACAACAACCTCAATAATGAAAAACACCTAAAAATTCAACAACAACCTCAACATTGAAAGTCACCAACAAATTCAACAAAAACCTCAACAATGAAAAGCACCACATAATGCATCAACAACCTCAACATTCAAAAACACCAAAAGATTCAACAAAAACCTCAACAATGAAAAACACCGAAAAAATTAAACAACAACCTCAACTTTGAAAAACACCAACAACTTCAACAACATCAACATTGAAAAACACCAACAAATTCAACTGCAAGCTCAACTTTGAAAAATACAAAAATGATCAAAAAAAACCATTCATAACACCAATGAATTCAACAACCTCAACATTGAAAATCACCAACAAATTCAACAACAACCTCAACAATGAAAAACACCAACAAATTCAACAAAAACCTCAACAATGAAAAACACCGAAAGATTCATCAACAACCTCAACATTCAACAAAAACCAACAAACTCAACACAAACCTCAACAATGAAAAACACCTAAAAATTCAACAACAACCACAACATTGAAAATCACCAACAAATTCAACAACAACCTCAACAATGAAAAACACCAAATAATGCATCAACAACCTCAACATTCAAAAACAACAGAAAATTCAACAGAAACCTCAACAATGAAAAACACCGAAAAATTCAACAACAACCTCAACTTTCAACAACACCAACAACTTCAACAACCTCAACATTGAAAAACACCAACAATTTCAACTGCAACCTCAACTTTGAAAAATAGAAAAATGATCAAAAAAAACCATTGATAACACCAATGAATTCAACAACATCAACATTCAAAATCACCAACAAATTCAACAACAACCTCAACAATGAAAAACACCAAAAAATTCAACAACAACCTCAACTTTGAAAAACACCAACAAATTCAACAACCTCAACATTGCAAAACAACAACAATTTCAACTGCAACCTCAACTTTGAAAAATACAAAAAAGATTTTAAAAAACCATTGATAACACCAATAATTTCAACAACATCAACTTTGAAAAACACCAACAAATTCAACCACAACCTCAACATTGAAAATCACCAACAAAGTCAACAACAAAGTCAACAATGAAAAACACCAACAAATTCAACAAAAATCTCAACAATGAAAAACACCAACAAATTCAACAACAAAATCAGCTTTGAAAAACACAAACAAATTCAACAACCTCAACATTAAAAAACACCAACAAATTCAACAACAACCTCAACTTTCAAAAATACAGAAAGGTTCAACAAAATAAAAATTGATATCAACAACAATTTCAACAACAACGTCAATATTGAAAATCACCAACAAATTTAACAACAACCTCAACAATGAAAAACATCAAACAATTCAACAACAACATCAACATTCAAAAACACCAACAAATTCAACAACAACCTCATCAATGAAAAACACCAAAAAATTCATCAACAACCTCAACATTCAAAAACAGCAACATATTCAACAAAAACCTCAACAATTAAAAACACCAAAAAATTCAACAACAACGTCAACTTTGAAAAATACCAATAAATTCAACAACCTCAATAATGAAAAACACCAACAAATTCAATAAAAACCTCAACAATGAAAAACATCAAATAATGCATCAACAACCTCAACATTCAAAAACAACAAAAATTCAACAAAAACCTGAACAATGAAAAACACAGAAAAATTTAACAACAAACTCAACATTGAAAATCACCAACAAATTCAACAACAACATCAACTTTGAAAAACACCAACAAATTCAAAAACCGCAACATGGAAAAACACCAACAAATTCAACCATAACCTCAACATTGAAAATCACCAACAAATTCAACAACAACCTCAATAATGAAAAACACCTAAAAATTCAACAACAACCTCAACATTGAAAGTCACCAACAAATTCAACAAAAACCTCAACAATGAAAAGCACCACATAATGCATCAACAACCTCAACATTCAAAAACACCAAAAGATTCAACAAAAACCTCAACAATGAAAAACACCGAAAAAATTAAACAACAACCTCAACTTTGAAAAACACCAACAACTTCAACAACATCAACATTGAAAAACACCAACAAATTCAACTGCAAGCTCAACTTTCAAAAATACAGAAAGGTTCAACAAAATAAAAATTGATATCAACAACAAATTCAACAACAACGTCGATATGGAAAATCACCAACAAATTTAACAACAACCTCAACAATGAAAAACATCAAACAATTCAACAACAACATCAACATTCAAAAACACCAACAAATTCAACAACAACCTCATCAATGAAAAACACCAAAAAATTCATCAACAACCTCAACATTCAAAAACAGCAACATATTCAACAAAAACCTCAACAATTAAAAACACCAAAAAATTCAACAACAACGTCAACTTTGAAAAATACCAATAAATTCAACAACCTCAATAATGAAAAACACCAACAAATTCAATAAAAACCTCAACAATGAAAAACATCAAATAATGCATCAACAACCTCAACATTCAAAAACAACAAAAAATTCAACAAAAACCTGAACAATGAAAAACACAGAAAAATTTAACAACAAACTCAACATTGAAAATCACCAACAAATTCAACAACAACATCAACTTTGAAAAACACCAACAAATTCAAAAACCGCAACATGGAAAAACACCAACAAATTCAACCAAAACCTCAACATTGAAAATCACCAACAAATTCAACAACAACCTCAATAATGAAAAACACCTAAAAATTCAACAACAACCTCAACATTGAAAGTCACCAACAAATTCAACAAAAACCTCAACAATGAAAAGCACCACATAATGCATCAACAACCTCAACATTCAAAAACACCAAAAGATTCAACAAAAACCTCAACAATGAAAAACACCGAAAAAATTAAACAACAACCTCAACTTTGAAAAACACCAACAACTTCAACAACATCAACATTGAAAAACACCAACAAATTCAACTGCAAGCTCAACTTTGAAAAATACAAAAATGATCAAAAAAAACCATTCATAACACCAATGAATTCAACAACCTCAACATTGAAAATCACCAACAAATTCAACAACAACCTCAACAATGAAAAACACCAACAAATTCAACAAAAACCTCAACAATGAAAAACACCGAAAGATTCATCAACAACCTCAACATTCAACAAAAACCAACAAACTCAACTGAAACCTCAACAATGAAAAACACCTAAAAATTCAACAACAACCACAACATTGAAAATCACCAACAAATTCAACAACAACCTCAACAATGAAAAACACCAAATAATGCATCAACAACCTCAACATTCAAAAACAACAGAAAATTCAACAGAAACCTCAACAATGAAAAACACCGAAAAATTCAACAACAACCTCAACTTTCAACAACACCAACAACTTCAACAACCTCAACATTGAAAAACACCAACAATTTCAACTGCAACCTCAACTTTGAAAAATAGAAAAATGATCAAAAAAAACCATTGATAACACCAATGAATTCAACAACATCAACATTCAAAATCACCAACAAATTCAACAACAACCTCAACAATGAAAAACACCAAAAAATTCAACAACAACCTCAACTTTGAAAAACACCAACAAATTCAACAACCTCAACATTGCAAAACAACAACAATTTCAACTGCAACCTCAACTTTGAAAAATACAAAAAAGATTTTAAAAAACCATTGATAACACCAATAATTTCAACAACATCAACTTTGAAAAACACCAACAAATTCAACCACAACCTCAACATTGAAAATCACCAACAAAGTCAACAACAAAGTCAACAATGAAAAACACCAACAAATTCAACAAAAATCTCAACAATGAAAAACACCAACAAATTCAACAACAAAATCAGCTTTGAAAAACACAAACAAATTCAACAACCTCAACATTAAAAAACACCAACAAATTCAACAACAACCTCAACTTTCAAAAATACAGAAAGGTTCAACAAAATAAAAATTGATATCAACAACAAATTCAACAACAACGTCAATATTGAAAATCACCAACAAATTTAACAACAACCTCAACAATGAAAAACATCAAACAATTCAACAACAACATCAACATTCAAAAACACCAACAAATTCAACAACAACCTCATCAATGAAAAACACCAAAAAATTCATCAACAACCTCAACATTCAAAAACAGCAACATATTCAACAAAAACCTCAACAATTAAAAACACCAAAAAATTCAACAACAACGTCAACTTTGAAAAATACCAATAAATTCAACAACCTCAATAATGAAAAACACCAACAAATTCAATAAAAACCTCAACAATGAAAAACATCAAATAATGCATCAACAACCTCAACATTCAAAAACAACAAAAATTCAACAAAAACCTGAACAATGAAAAACACAGAAAAATTTAACAACAAACTCAACATTGAAAATCACCAACAAATTCAACAACAACATCAACTTTGAAAAACACCAACAAATTCAAAAACCGCAACATGGAAAAACACCAACAAATTCAACCAAAACCTCAACATTGAAAATCACCAACAAATTCAACAACAACCTCAATAATGAAAAACACCTAAAAATTCAACAACAACCTCAACATTGAAAGTCACCAACAAATTCAACAAAAACCTCAACAATGAAAAGCACCACATAATGCATCAACAACCTCAACATTCAAAAACACCAAAAGATTCAACAAAAACCTCAACAATGAAAAACACCGAAAAAATTAAACAACAACCTCAACTTTGAAAAACACCAACAACTTCAACAACATCAACATTGAAAAACACCAACAAATTCAACTGCAAGCTCAACTTTGAAAAATACAAAAATGATCAAAAAAAACCATTCATAACACCAATGAATTCAACAACCTCAACATTGAAAATCACCAACAAATTCAACAACAACCTCAACAATGAAAAACACCAACAAATTCAACAAAAACCTCAACAATGAAAAACACCGAAAGATTCATCAACAACCTCAACATTCAACAAAAACCAACAAACTCAACACAAACCTCAACAATGAAAAACACCTAAAAATTCAACAACAACCACAACATTGAAAATCACCAACAAATTCAACAACAACCTCAACAATGAAAAACACCAAATAATGCATCAACAACCTCAACATTCAAAAACAACAGAAAATTCAACAGAAACCTCAACAATGAAAAACACCGAAAAATTCAACAACAACCTCAACTTTCAACAACACCAACAACTTCAACAACCTCAACATTGAAAAACACCAACAATTTCAACTGCAACCTCAACTTTGAAAAATAGAAAAATGATCAAAAAAAACCATTGATAACACCAATGAATTCAACAACCTCAACATTGAAAATCACCAACAAATTCAACAAAAACCTCAGCAATGAAAAACATCAAAAAATGTAACAACAACCTCAACATTGAAAATCACCAACAAATTCAACAACAACCTCAACAATGAAAAACACAAACAATTTCAACAAAACCCTCAACAATGAAAAACACCAAAAAATTCAACAACAACCTCAACATTGAAAATCACCAACAAATTCAACAAAAACCTCAACAATGAAAAACACCAAAAAATTCAACAACAACCGCAACTTTGAAAAACACCAACAAATTCAACAACCTCAACATTGAAAAACACCAACAAATTCAACAACAACCTCAACTTTCAAAAATACAGAAAGGTTCAACAAAATAAAAATTGATAACAACAACAAATTCAACAACAACCTCAATATTGAAAATCACCAACAAATTTAACAACAACCTCATCAATGAAAAACATCAAACAATTCAACAACAACATCAACATTCAAAAACACCAACAAATTCAACAACAACCTCATCAATGAAAAACACCAAAAAATTCATCAACAACCTCAACATTCAAAAATAGCAACAAATTCATCAAAAACCTCAACAATTAATGACACCAAAAAATTCAACAACAACGTCAACCTTGAAAAATACCAATAAATTCAACAAACTCAACAATGAAAAACATCAAACAATTCAACAACAACCTCCACATTCAAAAACAGCAACAAATTCAACAACAACCTCATCAATGAAAAACACCAAAAAATTCATCAACAACCTCAACATTCAAAAACAGCAACAAATTCAACAAAAAACTCAACAATTAAAAACACCAAAAAATTCAACAACAATGTCAACTTTGAAAAATACCAATAAATTCAACAACCTCAACAATGAAAAACACCAACAAATTCAAAAAAAACCTCAACACTGAAAAACATCAAATAATGCATCAACAACCTCAACATTCAAAAACAACAAAAAATTCAACAAAAACCTGAACAATGAAAAACACCGAAAAATTTAACAACAAACTCAACATTGAAAATCACAAAACAAATTCAACAACAACATCAACTTTGAAAAACACCAATAAATTCAAAAACCGCAACATGGAAAAACACCAACAAATTCAACCAAAACCTCAACATTGAAAATCACCAACAAATTCAACAACAACCTCAACAATGAAAAACACCTAAAAATTCAACAACAACCTCAACATTGAAAGTCACCAACAAATTCAACAAAAACCTCAACAATGAAAAGCACCAAATAATGCATCAACAACCTCAACATTCAAAAACACCAAAAGATTCAACAAAAACCTCAACAATGAAAAACACCGAAAGAATTAAACAACAACCTCAACTTTGAAAAACACCAACATCTTCATCAACCTCAACATTGAAAAACACCAACAAATTCAACTGCAAGCTCAACTTTGAAAAATACAAAAATGATCAAAAAAAACCATTCATAACACCAATGAATTCAACAACCTCAACATTGAAAATCACCAACAAATTCAACAACAACCTCAACAATGAAAAACACCAACAAATTCAACAAAAACCTCAACAATGAAAAACACCAAAATATTCATCAACAACCTCAACATTCAAAAACGCTAACAAATTCAACAAAACCCTCAACAATGAAAAACACCAAAAAATTCAACAACAACCTCAACATTGAAAATCACCAACAAATTCAACAAAAACCTCAACAATGAAAAACACCAAAAAATTCAACAACAACCTCAACTTTGAAAAACACCAACAAATTCAACAACCTCAACATTGAAAAACACCAACAAATTCAACAACAACCTCAACTTTCAAAAATACAGAAAGGTTCAACAAAATAAAAATTGATAACAACAACAAATTCAACAACAACCTCAATATTGAAAATCACCAACAAATTTAACAACAACCTCATCAATGAAAAACATCAAACAATTCAACAACAACATCAACATTCAAAAGCACCAACAAATTCAACAACAACCTCATCAATGAAAAACACCAAAAAATTCATCAACAACCTCAACATTCAAAAATAGCAACAAATTCATCAAAAACCTCAACAATTAATGACACCAAAAAATTCAACAACAACGTCAACCTTGAACAATACCAATAAATTCAACAAACTCAACAATGAAAAACATCAAACAATTCAACAACAACCTCCACATTCAAAAACAGCAACAAATTCAACAACAACCTCATCAATGAAAAACACCAAAAAATTCATCAACAACCTCAACATTCAAAAACAGCAACAAATTCAACAAAAACCTCAACAATTAAAAACACCAAAAAATTCAACAACAATGTCAACTTTGAAAAATACCAATAAATTCAACAACCTCAACAATGAAAAACACCAACAAATTCAAAAAAAACCTCAACACTGAAAATCATCAAATAATGCATCAACAACCTCAACATTCAAAAACAACAAAAAATTCAACAAAAACCTGAACAATGAAAAACACCGAAAAATTTAACAACAAACTCAACATTGAAAATCACAAAACAAATTCAACAACAACATCAACTTTGAAAAACACCAATAAATTCAAAAACCGCAACATGGAAAAACACCAACAAATTCAACCAAAACCTCAACATTGAAAATCACCAACAAATTCAACAACAACCTCAACAATGAAAAACACCTAAAAATTCAACAACAACCACAACATTGAAAATCACCAACAAATTCAACAACAACCTCAACAATGAAAAACACCAAATAATGTATCAACAACCTCAACATTCAAAAACAACAGAAAATTCAACAAAAACCTCAACAATGAAAAACACCGAAAAATTCAACAACAACCTCAACTTTCAACAACACCAACAACTTCACCAACCTCAACATTGAAAAACACCAACAATTTCAACTACAACCTCAACTTTGAAACATAGAATAATGATCAAAAAAAACCGTTGATAACACCAATGAATTCAACAACCTCAACATTGAAAATCACCAACAAATTTAACAACAACCTCAGCAATGAAAAACATCAAAAAATGCAACAACAACCTCAACATTGAAAATCACCAACAAATTCAACAACAACCTCAACTTTGAAAAACACCAACAAATTCAAAAACCTCAACATGGAAAAACAACAACAAATTGAACCAGAACCTCAATCTTGAAAATCACCAACAAATTCAACAACAACCTCAACAATGAAAAACACAAACAATTTCAACAAAAACCTCAACAATGTAAAACACCAACAAATTCAACAAAAACCTCAACAATCAAAAACACCAAAAAATTCAACAACAACCTCAACTTTGAAAAACACCAACAAATTCAACACCCTCAACATTGCAAAACACCTACAATTTCAACTGCAACCTCAACTTTGAAAAATACAAAAAAGATTTAAATAAACCATTGATAACACCAATAATTTCAACAACATCAACTTTGAAAAACACCAACAAATTCAACCACAACCTCAACATTGAAAATCACCAACAAAGTCAACAACAACCTCAACAATGAAAAACACAAACAATTTCAACAAAACCCTCAACAATGAAAAACACCAAAAAATTCAACAACAACCTCAACATTGAAAATCACCAACAAATTCAACAAAAACCTCAACAATGAAAAACACCAAAAAATTCAACAACAACCGCAACTTTGAAAAACACCAACAAATTCAACAACCTCAACATTGAAAAACACCAACAAATTCAACAACAACCTCAACTTTCAAAAATACAGAAAGGTTCAACAAAATAAAAATTGATAACAACAACAAATTCAACAACAACCTCAATATTGAAAATCACCAACAAATTTAACAACAACCTCATCAATGAAAAACATCAAACAATTCAACAACAACATCAACATTCAAAAACACCAACAAATTCAACAACAACCTCATCAATGAAAAACACCAAAAAATTCATCAACAACCTCAACATTCAAAAATAGCAACAAATTCATCAAAAACCTCAACAATTAATGACACCAAAAAATTCAACAACAACGTCAACCTTGAAAAATACCAATAAATTCAACAAACTCAACAATGAAAAACATCAAACAATTCAACAACAACCTCCACATTCAAAAACAGCAACAAATTCAACAACAACCTCATCAATGAAAAACACCAAAAAATTCATCAACAACCTCAACATTCAAAAACAGCAACAAATTCAACAAAAAACTCAACAATTAAAAACACCAAAAAATTCAACAACAATGTCAACTTTGAAAAATACCAATAAATTCAACAACCTCAACAATGAAAAACACCAACAAATTCAAAAAAAACCTCAACACTGAAAAACATCAAATAATGCATCAACAACCTCAACATTCAAAAACAACAAAAAATTCAACAAAAACCTGAACAATGAAAAACACCGAAAAATTTAACAACAAACTCAACATTGAAAATCACAAAACAAATTCAACAACAACATCAACTTTGAAAAACACCAATAAATTCAAAAACCGCAACATGGAAAAACACCAACAAATTCAACCAAAACCTCAACATTGAAAATCACCAACAAATTCAACAACAACCTCAACAATGAAAAACACCTAAAAATTCAACAACAACCTCAACATTGAAAGTCACCAACAAATTCAACAAAAACCTCAACAATGAAAAGCACCAAATAATGCATCAACAACCTCAACATTCAAAAACACCAAAAGATTCAACAAAAACCTCAACAATGAAAAACACCGAAAGAATTAAACAACAACCTCAACTTTGAAAAACACCAACATCTTCATCAACCTCAACATTGAAAAACACCAACAAATTCAACTGCAAGCTCAACTTTGAAAAATACAAAAATGATCAAAAAAAACCATTCATAACACCAATGAATTCAACAACCTCAACATTGAAAATCACCAACAAATTCAACAACAACCTCAACAATGAAAAACACCAACAAATTCAACAAAAACCTCAACAATGAAAAACACCAAAATATTCATCAACAACCTCAACATTCAAAAACGCTAACAAATTCAACAAAACCCTCAACAATGAAAAACACCAAAAAATTCAACAACAACCTCAACATTGAAAATCACCAACAAATTCAACAAAAACCTCAACAATGAAAAACACCAAAAAATTCAACAACAACCTCAACTTTGAAAAACACCAACAAATTCAACAACCTCAACATTGAAAAACACCAACAAATTCAACAACAACCTCAACTTTCAAAAATACAGAAAGGTTCAACAAAATAAAAATTGATAACAACAACAAATTCAACAACAACCTCAATATTGAAAATCACCAACAAATTTAACAACAACCTCATCAATGAAAAACATCAAACAATTCAACAACAACATCAACATTCAAAAGCACCAACAAATTCAACAACAACCTCATCAATGAAAAACACCAAAAAATTCATCAACAACCTCAACATTCAAAAATAGCAACAAATTCATCAAAAACCTCAACAATTAATGACACCAAAAAATTCAACAACAACGTCAACCTTGAACAATACCAATAAATTCAACAAACTCAACAATGAAAAACATCAAACAATTCAACAACAACCTCCACATTCAAAAACAGCAACAAATTCAACAACAACCTCATCAATGAAAAACACCAAAAAATTCATCAACAACCTCAACATTCAAAAACAGCAACAAATTCAACAAAAACCTCAACAATTAAAAACACCAAAAAATTCAACAACAATGTCAACTTTGAAAAATACCAATAAATTCAACAACCTCAACAATGAAAAACACCAACAAATTCAAAAAAAACCTCAACACTGAAAATCATCAAATAATGCATCAACAACCTCAACATTCAAAAACAACAAAAAATTCAACAAAAACCTGAACAATGAAAAACACCGAAAAATTTAACAACAAACTCAACATTGAAAATCACAAAACAAATTCAACAACAACATCAACTTTGAAAAACACCAATAAATTCAAAAACCGCAACATGGAAAAACACCAACAAATTCAACCAAAACCTCAACATTGAAAATCACCAACAAATTCAACAACAACCTCAACAATGAAAAACACCTAAAAATTCAACAACAACCACAACATTGAAAATCACCAACAAATTCAACAACAACCTCAACAATGAAAAACACCAAATAATGCATCAACAACCTCAACATTCAAAAACAACAGAAAATTCAACAAAAACCTCAACAATGAAAAACACCGAAAAATTCAACAACAACCTCAACTTTCAACAACACCAACAACTTCACCAACCTCAACATTGAAAAACACCAACAATTTCAACTACAACCTCAACTTTGAAACATAGAATAATGATCAAAAAAAACCGTTGATAACACCAATGAATTCAACAACCTCAACATTGAAAATCACCAACAAATTTAACAACAACCTCAGCAATGAAAAACATCAAAAAATGCAACAACAACCTCAACATTGAAAATCACCAACAAATTCAACAACAACCTCAACTTTGAAAAACACCAACAAATTCAAAAACCTCAACATGGAAAAACAACAACAAATTGAACCAGAACCTCAATCTTGAAAATCACCAACAAATTCAACAACAACCTCAACAATGAAAAACACAAACAATTTCAACAAAAACCTCAACAATGTAAAACACCAACAAATTCAACAAAAACCTCAACAATCAAAAACACCAAAAAATTCAACAACAACCTCAACTTTGAAAAACACCAACAAATTCAACACCCTCAACATTGCAAAACACCTACAATTTCAACTGCAACCTCAACTTTGAAAAATACAAAAAAGATTTAAATAAACCATTGATAACACCAATAATTTCAACAACATCAACTTTGAAAAACACCAACAAATTCAACCACAACCTCAACATTGAAAATCACCAACAAAGTCAACAACAACCTCAACAATGAAAAACACCAACAAATTCAACAAAAACCTCAACAATGAAAAACACCAACAAATTCAACAACAAACTCAGCTTTGAAAAACACAAACAAATTCAACAACCTCAACATTGAAAAACACCAACAAATTCAACAACAACCTCAACATTCAAAAATACAAAAAGGTTCAACAAAATAATAATTGATAACAACAACAAATTAAACAACAACCTCAATATTGAAAATCACCAGCAAATTTAACAACAACCTCAACCATGAAAAACATCAAACAATTCAACAACAACCTCAACATTCAAAAACACCAACAAATTCAACAACAACCTCATCAATGAAAAACACCAAAAAATTCATCAACAACCTCAACATTCAAAAACAGCAACAAATTCAACAAAAACCTCAACAATTAAAAACACCAAAAAATTCAACAACAAAGTCAACTTTGAAAAATACCAATAAATTCAACAACCTCAATAATTAAAAAAACCAACAAATTCAACAAAAACCTCAACAATGAAAAACATCAAATAATGCATCAACAACCTCAACATTCAAAAACAACAAAAAATTCAACAAAACCTCAACAATGAAAAAAACCGAAAAATTCAACAACAAACTCAACATTGAAAATCACCAACAAATTCAACCACAACCTCAACATTGAAAATCACCAACAAATTCAACAACAACCTCAACAATGAAAAACACCAACAAATTCAACAAAAACCTCAACAAGGAAAAACACCGAAAGATTCATCAACAACCTCAACATTCAAAAACACCAACAAATTCAACAGAAACCACAACAATGAAAAACACCTAAAAATTCAACAACAACCTCAACATTGAAAGTCACCAACAAATTCAACAAAAACCTCAACAATGAAAAGCACCAAATAATGCATCAACAACCTCAACATTCAAAAACACCAAAAGATTCAACATAAACCTCAACAATGAAAAACACCGAAAAAAATTCAACAACAACCTCAACAATGAAAAACACCAACAAATTCAGCAAAAACCTCAGCAATGCAAAACACCAACAAATTCAACAACAAACTCAGCTTTGAAAAACACAAACAATTTCAACAACTTCAACATTGAAAAACACCAACAAATTGAACCAGAACCTCAATATTGAAAATCACCAACAAATTCAAATTCAGCAATGAAAAACACCTAAAAATTCAACAACAACCTCAACAATGAAAAACACAAACAATTTCAACAAAAACCTCAACAATGAAAAACACCAATAAAATCAACAACAACCTCAACATTGAAAATCACCAACAAATTCAACAAAAACCTCAACAATGAAAAACACCAAAGAATTCAACAACAACCTCAACTTTGAAAAACACCAACAAATTCAACAACCTCAAAATTGTAAAACACCAACAATTTCAACTGCAACCTCAACTTTGAAAAATACAAAAAAGATTTAAAAAAACCATTGATAACACCAATAATTTCAACAACATCAACGTTGAAAAACACCAACAAATTCAACCTTAACATCAAAATTGAAAATCACCAACAAAGTCAACAACAACCTCAACAATGAAAAACACCAACAAATTCAACAAAAACCTCAACAATGAAAAACACCAACAAATTCAACAACAAACTCAGCTTTGAAAAACACAAACAAATTCAACAACCTCAACATTGAAAATCACCAACAAATTCAACAACAACCTCAACTTTGAAAAACACCAACAAATTCAAAAACCTCAACATAGAAAAACAACAACAAATTGAACCAGAGCCTCAATATTGAAAATCACCAACAAATTCAACAACAACCTCAACAATGAAAAACTCCAACAATTTCAACAAAAACCTCAACAATGATAAACACCAAAAAATTCAACAACAAATTCATCATTGAAAATCACCAACAAATTCAACAACAACATCAACTTTGAAAAACGCCAACAAATTCAAAAACCTCAACATGGAAAATCACCAACAAATTCAACCACAACCTCAACATTGAAAAACACAAACAATTTCAACAAAAACTTCAACAATGAAAAACACCAAATAATTCATCAACAACCTCAACATTCAAAAACGCCAACAAATTCAACAAAAACCTCAACAATGAAAAACACCAAAAAATTCAACAACAACCTCAACATTGAAAATCACCAACAAATTCAACAAAAACCTCAACAATGAAAAACACCAAATAATTCAACAACAACCTCAACTTTGAAAAACACCAACAAATTCAACAACCTCAACATTGCAAAACACCAACAATTTCAACTGCAACCTCAACTTTGAAAAATACAAAAAAGATTTAAAAAAACCATTGATAACACCAATAATTTCAACAACATCAACTTTGATAAACATCAACAAATTCAACCACAACCTCAACATTTAAAATCACCAACAAATTCAACAACAACCTCAACAATGAAAAACACCAACAAATTCAAAAAAAACCTCAACAATGAAATACACCAACAAATTCAACAACAAACTCAGCTTTGAAAAACACAAACAAATTCAACAACAACCTCAACTTTCAAAAATACAAAAAGGTTCAACAAAATAAGAATTAATAACAACAACAAATTCAACAACAACCTCAACAATTCAAAACACCAAAAAATTCAAAATCAAGGTCAACTTTGAAAAATGCCAACAAATTCAACAACCTCAACAATGATAAACACCAACAAATTCAACAACAAACTCAACATTGAAAATCACCAAAAATTCAACAACAACCTCAACATTGAAAATCACCAACAAATTCAACAACAACATCAACTTTGAAAAACACCAACAAATTCAAAAACCTCAACTTTGAAAATCACCAACAAATTCAACAACAACCTCAACAATGAAAAACACCAACAAATTGAACAAATACCTCAACAAGGAAAAACACCGAAAGTTTCATCAACAACCTCAACATTCAAAAACACCAAAAAATTCAACAGAAAACACAACAATGAAAAACACCTAATAATTCAACAACAACCTCAACATTGAAAGTCACCAACAAATTCAACAAAAACATCAACAATGAAAAGCACCAAATAATGCATCAACAACCTCAACATTCATAAACACCAAAAGATTCAACAAAAACCTCAACAATGAAAAACACCGAAAAAATTAAACAACAGCCTCAACTTTGAAAAACACCAACAACTTCAACAACCTCAACATTGAAAAACACCAACAAATTCAACTGCAAGCTCAACTTTGAAAAATATAAAAATGATCAAAAAAAACCATTCATAACACCAATGAATTCAACAGCCTCAGCATTGAAGATCACCAACAAATTCAACAACAACCTCAGCAATGAAAAGCATCAAAAAACTCAACAACAACCTCAACATTGAAATTCACCAACAAATTCAACAACAACCTCAACATTGAAAAACACTAACAAATTCAAAAAGCTCAACATGGAAAAACTCCAACAAATTCAAACAGAACCTCAACATTGAAATTCACCAACAAATTCATCAACAACCTCAACATTCAATAACACCAACAAATTCAACAGAAACCACAACAATGAAAAACACCTAAAAATTCAACAACAACCTCAACATTGAAAATCAACAACAAATTCAATAACAACCTCAACAATGAAAAACACCAAATAATGCATCAACAACCTCAACATTCAAAAACAACAAAAAATTCAACAAAAACCTCAACCATGAAAAACAACGAAAAATTCAGCAACAACGTCAACTTTGAACAACACCAACAACTTCAACAACCTCAACATTGAAAAACACCAACAATTTCAACTGCAACCTCAACTTTGAAACATAGAAAAATGATCAAAAAAAACCATTGATAACACCAATGAATTCAACAACCTCAACATTCAAAATCACCAACAAATTCAACAACAACCTCAGCAATGAAAAACATCAAAAAATGCAACAATAACCTCAACATTGAAAATCACCAACAAATTCAACAGCAATCTCAACTTTGAAAAACACCAACAAATTCAAAAACCTCAACATGGAAAAACAACAACAAATTGAACCAGAACCTCAATATTGAAAATCACCAACAAATTCAACAACAACCTCAACAATGAAAAACACAAACAATTTCAACAAAAACCTCAACAATGAAAAACACCAAAAAAATCAACAACAACCTCAACATTGAAAATCACCAACAAATTCAACAAAAACCTCAACAATGAAAAACACCAAAGAATTCAACAACAACCTCAACTTTGAAAAACACCAACAAATTCAACAACCTCAAAATTGTAAAACACCAACAATTTCAACTGCAACCTCAACTTTGAAAAATACAAAAAAGATTTAAAAAAACCATTGATAACACCAATAATTTCAAAAACATCAACGTTGAAAAACACCAACAAATTCAACCTTAACATCAAAATTGAAAATCACCAACAAAGTCAACAACAACCTCAACAATGAAAAACACCAACAAATTCAACAAAAACCTCAACAATGAAAAACACCAACAAATTCAACAACAAACTCAGCTTTGAAAAACACAAACAAATTCAACAACCTCAACATTGAAAACACCAACAGATTCAACAAAAAACTCAACTTTCAAAAACACAAACAAATACAACAACCTCAACAATGAAAAACACCAACAAATTCAACAACAAACTCAGCTTTGAAAAACACAAACAAATTCAACAACCTCAGCAATGAAAAACACCAACAAATTCAACAAAAACCTCAACAATGAAAAACACCAACAAATTCAACAACAAACTCAGCTTTGAATAACATCAAACAATTCAACAACAACAGCAACATTCAAAAACACCAACAAATTCAACATCAACCTCAACAATGAAAAACACCAAAAAATTCATCAACAACCTCAACATTCAAAAACACCAACAAATTCAACAAAAACCTCAACAATGAAAAACACCAAAAAATTCAACAACGACCTCAACATTGAAAATCACTTACAAATTCAACAAAAACCTCAACTATGAAAAACACCAAAAAATTCAACAACAACCTCAACTTTTAAATACACCAACAAATTCAACAACCTCAACATTGAAAATCACCAACAATTTCAACTGCAACCTCAACTTTGAAAAATACAAAAAAGATTTTAATAAACCACTGATAACACCAATAAATTCAACAACCTCAGCATTGAAAATCACCAACAAATTCAACAACAACCTCAGCAATGAAAAACATCAAAAAATTCAAAATCAACCTCAACTTTGAAAAACACCAAAAAAATTCAACAACCTCAACATTGTGAAACAGCAACAAATTCAACTGCAACCTCAACTTTCAAAAAAACAATAAGATTCAAAAAAAAACATTGAATACACCAAAAAATTCAACAGCAACCTCAACTTTGAAAATCACCAACAAATTCAACATAAACCTCAACAATGAAGAGCACCTAAAAATTCATCAACAACCTCAACATTCTAAAATACCAACAAATTCAACAACAACCTCAACAATGAAAATCACCAACAAATTGAACAAAAACCTCAACAATGAAAAACATCAAAAAATGCAACAAAAACCTCAACATTGAAAATCACCAACAAATTCCACAACAACCTCAACAATGAAAAACACCAAATAATGCATCAACAACCTCAACATTCAAAAACAACAAAAAATTCAACAAAAACCTCAACAATGAAAAACACCGAAAAATTCAGCAACAACCTCAACTTTGAACAACACCAACAACTTCAACAACCTCAACATTGAAAAACACCAACAATTTCAACTGCAACCTCAGCAATGAAAAACATCAAAAAATGCAACAAAAACCTCAACATTGAAAATCACCAACAAATTCAACAACAACCTCAACTTTGAAAAACACCAACAAATTCAAAAACCTCAACATGGAAAAACGACAACAAATTGAACCAGAACCTCAATATTGAAAATCACCAACAAATTCAACAACAACCTCAACGCTGAAAAACACAAACAATTTCAACAAAAACCTCAACAGTGAAAAACACCAAAAAATTCATCAACAACCTCAACATTCAAAACCGCTAACAAATTCAACAAAAACTTCAACAATGAAAAACACCAACAAATTCAACAACAACCTCAACAATGAAAAACACCAATAAATTCAACAAAAACCTCAACAATGAAAAACACCAACAAATTCAACAACAAACTCAGCTTTGAAAAACACCAACAAATTCAACAACCTCAACATTGAAAAACACCAACAAATTCAACAACAACCTCAACTTTCAAAAATACAAAAAGGTTCAACAAAATCAAAATTGATAACAACAACAAATTCAACAACAACCTCAATACTGAAAATCACCAACAAATTTAACAACAACCTCAACAATGAAAAACATCAGCAATTCAACAACAACCTCAACATTCAAAAACACCAACAAATTCAACAAAAACCTCAACAATTAAAAACACCAAAAAATTCAACAACAACGTCAACTTTGAAAAATACCAACAAATTCAACAACCTCAACAATGAAAAACACCAACAAATTCAACAACAAACTCAACATTGATAATCACCAAAAAATTCAACAACAACCTCAACATTGAAAAACTCCAACAATTTCAACAACAACCTCAACAATGAAAAACACCAAAAAATTCAACAACAAACTCAACATTGAAAGCCACCAACAAATTCAACAACATCAACTTTGAAAAACACCAACAAATTCAAAAACCTCAACATGGAAAAACACCAACAAATTCAACAGCAACCTCAACTTTGAATATCACCAACAAATTCAACATAAACCTCAACAATGAAGAGCACCTAAAAATTCATCAACAACCTCAACATTCCAAAATACAAACAAATTCAACAACAACCTCAACAATGAAAATCACCAACAAATTCAACAAAAACCTCAACAATGAATAACACCGAAAGATTCAACAACCTGAACATTCAAAAAAACCAACAAACTCAACAGAAACCTCAACAATGAAAAACACCTAAAAATTCAACAACAACCTCAACATTGAAAATCACCAACAAATTCCACAACAACATCAACAATGAAAAACACCAAATAATGCATCAACACCCTCAACATTCAAAAACAACAAAAAATTCAACATAAACCTCAACAATGAAAAACACCGAAAAATTCAGCAAGAACCTCAACTTTGAACAGCACCAACAACTTCAACAACCTCAACATTGAAAAACACCAACAATTTCAACTGCAACCTCAACTTCGAAACATAGAAAAATGATCAAAAAAAAACCATTGATAACACCAATGAATTCAACAACCTCAACATTCAAAGTAACCAACAAATTCAACAACAACCTCAGCAATGAAAAACATCAAAAAATGCAACAAAAACCTCAACATTGAAAATCACCAACAAATTCAACAGCAACATCAACTTTGAAAAACACCAACAAATTCAAAAACCTCAACATGGAAAAACAACAACAAATTGAACCAGAACCTCAATATTGAAAATCACCAACAATTCAACAACAACCTCAACGATGAAAAACACAAACAATTTCAACAAAAACCTCAACAGTGAAAAACACCAAAAAATTCATCAACAACCTCAACATTCAAAAACGCCAACAAATACAACAAAAACCTCAGCAATGAAAACACCAACAAATTCAACAACCTCAACATTGCAAAACACCAACAATTTCAACTGCAACCTCAACTTTGAAAAACACAAAAAGGATTAAAAAAAACCATTGATAACACCAATAATTTCAACAACATCAACTTTGAAAAACACCAACAAATTCAACCACAACCTCAACATTGAAAATTACCAACAAAGTCAACAACAACCTCAACAATGAAAAACACCAACAAATTCAACAACAAACTCAGCTTTGAAAAACACCAACAAATTCAACAACCTCAACATTGAAAAACACCAACAAATACAACAACAACCTCAACTTTCAAAAATACAGAAAGGTTCAACAAAATCAAAATTGATAACAACAACAAATTCAACAACAACCTCAATACTGAAAATCACCAACAAATTTAACAACAACCTCAACAATGCAAAACATCAGCAATTCAACAACAACCTCAACATTCAAAAACACCAACAAATTCAACAAAAACCTCAACAATTAAAAACACCAAAAAATTCAACAACAACGTCAACTTTGAAAAATAACAACAAATTCAACAACCTCAACAATGAAAAACACCAACAAATTCAACAACAAACTCAACATTGAAAATCACCAAAAAATTCAACAACAACCTCAACATTCAAAAACGCCAACAAATTCAACAAAAACCTCAACAATGAAAAACACCAAAAAATTCAACGACAACCACAACATTCAAAAACGCCAATAAATTCAACAAAAACCTCAACAATGAAAAACACCAAAAAATTCAACAACAACCTCAACATTGAAAATCACGAACAAATTCAACAAAAACCTCAACATTGCAAAACACCAACAATTTCAACCGCAACCTCATTTTTGAAAAATACAAAAAAGGATTTAAAGAAACCATTGATAACACCAATAATTTCAACAACATCAACTTTGAAAAACACCAACAAATTCAACCACAACCTCAACATTTAATACCACCAACAAATTCAACAACAACCTCAACAATGAAAAACACCAACAAATTGAACAAAAACCTCAACAAGGAAAAACACCGAAAGATTCATCAACAACCTGAACATTCAAAAACACCAACAAATTCAACAGAAACCACAACAATGAAAAACACCTAAAAGTTCAACAACAACCTCAACATTGAAAGTCACCAACAAATTCAACAAAAACCTCAACAATGAAAAGCACCGAAAAATTCAACAACAACCTCAACATTGAAAAACACCAACAAATTCAACAGCAACCTCAACTTTGAAAAAAACAAAAATGATCAAGGAAAACCATTGATAACACCAATGAATTCAACAACCTCAACATTAAAAATCACCAACAAATTCAACAACAAACTCAGCAATGAAAAGCATCAAAAAACTCAACAACAACCTCAACATTGAAAATCACCAACATATTCAACAACAACCTCAACTTTGAAAAACACTAACAAATTCAAAAGGCTCAACATGGAAAAACACCAACAAATTCAACCAGATCCTCAATATTGAAAATCACCAACAAATTCAACAAAAACCTCAACAATGAAAAACACCAAAAAATTCAACAACAACCTCAACTTTGAAAAACACCAAACATTCAACAACCTCAACATTGCTAAACACCAACAATTTCAACTGCAACCTCAACTTTGAAAAATACAAAACGGATTTAAAAAAACCATTGATAACACCAATAATTTCAAAAACATCAACTTTGAAAAACAGCAACAAATTCAACCACAACCACAACATTGAAAATAACCAACAAAGTCAACAACAACCTCAACAATGAAAAGCACCAACAAATTCAACAAAAACCTCAACAATGAAAAACACTAACAAATTCAACAACAACCTCAACTTTCAAAAATACATAAAGGTTCAACAAAATAAAAATTGATAACAACAACAAATTCAAGAACATCGTCAATATTGAATATCACCAACAAATTTAACAACAACCACAACAATGAAAAACATCAAACAATTCAACAACAACCTCAACATTAAAAAAAACCAACAAATTCAACAACAACTTTAACAATGAAAAACACCAAAAAATTCAACAACAACCTCAACTTTGAAAAACACCAAACATTCAACAACCTCAACATTGCTAAACACCAACAATTTCAACTGCAACCTCAACTTTGAAAAATACAAAACGGATTTAAAAAAACCATTGATAACACCAATAATTTCAAAAACATCAACTTTGAAAAACAGCAACAAATTCAACCACAACCACAACATTGAAAATAACCAACAAAGTCAACAACAACCTCAACAATGAAAAGCACCAACAAATTCAACAAAAACCTCAACAATGAAAAACACTAACAAATTCAACAACAACCTCAACTTTCAAAAATACATAAAGGTTCAACAAAATAAAAATTGATAACAACAACAAATTCAAGAACATCGTCAATATTGAATATCACCAACAAATTTAACAACAACCACAACAATGAAAAACATCAAACAATTCAACAACAACCTCAACATTAAAAAAAACCAACAAATTCAACAACAACTTTAACAATGAAAAACACCAAAAAATTCATCAACAACCTCAACATTCAAAAACAGCAACAAATTCAACAAAAACCTCAACAATTAAGAACACCAAAAAATTCAACAACAACGTCAACTTTGAAAAATGCCAACAAATTCAACAACCTCAAGAATGAAAAACACCAACAAATTCAACAACAAACTCAACATTGAAAATCACCAAAAAATTCAACAACAACCTCAACATTGAAAAACTCCAAAAATTTCAACAACAACCTCAACAATGAAAAACACCAAAAAATTCAACAACAAACTCAACATTGAAAATCACCTACAAATTCAACAACATCAACCTTGAAAAACACCAACAAATTCAAAAACCTCAACATGGATAAACAACAACAAATTGAACCAGAACCTCAATATTGAAAATCACCATCAATTCAACAACAACCTCAACGATGAAAAACACAAACAATTTCAACAAAAACCTCAACAGTGAAAAACACCAAAAAATTCATCAACAACCTCAACATTCAAAAACGCCAACAAATTCAACAAAAACCTCAACATTGAAAATCACCAACAAAGTCAACAACAACCTCAACAATGAAAAACACCAATAAATTCAACAAAAACCTCAACAATGAAAAACACCAACAAATTCAAAAACAAACTCAACTTTGAAAAACACCAACAAATTCAACAACAACCTCAACTTTCAAAAATACAAAAGGGTTCAACAAAATAAAAATTGATAACAACAACAAATTCAACAACAACCTCAATACTGAAAATCACCAACAAATTTAACAACAACCTCAACAATGAAAAACATCAAACAAGTCAACAACAACCTCAACATTAAAAAACACCAACAAATTCAACAAAAACCTCAACAATTAAAAACACCAACAAATTCAACAACAACGTCAACTTTGAAAAATACCAACAAATTCAACAACCTCAACAATGAAAAACACGAACAAATTCAACAACAAACTCAACATTGAAAATCACCAAAAAATTCAACAACAAACTCAACATTGAAAATCACCTACAAATTCAACAACATCAACCTTGAAAAACACCAACAAATTCAAAAACCTCAACATGGATAAACAACAACAAATTGAACCAGAACCTCAATATTGAAAATCACCATCAATTCAACAACAACCTCAACGATGAAAAACACAAACAATTTCAACAAAAACCTCAACAGTGAAAAACACCAAAAAATTCATCAACAACCTCAACATTCAAAAACGCCAACAAATTCAACAAAAACCTCAGCAATGAAAATACCAACAAATTCAACAACCTCAACATTGCAAAACACCAACAATTTCAACTGCAACCTCAACTTTGAAAAACACAAAAAGGATTAAAAAAAACCATTGATAACACCAATAATTTCAACAACATCAACTTTGAAAAACACCAACAAATTCAACCACAACCTCAACATTGAAAATCACCTACAAAGTCAACAACAACCTCAACAATGAAAAACACCAATAAATTCAACAAAAACCTCAACAATGAAAAACACCAACAAATTCAACAACAAACTCAGCTTTGAAAAACACCAACAAATTCAACAACCTCAACATTGAAAAACACCAACAAATTCAACAACAACCTCAACTTTCAAAAATACAAAAAGGTTCAACAAAATCAAAATTGATAACAACAACAAATTCAACAACAACCTCAATACTGAAAATCACCAACAAATTTAACAACAACCTCAACAATGAAAAACATCAGCAATTCAACAACAACCTCAACATTCAAAAACACCAACAAATTCAACAAAAACCTCAACAATTAAAAACACCAAAAAATTCAACAACAACGTCAACTTTGAAAAATACCAACAAATTCAACAACCTCAACAATGAAAAACACCAACAAATTCAACAACAAACTCAACATTGATAATCACCAAAAAATTCAACAACAACCTCAACATTGAAAAACTCCAACAATTTCAACAACAACCTCAACAATGAAAAACACCAAAAAATTCAACAACAAACTCAACATTGAAAGCCACCAACAAATTCAACAACAACATCAACTTTGAAAAACACCAACAAATTCAAAAACCTCAACATGGAAAAACACCAACAAATTCAACAGCAACCTCAACTTTGAAAATCACCAACAAATTCAACATAAACCTCAACAATGAGGAGCACCTAAAAATTCATCAACAACCTCAACATTCCAAAATACAAACAAATTCAACAACAACCTCAACAATGAAAATCACCAACAAATTCAACAAAAACCTCAACAATGAATAACACCGAAAGATTCAACAACCTGAACATTCAAAAAAACCAACAAACTCAACAGAAACCTCAACAATGAAAAACACCTAAAAATTCAACAACAACCTCAACATTGAAAATCACCAACAAATTCCACAACAACATCAACAATGAAAAACACCAAATAATGCATCAACACCCTCAACATTCAAAAACAACAAAAAATTCAACATAAACCTCAACAATGAAAAAAACCGAAAAATTCAGCAAGAACCTCAACTTTGAACAGCACCAACAACTTCAACAACCTCAACATTGAAAAACACCAACAATTTCAACTGCAACCTCAACTTCGAAACATAGAAAAATGATCAAAAAAAAACCATTGATAACACCAATGAATTCAACAACCTCAACATTCAAAGTAACCAACAAATTCAACAACAACCTCAGCAATGAAAAACATCAAAAAATGCAACAAAAACCTCAACATTGAAAATCACCAACAAATTCAACAGCTACATCAACTTTGAAAAACACCAACAAATTCAAAAACCTCAACATGGAAAAACAACAACAAATTGAACCAGAACCTCAATATTGAAAATCACCAACAATTCAACAACAACCTCAACGATGAAAAACACAAACAATTTCAACAAAAACCTCAACAGTGAAAAACACCAAAAAATTCATCAACAACCTCAACATTCAAAAACGCCAACAAATACAACAAAAACCTCAGCAATGAAAACACCAACAAATTCAACAACCTCAACATTGCAAAACACCAACAATTTCAACTGCAACCTCAACTTTGAAAAACACAAAAAGGATTAAAAAAAACCATTGATAACACCAATAATTTCAACAACATCAACTTTGAAAAACACCAACAAATTCAACCACAACCTCAACATTGAAAATTACCAACAAAGTCAACAACAACCTCAACAATGAAAAACACCAATAAATTCAACAAAAACCTCAACAATGAAAAACACCAACAAATTCAACAACAAACTCAGCTTTGAAAAACACCAACAAATTCAACAACCTCAACATTGAAAAACACCAACAAATACAACAACAACCTCAACTTTCAAAAATACAGAAAGGTTCAACAAAATCAAAATTGATAACAACAACAAATTCAACAACAACCTCAATACTGAAAATCACCAACAAATTTAACAACAACCTCAACAATGCAAAACATCAGCAATTCAACAACAACCTCAACATTCAAAAACACCAACAAATTCAACAAAAACCTCAACAATTAAAAACACCAAAAAATTCAACAACAACGTCAACTTTGAAAAATAACAACAAATTCAACAACCTCAACAATGAAAAACACCAACAAATTCAACAACAAACTCAACATTGAAAATCACCAAAAAATTCAACAACAACCTCAACATTCAAAAACGCCAACAAATTCAACAAAAACCTCAACAATGAAAAACACCAAAAAATTCAACGACAACCACAACATTCAAAAACGCCAATAAATTCAACAAAAACCTCAACAATGAAAAACACCAAAAAATTCAACAACAACCTCAACATTGAAAATCACGAACAAATTCAACAAAAACCTCAACATTGCAAAACACCAACAATTTCAACCGCAACCTCATTTTTGAAAAATACAAAAAAGGATTTAAAAAAACCATTGATAACACCAATAATTTCAACAACATCAACTTTGAAAAACACCAACAAATTCAACCACAACCTCAACATTTAATACCACCAACAAATTCAACAACAACCTCAACAATGAAAAACACCAACAAATTGAACAAAAACCTCAACAAGGAAAAACACCAAAAGATTCATCAACAACCTGAACATTCAAAAACACCAACAAATTCAACAGAAACCACAACAATGAAAAACACCTAAAAGTTCAACAACAACCTCAACATTGAAAGTCACCAACAAATTCAACAAAAACCTCAACAATGAAAAGCACCGAAAAATTCAACAACAACCTCAACATTGAAAAACACCAACAAATTCAACAGCAACCTCAACTTTGAAAAAAACAAAAATGATCAAGGAAAACCATTGATAACACCAATGAATTCAACAACCTCAACATTAAAAATCACCAACAAATTCAACAACAAACTCAGCAATGAAAAGCATCAAAAAACTCAACAACAACCTCAACATTGAAAATCACCAACATATTCAACAACAACCTCAACTTTGAAAAACACTAACAAATTCAAAAGGCTCAACATGGAAAAACACCAACAAATTCAACCAGATCCTCAATATTGAAAATCACCAACAAATTCAACAAAAACCTCAACAATGAAAAACACCAAAAAATTCAACAACAACCTCAACTTTGAAAAACACCAAACATTCAACAACCTCAACATTGCTAAACACCAACAATTTCAACTGCAACCTCAACTTTGAAAAATACAAAACGGATTTAAAAAAACCATTGATAACACCAATAATTTCAAAAACATCAACTTTGAAAAACAGCAACAAATTCAACCACAACCACAACATTGAAAATAACCAACAAAGTCAACAACAACCTCAACAATGAAAAGCACCAACAAATTCAACAAAAACCTCAACAATGAAAAACACTAACAAATTCAACAACAACCTCAACTTTCAAAAATACATAAAGGTTCAACAAAATAAAAATTGATAACAACAACAAATTCAAGAACATCGTCAATATTGAATATCACCAACAAATTTAACAACAACCACAACAATGAAAAACATCAAACAATTCAACAACAACCTCAACATTAAAAAAAACCAACAAATTCAACAACAACTTTAACAATGAAAAACACCAAAAAATTCATCAACAACCTCAACATTCAAAAACAGCAACAAATTCAACAAAAACCTCAACAATTAAGAACACCAAAAAATTCAACAACAACGTCAACTTTGAAAAATGCCAACAAATTCAACAACCTCAAGAATGAAAAACACCAACAAATTCAACAACAAACTCAACATTGAAAATCACCAAAAAATTCAACAACAACCTCAACATTGAAAAACTCCAAAAATTTCAACAACAACCTCAACAATGAAAAACACCAAAAAATTCAACAACAAACTCAACATTGAAAATCACCTACAAATTCAACAACATCAACCTTGAAAAACACCAACAAATTCAAAAACCTCAACATGGATAAACAACAACAAATTGAACCAGAACCTCAATATTGAAAATCACCATCAATTCAACAACAACCTCAACGATGAAAAACACAAACAATTTCAACAAAAACCTCAACAGTGAAAAACACCAAAAAATTCATCAACAACCTCAACATTCAAAAACGCCAACAAATTCAACAAAAACCTCAACATTGAAAATCACCAACAAAGTCAACAACAACCTCAACAATGAAAAACACCAATAAATTCAACAAAAACCTCAACAATGAAAAACACCAACAAATTCAAAAACAAACTCAACTTTGAAAAACACCAACAAATTCAACAACAACCTCAACTTTCAAAAATACAAAAGGGTTCAACAAAATAAAAATTGATAACAACAACAAATTCAACAACAACCTCAATACTGAAAATCACCAACAAATTTAACAAGAACCTCAACAATGAAAAACATCAAACAAGTCAACAACAACCTCAACATTAAAAAACACCAACAAATTCAACAAAAACCTCAACAATTAAAAACACCAACAAATTCAACAACAACGTCAACTTTGAAAAATACCAACAAATTCAACAACCTCAACAATGAAAAACACCAACAAATTCAACAACAAACTCAACATTGAAAATCAGCAAAAAATTCAACAACAACCTCAACATTGAAAAACTCCAACAATTTCAACAACAACCTCAACAATGAAAAACACCAAAAAATTCAACAACAAACTCAACATTGAAAGCCACCAACAAATTCAACAACAACATCAACTTTGAAAAACACCAACAAATTCAAAAACCTCAACATGGAAAAACACCAACAAATTCAACAGCAACCTCAACTTTGAAAATCACCAACAAATTCAACATAAACCTCAACAATGAAGAGCACCTAAAAATTCATCAACAACCTCAACATTCCAAAATACAAACAAATTCAACAACAACCTCAACAATGAAAATCACCAACAAATTCAACAAAAACCTCAACAATGAATAACACCGAAAGATTCAACAACCTGAACATTCAAAAAAACCAACAAACTCAACAGAAACCTCAACAATGAAAAACACCTAAAAATTCAACAACAACCTCAACATTGAAAATCACCAACAAATTCCACAACAACATCAACAATGAAAAACACCAAATAATGCATCAACACCCTCAACATTCAAAAACAACAAAAAATTCAACATAAACCTCAACAATGAAAAACACCGAAAAATTCAGCAAGAACCTCAACTTTGAACAGCACCAACAACTTCAACAACCTCAACATTGAAAAACACCAACAATTTCAACTGCAACCTCAACTTCGAAACATAGAAAAATGATCAAAAAAAAACCATTGATAACACCAATGAATTCAACAACCTCAACATTCAAAGTAACCAACAAATTCAACAACAACCTCAGCAATGAAAAACATCAAAAAATGCAACAAAAACCTCAACATTGAAAATCACCAACAAATTCAACAGCAACATCAACTTTGAAAAACACCAACAAATTCAAAAACCTCAACATGGAAAAACAACAACAAATTGAACCAGAACCTCAATATTGAAAATCACCAACAATTCAACAACAACCTCAACGATGAAAAACACAAACAATTTCAACAAAAACCTCAACAGTGAAAAACACCAAAAAATTCATCAACAACCTCAACATTCAAAAACGCCAACAAATACAACAAAAACCTCAGCAATGAAAACACCAACAAATTCAACAACCTCAACATTGCAAAACACCAACAATTTCAACTGCAACCTCAACTTTGAAAAACACAAAAAGGATTAAAAAAAACCATTGATAACACCAATAATTTCAACAACATCAACTTTGAAAAACACCAACAAATTCAACCACAACCTCAACATTGAAAATTACCAAACAAAGTCAACAACAACCTCAAAAATGAAAAACACCAATAAATTCAACAAAAACCTCAACAATGAAAAACACCAACAAATTCAACAACAAACTCAGCTTTGAAAAACACCAACAAATTCAACAACCTCAACATTGAAAAACACCAACAAATACAACAACAACCTCAACTTTCAAAAATACAGAAAGGTTCAACAAAATCAAAATTGATAACAACAACAAATTCAACAACAACCTCAATACTGAAAATCACCAACAAATTTAACAACAACCTCAACAATGCAAAACATCAGCAATTCAACAACAACCTCAACATTCTAAAACACCAACAAATTCAACAAAAACCTCAACAATTAAAAACACCAAAAAATTCAACAACAACGTCAACTTTGAAAAATACCAACAAATTCAACAACCTCAACAATGAAAAACACCAACAAATTCAACAACAAACTCAACATTGAAAATCACCAAAAAATTCAACAACAACCTCAACATTGAAAAACTCCAACAATTTCAACAACAACCTCAACAATGAAAAACTCCAAAAAATTCAACAACAAACTCAACATTGAAAATCACCAACAAATTCAACAAAAACCTCAACAATGAATAACACCGAAAGATTCATCAACAACCTCAACATTCAAAAAATCCAACAACCTCAACAGAAACCTCAACAATGAAAAACTCCTAAAAATTCAACAACAACCTCAACATTGAAAATCACCAACAAATTCCACGACAACCTCAACAATGAAAAACACCAAATAATGCATCAACAGCCTCAACATTCAAAAACAACAAAAAATTCAACAAAAACCTCAACAATGAAAAACACCGAAAAATTCAGCAACAACCTCAACTTTGAACAGCACCAACAACTTCAACAACCTCAACATTGAAAAACACCAACAATTTCAACTGCAACCTCAACTTTGAAACATAGAAAAATGATCAAAAAAAACCATTGATAACACCAATGAATTCAACAACCTCAACATTCAAAATCACCAACAAATTCAACAACAACCTCAGTATTGAAAAACATCAAAAAATGCAACAACAACCTCAACTTTGAAAAACACCAAAAATTCAAAAACCTCAGCATGGAAAAACAACAACAAATTGAACCAGAGCCTCAACATTGAAAATCACCAACAAATTCAACAACAACCTCAACAATGAAAAACACAAACAATTTCAACAAAAACCTCAACAATGAAAAACACCAAAAAATTCATCAACAACCTCAACATTCAAAAACGCCAACAAATTCAACAAAAACCTCAACAATGAAAAACACCAAAAAATTCAACGACAACCACAACATTGAAAATCACCAACAAATTCAACAAAAACCTCAACAATGAAAAACACCAAAAAATTCAACAACAACCTCAACTTTGAAAAACACCAACAAATTCAACAACCTCAACATTGCAAATCACCAACAATTTCAACTGCAACCTCAACTTTGAAAAATACGAAAAACATTTTAAAAAACCATTGATAACACCAATAATTTCAACAACATCAACTTTGAAAAACACCAGCAAATTCAACCACAACCTCAACATTGAAAATCACCACCAAAATCAACAAAAACCTCAACAATGAAAAACACCAACAAATTCAACAACAAACTCAGCTTTGAAAAACACCAACAAATTCAACAACCTCAACATTGAAAAACACCAACAAATTCAACAACAACCTCAACTTTCAAAAATACAAAAAGGTTCAACAAAATCAAAATTGATAACAACAACAAATTCAACAACAACCTCAATACTGAAAATCACCAACAAATTTAACAACAACCTCAACAATGAAAAACATCAGCAATTCAACAACAACCTCAACATTCAAAAACACCAACAAATTCAACAAAAACCTCAACAATTAAAAACACCAAAAAATTCAACAACAACGTCAACTTTGAAAAATACCAACAAATTCAACAACCTCAACAATGAAAAACACCAACAAATTCAACAACAAACTCAACATTGATAATCACCAAAAAATTCAACAACAACCTCAACATTGAAAAACTCC
Source organism: Cetorhinus maximus (assembly GCF_964194155.1). Taxonomy (NCBI): domain Eukaryota; kingdom Metazoa; phylum Chordata; class Chondrichthyes; order Lamniformes; family Cetorhinidae; genus Cetorhinus; species Cetorhinus maximus. Next base: position 2,028,958 of record NW_027596101.1, on the reverse strand, counting down.
AACAATTTCAACAACAACCTCAACAATGAAAAACTCCAAAAAATTCAACAACAAACTCAACATTGAAAATCACCAACAAATTCAACATAAACCTCAACAATGAAGAGCACCTAAAAATTCATCAACAACCTCAACATTCAAAAATACCATCAAATTCAACAACAACCTCAACAATGAAAATCACCAACAAATTCAACAAAAACCTCAACAATGAATAACACCGAAAGATTCATCAACAAACTCAACATTCAAAAAATCCAACAACCTCAACAGAAACCTCAACAATGAAAAACTCCTAAAAATTCAACAACAACCTCAACATTGAAAATCACCAACAAATTCCACAACAACCTCAACAATGAAAAACACCAAATAATGCATCAACAGCCTCAACATTCAAAAACAACAAAAAATTCAACAAAAACCTCAACAATGAAAAACACCGAAAAATTCAGCAAGAGCCTCAACTTTGAACAGCACCAACAACTTCAACAACCTCATCATTGAAAAACACCAACAATTTCAACTGCAACCTCAACTTTGAAACATAGAAAAATGATCAAAAAAAACCATTGATAACACCAATGAATTCAACAACCTCAACATTCAAAAACGCCAACAAATTCAACAAAAACCTCAACAATGAAAAACACCAAAAAATTCAACAACAACCTCAACATTGAAAATCACCAACAAATTCAACAAAAACCTCAACAATGAAAAACAGCAAAAAATTCAACAACAACCTCAACTTTGAAAAACACCAACAAATTCAACAACCTCAACATTGCAAATCACCAGCAATTTCAACTGCAACCTCAACTTTGAAAAATACGACAAAGATTTTAAAAAACCATTGATAACACCAATAATTTCAACAACATCAACTTTGAAAAACACCAGCAAATTCAACCACAACCTCAACATTGAAAATCACCACCAAAATCAACAAAAACCTCAACAATGAAAAACACCAACAAATTCAACAACAAACTCAGCTTTGAAAAACACCAACAAATTCAACAACCTCAACATTGAAAAACACCAACAAATTCAACAACAACCTCAACTTTCAAAAATACAAAAAGGTTCAACAAAATCAAAATTGATAACAACAACAAATTCAACAACAACCTCAATATTGAAAAGCACCAACAAATTTAACAACAACCACAACAATGAAAAACATCAAACAATTCAACAACAACCTCAACATTCAAAAAAACCAACAAATTCAACAACAACCTCAACAATGAAAAACACCAATAAATTCTTCAACAACTTCAAAATTCAAAAACAGCAACAAATTCAACAAAATCCTCAACAATTAAAAACACCAAAAAATTCAACAACAACGACAACTTTGAAAAATACCTACAAATTCAACAACTTCAACAATGAAAAACACCAACAAATTCAACAACAAACTCAACATTGAAAATCAACTAAAAATTCAACAACAGCCTCAACATTGAAAAACTCCAACAATTTCAACAACAACCTCAACAATGAAAAACACCAAAAAATTCAACAACAAACTCAACATTGAAAATCACCAACAAATTCAACAACAACATCAACTTTGAAAAACACCAACAAATTCAAAAACCTCAACATGGAAAAACAACAACAAATTGAACCAGAGCCTCAATATTGAAAATCACCAACAAATTCAACAACAACCTCAACAATGAAAAACACAAACAATTTCAACAAAAACCTCAAAAGTGAAAAACACCAAAAAATTCATCAACAACCTCAACATTCAAAAACGCCAACAAATTCAACAAAAACCTCAACAATGAAAAACACCAAAAAATTCAACGACAACCTCAACATTGAAAATCACCAACAAATTCAACAAAAACCTCAACAATGAAATACACCAAAAAATTCAACAACAACCTCAATTTTGAAAAACACCAACAAATTCAACAACAACCTCAACAATGAAAAACACTTAAAAATTCTTCAACAACTTCAACATTCAAAAACAGCAACAAATTCAACAAAATCCTCAACAATTAAAAACACCAACAAATTCAACAACAACGTCAACTTTGAAAAATACCAACATATTCAACAACCTCAACAATGAAAAACACCAACAAATTCAACAACAAACTCAACATTGAAAATCAACAAAAAATTCAACAACAGCCTCAACATTGAAAAACTCCAACAATTTCAACACAAACCTCAACAATGAAAAACACCAAAAAATTCAACAACAAACTCAACATTGAAAATCACCAACAAATTCAACAACAACATCAACTTTGAAAAACACCAACAAATTCAAAAACCTCAACTTTCAAAAGCACCAACAAATTCAACCACAACCTCAACATTGAAAATCACCAACAAATTCAAAAACAACCTCAACAATGAAAAACACCAACAAATTGAACAAAAACCTCAACAAGGATAAACACCGAAAGATTCATCAACAACCTCAACATTCAAAAGCACCAACAAATTCAACAGAAACCTCAACAATGAAAAGCACCGAAAAATTCAACAACAACCTCAACATTGAAAAACACCAACAAATTCAACAGCAAGCTCAACTTTGAAAAAAACAAAAATGATCAAGAAAAACCATTGATAACACCAATGAATTCAACAACCTCAGCATTGCAAAACACCAACAATTTCAACTGCAACCTCAACTTTGAAAAATACAAAACGGATTTAAAAAAACCATTGATAACACCAAAAATTTCAAAAATATCAACTTTGAAAAACAGCAACAAATTCAACCACAACCACAACATTGAAAATCACCAACAAAGTCAACAACAACCTCAACAATGAAAAGCACCAACAAATTCAACGAAAACCTCAACAATGAAAAACACTAACAAATTCAACAACAACCTCAACTTTCAAAAATACATAAAGGTTCAACAAAATAAAAATTGATAACAACAACAAATTCAACAACATCGTCAATATTGAAAATCACCAACAAATTTAACAACAACCTCAACAATGAAAAACATCAAACAATTCAACAACAACCTCAACATTAAAAAACACCAACAAATTCAACAACAACTTTAACAATGAAAAACAGCAAAAAATTCATCAACAACCTCAACATTCAAAAACAGCAACAAATTCAACAAAAACCTCAACAATTAAGAACACCAAAAAATTCAACAACAACGTCAACTTTGAAAAATACCAACAAATTCAAAAACCTCAAGAATGAAAAACACCAACAAATTCAACAACAAACTCAACATTGAAAATCACCAAAAAATTCAACAACAACCTCAACATTGAAAAACTCCAACAATTTCAACAACAACCTCAACAATGAAAAACACCAAAAAATTCAACAACAAACTCAACATTGAAAATCACCAACAAATTCAACAACATCAACCTTGAAAAACACCAACAAATTCAAAAACCTCAACATGGATAAACAACAACAAATTGAACCAGAACCTCAATATTGAAAATCACCATCAATTCAACAACAACCTCAACGATGAAAAACACAAACAATTTCAACAAAAACCTCAACAGTGAAAAACACAAAAAGGATTAAAAAAAACCATTGATAACACCAATAATTTCAACAACATCAACTTTGAAAAACACCAACAAATTCAACCACAACCTCAACATTGAAAATCACCAACAAAGTCAACAACAACCTCAACAATGAAAAACACCAATAAATTCAACAAAAACCTCAACAATGAAAAACACCAACAAATTCAACAACAAACTCAGCTTTGAAAAACACCAACAAATTCAACAACCTCAACATTGAAAAACACCAACAAATTCAACAACAACCTCAACTTTCATAAATACAAATAGGTTCAACAAAATCAAAATTGATAACAACAACAAATTCAAAAACAACCTCAATACTGAAAATCACCAACAAATTTAACAACAACCTCAACAATGAAAAACATCAGCAATTCAACAACAACCTCAACTTTCAAAAACACCAACAAATTCAACAAAAACCTCAACAATTAAAAACACCAAAAAATTCAACAACAACGTCAACTTTGAAAAATACCAACAAATTCAACAACCTCAACAATGAAAAACACCAACAAATTCAACAACAAACTCAACATTGAAAATCACCAAAAAATTCAACAACAACCTCAACATTGAAAAACTCCTACAATTTCAACAACAACCTCAACAAAGAAAAACTCCAAAAAATTCAACAACAAACTCAACATTGAAAATCACCAACAAATTCAACATAAACCTCAACAATGAAGAGCACCTAAAAATTCATCAACAACCTCAACATTCAAAAATACCATCAAATTCAACAACAACCTCAACAATGAAAAACACCAACAAATTCAACAAAAACCTCAACAATGAATAACACCGAAAGATTCATCAACAACCTCAACATTCAAAAAATCCAACAACCTCAACAGAAACCTCAACAATGAAAAACTCCTAAAAATTCAACAACAACCTCAACATTGAAAATCACCAACAAATTCCACAACAACCTCAACAATGAAAAACACCAAATAATGCATCAACAGCCTCAACATTCAAAAACAACAAAAAATTCAACAAAAACCTCAACAATGAAAAACACCGAAAAATTCAGCAAGAGCCTCAACTTTGAACAGCACCAACAACTTCAACAACCTCAACATTGAAAAACACCAACAATTTCAACTGCAACCTCAACTTTGAAACATAGAAAAATGATCAAAAAAAACCATTGATAACACCAATGAATTCAACAACCTCAACATTGAAAATCACCAACAATTTCAACAACAAGCTCAGTATTGAAAAACATCAAAAAATGCAACAACAACCTCAACTTTGAAAAACACCAAAAATTCAAAACCCTCATCATGGAATAACAACAACAAATTGAACCAGAGCCTCAATATTGATAATCACCAACAAATTCAACAACAACCTCAACAATGAAAAACACAAACAATTTCAACAAAAACCTCAACAATGAAAAACACCAAAAAATTCATCAACAACCTCAACATTCAAAAACGCCAACAAATTCAACAAAAACCTCAACAATGAAAAACACCAAAAAATTCAACAACAACCTCAACATTGAAAATCACCAACAAATTCAACAAAAACCTCAACAATGAAAAACAGCAAAAAATTCAACAACAACCTCAACTTTGAAAAACACCAACAAATTCAACAACCTCAACATTGCAAATCACCAGCAATTTCAACTGCAACCTCAACTTTGAAAAATACGACAAAGATTTTAAAAAACCATTGATAACACCAATAATTTCAACAACATCAACTTTGAAAAACACCAGCAAATTCAACCACAACCTCAACATTGAAAATCACCACCAAAATCAACAAAAACCTCAACAATGAAAAACACCAACAAATTCAACAACAAACTCAGCTTTGAAAAACACCAACAAATTCAACAACCTCAACATTGAAAAACACCAACAAATTCAACAACAACCTCAACTTTCAAAAATACAAAAAGGTTCAACAAAATCAAAATTGATAACAACAACAAATTCAACAACAACCTCAATATTGAAAAGCACCAACAAATTTAACAACAACCACAACAATGAAAAACATCAAACAATTCAACAACAACCTCAACATTCAAAAAAACCAACAAATTCAACAACAACCTCAACAATGAAAAACACCAATAAATTCTTCAACAACTTCAAAATTCAAAAACAGCAACAAATTCAACAAAATCCTCAACAATTAAAAACACCAAAAAATTCAACAACAACGACAACTTTGAAAAATACCTACAAATTCAACAACTTCAACAATGAAAAACACCAACAAATTCAACAACAAACTCAACATTGAAAATCAACTAAAAATTCAACAACAGCCTCAACATTGAAAAACTCCAACAATTTCAACAACAACCTCAACAATGAAAAACACCAAAAAATTCAACAACAAACTCAACATTGAAAATCACCAACAAATTCAACAACAACATCAACTTTGAAAAACACCAACAAATTCAAAAACCTCAACATGGAAAAACAACAACAAATTGAACCAGAGCCTCAATATTGAAAATCACCAACAAATTCAACAACAACCTCAACAATGAAAAACACAAACAATTTCAACAAAAACCTCAAAAGTGAAAAACACCAAAAAATTCATCAACAACCTCAACATTCAAAAACGCCAACAAATTCAACAAAAACCTCAACAATGAAAAACACCAAAAAATTCAACGACAACCTCAACATTGAAAATCACCAACAAATTCAACAAAAACCTCAACAATGAAAAACACCAAAAAATTCAACAACAACCTCAATTTTGAAAAACACCAACAAATTCAACAACAACCTCAACAATGAAAAACACTTAAAAATTCTTCAACAACTTCAACATTCAAAAACAGCAACAAATTCAACAAAATCCTCAACAATTAAAAACACCAACAAATTCAACAACAACGTCAACTTTGAAAAATACCAACATATTCAACAACCTCAACAATGAAAAACACCAACAAATTCAACAACAAACTCAACATTGAAAATCAACAAAAAATTCAACAACAGCCTCAACATTGAAAAACTCCAACAATTTCAACACAAACCTCAACAATGAAAAACACCAAAAAATTCAACAACAAACTCAACATTGAAAATCACCAACAAATTCAACAACAACATCAACTTTGAAAAACACCAACAAATTCAAAAACCTCAACTTTCAAAAGCACCAACAAATTCAACCACAACCTCAACATTGAAAATCACCAACAAATTCAAAAACAACCTCAACAATGAAAAACACCAACAAATTGAACAAAAACCTCAACAAGGATAAACACCGAAAGATTCATCAACAACCTCAACATTCAAAAGCACCAACAAATTCAACAGAAACCTCAACAATGAAAAGCACCGAAAAATTCAACAACAACCTCAACATTGAAAAACACCAACAAATTCAACAGCAAGCTCAACTTTGAAAAAAACAAAAATGATCAAGAAAAACCATTGATAACACCAATGAATTCAACAACCTCAGCATTGCAAAACACCAACAATTTCAACTGCAACCTCAACTTTGAAAAATACAAAACGGATTTAAAAAAACCATTGATAACACCAAAAATTTCAAAAATATCAACTTTGAAAAACAGCAACAAATTCAACCACAACCACAACATTGAAAATCACCAACAAAGTCAACAACAACCTCAACAATGAAAAGCACCAACAAATTCAACGAAAACCTCAACAATGAAAAACACTAACAAATTCAACAACAACCTCAACTTTAAAAAATACATAAAGGTTCAACAAAATAAAAATTGATAACAACAACAAATTCAACAACATCGTCAATATTGAAAATCACCAACAAATTTAACAACAACCTCAACAATGAAAAACATCAAACAATTCAACAACAACCTCAACATTAAAAAACACCAACAAATTCAACAACAACTTTAACAATGAAAAACAGCAAAAAATTCATCAACAACCTCAACATTCAAAAACAGCAACAAATTCAACAAAAACCTCAACAATTAAGAACACCAAAAAATTCAACAACAACGTCAACTTTGAAAAATACCAACAAATTCAAAAACCTCAAGAATGAAAAACACCAACAAATTCAACAACAAACTCAACATTGAAAATCACCAAAAAATTCAACAACAACCTCAACATTGAAAAACTCCAACAATTTCAACAACAACCTCAACAATGAAAAACACCAAAAAATTCAACAACAAACTCAACATTGAAAATCACCAACAAATTCAACAACATCAACCTTGAAAAACACCAACATATTCAAAAACCTCAACATGGATAAACAACAACAAATTGAACCAGAACCTCAATATTGAAAATCACCATCAATTCAACAACAACCTCAACGATGAAAAACACAAACAATTTCAACAAAAACCTCAACAGTGAAAAACACAAAAAGGATTAAAAAAAACCATTGATAACACCAATAATTTCAACAACATCAACTTTGAAAAACACCAACAAATTCAACCACAACCTCAACATTGAAAATCACCAACAAAGTCAACAACAACCTCAACAATGAAAAACACCAATAAATTCAACAACAACCTCAACAATGAAAAACACCAACAAATTCAACAACAAACTCAGCTTTGAAAAACACCAACAAATTCAACAACCTCAACATTGAAAAACACCAACAAATTCAACAACAACCTCAACTTTCATAAATACAAAAAGGTTCAACAAAATAAAAATTGATAACAACAACAAATTCAAAAACAACCTCAATACTGAAAATCACCAACAAATTTAACAACAACCTCAACAATGAAAAACATCAGCAATTCAACAACAACCTCAACATTCAAAAACAACAACAAATTCAACAAAAACCTCAACAATTAAAAACACCAAAAAATTCAACAACAACGTCAACTTTGAAAAATACCAACAAATTCAACAACCTCAACAATGAAAAACACCAACAAATTCAACAACAAACTCAACATTGAAAATCACCAAAAAATTCAACAACAACCTCAACATTGAAAAACTCCTACAATTTCAACAACAACCTCAACAAAGAAAAACTCCAAAAAATTCAACAACAAACTCAACATTGAAAATCACCAACAAATTCAACATAAACCTCAACAATGAAGAGCACCTAAAAATTCATCAACAACCTCAACATTCAAAAATACCATCAAATTCAACAACAACCTCAACAATGAAAAACACCAACAAATTCAACAAAAACCTCAACAATGAATAACACCGAAAGATTCATCAACAACCTCAACATTCAAAAAATCCAACAACCTCAACAGAAACCTCAACAATGAAAAACTCCTAAAAATTCAACAACAACCTCAACATTGAAAATCACCAACAAATTCCACAACAACCTCAACAATGAAAAACACCAAATAATGCATCAACAGCCTCAACATTCAAAAACAACAAAAAATTCAACAAAAACCTCAACAATGAAAAACACCGAAAAATTCAGCAAGAGCCTCAACTTTGAACAGCACCAACAACTTCAACAACCTCAACATTGAAAAACACCAACAATTTCAACTGCAACCTCAACTTTGAAACATAGAAAAATGATCAAAAAAAACCATTGATAACACCAATGAATTCAACAACCTCAACATTGAAAATCACCAACAATTTCAACAACAAGCTCAGTATTGAAAAACATCAAAAAATGCAACAACAACCTCAACTTTGAAAAACACCAAAAATTCAAAACCCTCATCATGGAATAACAACAACAAATTGAACCAGAGCCTCAATATTGATAATCACCAACAAATTCAACAACAACCTCAACAATGAAAAACACAAACAATTTCAACAAAAACCTCAACAATGAAAAACACCAAAAAATTCATCAACAACCTCAACATTCAAAAACGCCAACAAATTCAACAAAAACCTCAACAATGAAAAACACCAAAAAATTCAACAACAACCTCAACATTGAAAATCACCAACAAATTCAACAAAAACCTCAACAATGAAAAACAGCAAAAAATTCAACAACAACCTCAACTTTGAAAAACACCAACAAATTCAACAACCTCAACATTGCAAATCACCAGCAATTTCAACTGCAACCTCAACTTTGAAAAATACGACAAAGATTTTAAAAAACCATTGATAACACCAATAATTTCAACAACATCAACTTTGAAAAACACCAGCAAATTCAACCACAACCTCAACATTGAAAATCACCACCAAAATCAACAAAAACCTCAACAATGAAAAACACCAACAAATTCAACAACAAACTCAGCTTTGAAAAACACCAACAAATTCAACAACCTCAACATTGAAAAACACCAACAAATTCAACAACAACCTCAACTTTCAAAAATACAAAAAGGTTCAACAAAATCAAAATTGATAACAACAACAAATTCAACAACAACCTCAATATTGAAAAGCACCAACAAATTTAACAACAACCACAACAATGAAAAACATCAAACAATTCAACAACAACCTCAACATTCAAAAAAACCAACAAATTCAACAACAACCTCAACAATGAAAAACACCAATAAATTCTTCAACAACTTCAAAATTCAAAAACAGCAACAAATTCAACAAAATCCTCAACAATTAAAAACACCAAAAAATTCAACAACAACGACAACTTTGAAAAATACCTACAAATTCAACAACTTCAACAATGAAAAACACCAACAAATTCAACAACAAACTCAACATTGAAAATCAACTAAAAATTCAACAACAGCCTCAACATTGAAAAACTCCAACAATTTCAACAACAACCTCAACAATGAAAAACACCAAAAAATTCAACAACAAACTCAACATTGAAAATCACCAACAAATTCAACAACAACATCAACTTTGAAAAACACCAACAAATTCAAAAACCTCAACATGGAAAAACAACAACAAATTGAACCAGAGCCTCAATATTGAAAATCACCAACAAATTCAACAACAACCTCAACAATGAAAAACACAAACAATTTCAACAAAAACCTCAAAAGTGAAAAACACCAAAAAATTCATCAACAACCTCAACATTCAAAAACGCCAACAAATTCAACAAAAACCTCAACAATGAAAAACACCAAAAAATTCAACGACAACCTCAACATTGAAAATCACCAACAATTTCAACAAAAACCTCAACAATGAAAAACACCAAAAAATTCAACAACAACCTCAATTTTGAAAAACACCAACAAATTCAACAACAACCTCAACAATGAAAAACACTTAAAAATTCTTCAACAACTTCAACATTCAAAAACAGCAACAAATTCAACAAAATCCTCAACAATTAAAAACACCAACAAATTCAACAACAACGTCAACTTTGAAAAATACCAACATATTCAACAACCTCAACAATGAAAAACACCAACAAATTCAACAACAAACTCAACATTGAAAATCAACAAAAAATTCAACAACAGCCTCAACATTGAAAAACTCCAACAATTTCAACACAAACCTCAACAATGAAAAACACCAAAAAATTCAACAACAAACTCAACATTGAAAATCACCAACAAATTCAACAACAACATCAACTTTGAAAAACACCAACAAATTCAAAAACCTCAACTTTCAAAAGCACCAACAAATTCAACCACAACCTCAACATTGAAAATCACCAACAAATTCAAAAACAACCTCAACAATGAAAAACACCAACAAATTGAACAAAAACCTCAACAAGGATAAACACTGAAAGATTCATCAACAACCTCAACATTCAAAAGCACCAACAAATTCAACAGAAACCTCAACAATGAAAAGCACCGAAAAATTCAACAACAACCTCAACATTGAAAAACACCAACAAATTCAACAGCAAGCTCAACTTTGAAAAAAACAAACATGATCAAGAAAAACCATTGATAACACCAATGAATTCAACAACCTCAACATTGCAAAACACCAACAATTTCAACTGCAACCTCAACTTTGAAAAATACAAAACGGATTTAAAAAAACCATTGATAACACCAAAAATTTCAAAAATATCAACTTTGAAAAACAGCAACAAATTCAACCACAACCACAACATTGAAAATCACCAACAAAGTCAACAACAACCTCAACAATGAAAAGCACCAACAAATTCAACGAAAACCTCAACAATGAAAAACACTAACAAATTCAACAACAACCTCAACTTTCAAAAATACATAAAGGTTCAACAAAATAAAAATTGATAACAACAACAAATTCAACAACATCGTCAATATTGAAAATCACCAACAAATTTAACAACAACCTCAACAATGAAAAACATCAAACAATTCAACAACAACCTCAACATTAAAAAACACCAACAAATTCAACAACAACTTTAACAATGAAAAACAGCAAAAAATTCATCAACAACCTCAACATTCAAAAACAGCAACAAATTCAACAAAAACCTCAACAATTAAGAACACCAAAAAATTCAACAACAACGTCAACTTTGAAAAATACCAACAAATTCAAAAACCTCAAGAATGAAAAACACCAACAAATTCAACAACAAACTCAACATTGAAAATCACCAAAAAATTCAACAACAACCTCAACATTGAAAAACTCCAACAATTTCAACAACAACCTCAACAATGAAAAACACCAAAAAATTCAACAACAAACTCAACATTGAAAATCACCAACAAATTCAACAACATCAACCTTGAAAAACACCAACAAATTCAAAAACCTCAACATGGATAAACAACAACAAATTGAACCAGAACCTCAATATTGAAAATCACCATCAATTCAACAACAACCTCAACGATGAAAAACACAAACAATTTCAACAAAAACCTCAACAGTGAAAAACACAAAAAGGATTAAAAAAAACCATTGATAACACCAATAATTTCAACAACATCAACTTTGAAAAACACCAACAAATTCAACCACAACCTCAACATTGAAAATCACCAACAAAGTCAACAACAACCTCAACAATGAAAAACACCAATAAATTCAACAACAACCTCAACAATGAAAAACACCAACAAATTCAACAACAAACTCAGCTTTGAAAAACACCAACAAATTCAACAACCTCAACATTGAAAAACACCAACAAATTCAACAACAACCTCAACTTTCATAAATACAAAAAGGTTCAACAAAATAAAAATTGATAACAACAACAAATTCAAAAACAACCTCAATACTGAAAATCACCAACAAATTTAACAACAACCTCAACAATGAAAAACATCAGCAATTCAACAACAACCTCAACATTCAAAAACAACAACAAATTCAACAAAAACCTCAACAATTAAAAACACCAAAAAATTCAACAACAACGTCAACTTTGAAAAATACCAACAAATTCAACAACCTCAACAATGAAAAACACCAACAAATTCAACAACAAACTCAACATTGAAAATCACCAAAAAATTCAACAACAACCTCAACATTGAAAAACTCCTACAATTTCAACAACAACCTCAACAAAGAAAAACTCCAAAAAATTCAACAACAAACTCAACATTGAAAATCACCAACAAATTCAACATAAACCTCAACAATGAAGAGCACCTAAAAATTCATCAACAACCTCAACATTCAAAAATACCATCAAATTCAACAACAACCTCAACAATGAAAAACACCAACAAATTCAACAAAAACCTCAACAATGAATAACACCGAAAGATTCATCAACAACCTCAACATTCAAAAAATCCAACAACCTCAACAGAAACCTCAACAATGAAAAACTCCTAAAAATTCAACAACAACCTCAACATTGAAAATCACCAACAAATTCCACAACAACCTCAACAATGAAAAACACCAAATAATGCATCAACAGCCTCAACATTCAAAAACAACAAAAAATTCAACAAAAACCTCAACAATGAAAAACACCGAAAAATTCAGCAAGAGCCTCAACTTTGAACAGCACCAACAACTTCAACAACCTCAACATTGAAAAACACCAACAATTTCAACTGCAACCTCAACTTTGAAACATAGAAAAATGATCAAAAAAAACCATTGATAACACCAATGAATTCAACAACCTCAACATTGAAAATCACCAACAATTTCAACAACAAGCTCAGTATTGAAAAACATCAAAAAATGCAACAACAACCTCAACTTTGAAAAACACCAAAAATTCAAAACCCTCATCATGGAATAACAACAACAAATTGAACCAGAGCCTCAATATTGATAATCACCAACAAATTCAACAACAACCTCAACAATGAAAAACACAAACAATTTCAACAAAAACCTCAACAATGAAAAACACCAAAAAATTCATCAACAACCTCAACATTCAAAAACGCCAACAAATTCAACAAAAACCTCAACAATGAAAAACACCAAAAAATTCAACAACAACCTCAACATTGAAAATCACCAACAAATTCAACAAAAACCTCAACAATGAAAAACAGCAAAAAATTCAACAACAACCTCAACTTTGAAAAACACCAACAAATTCAACAACCTCAACATTGCAAATCACCAGCAATTTCAACTGCAACCTCAACTTTGAAAAATACGACAAAGATTTTAAAAAACCATTGATAACACCAATAATTTCAACAACATCAACTTTGAAAAACACCAGCAAATTCAACCACAACCTCAACATTGAAAATCACCACCAAAATCAACAAAAACCTCAACAATGATAAACACCAACAAATTCAACAACAAACTCAGCTTTGAAAAACACCAACAAATTCAACAACCTCAACATTGAAAAACACCAATAAATTCAACAACAACCTCAACTTTCAAAAATACAAAAAGGTTCAACAAAATAAAAATTAATAACAACAACAAATTCAACAACAACCTCAATATTGAAAAGCACCAACAAATTTAACAACAACCACAACAATGAAAAATATCAAACAATTCAACAACAACCTCAACATTCAAAAAACCAACAAATTCAACAACAACCTCAACAATGAAAAACACCAATAAATTCTTCAACAACTTCAAAATTCAAAAACAGCAACAAATTCAACAAAATCCTCAACAATTAAAAACACCAAAAAATTCAACAACAACGACAACTTTGAAAAATACCTACAAATTCAACAACTTCAACAATGAAAAACACCAACAAATTCAACAACAAACTCAACATTGAAAATCAACTAAAAATTCAACAACAGCCTCAACATTGAAAAACTCCAACAATTTCAACAACAACCTCAACAATGAAAAACACCAAAAAATTCAACAACAAACTCAACATTGAAAATCACCAACAAATTCAACAACAACATCAACTTTGAAAAACACCAACAAATTCAAAAACCTCAACATGGAAAAACAACAACAAATTGAACCAGAGCCTCAATATTGAAAATCACCAACAAATTCAACAACAACCTCAACAATGAAAAACACAAACAATTTCAACAAAAACCTCAAAAGTGAAAAACACCAAAAAATTCATCAACAACCTCAACATTCAAAAACGCCAACAAATTCAACAAAAACCTCAACAATGAAAAACACCAAAAAATTCAACGACAACCTCAACATTGAAAATCACCAACAATTTCAACAAAAACCTCAACAATGAAAAACACCAAAAAATTCAACAACAACCTCAATTTTGAAAAACACCAACAAATTCAACAACAACCTCAACAATGAAAAACACTTAAAAATTCTTCAACAACTTCAACATTCAAAAACAGCAACAAATTCAACAAAATCCTCAACAATTAAAAACACCAACAAATTCAACAACAACGTCAACTTTGAAAAATACCAACATATTCAACAACCTCAACAATGAAAAACACCAACAAATTCAACAACAAACTCAACATTGAAAATCAACAAAAAATTCAACAACAGCCTCAACATTGAAAAACTCCAACAATTTCAACACAAACCTCAACAATGAAAAACACCACAAAATTCAACAACAAACTCAACATTGAAAATCACCAACAAATTCAACAACAACATCAACTTTGAAAAACACCAACAAATTCAAAAACCTCAACTTTCAAAAGCACCAACAAATTCAACCACAACCTCAACATTGAAAATCACCAACAAATTCAAAAACAACCTCAACAATGAAAAACACCAACAAATTGAACAAAAACCTCAACAAGGATAAACACTGAAAGATTCATCAACAACCTCAACATTCAAAAGCACCAACAAATTCAACAGAAACCTCAACAATGAAAAGCACCGAAAAATTCAACAACAACCTCAACATTGAAAAACACCAACAAATTCAACAGCAAGCTCAACTTTGAAAAAAACAAACATGATCAAGAAAAACCATTGATAACACCAATGAATTCAACAACCTCAACATTGCAAAACACCAACAATTTCAACTGCAACCTCAACTTTGAAAAATACAAAACGGATTTAAAAAAACCATTGATAACACCAAAAATTTCAAAAATATCAACTTTGAAAAACAGCAACAAATTCAACCACAACCACAACATTGAAAATCACCAACAAAGTCAACAACAACCTCAACAATGAAAAGCACCAACAAATTCAACGAAAACCTCAACAATGAAAAACACTAACAAATTCAACAACAACCTCAACTTTCAAAAATACATAAAGGTTCAACAAAATAAAAATTGATAACAACAACAAATTCAACAACATCGTCAATATTGAAAATCACCAACAAATTTAACAACAACCTCAACAATGAAAAACATCAAACAATTCAACAACAACCTCAACATTAAAAAACACCAACAAATTCAACAACAACTTTAACAATGAAAAACAGCAAAAAATTCATCAACAACCTCAACATTCAAAAACAGCAACAAATTCAACAAAAACCTCAACAATTAAGAACACCAAAAAATTCAACAACAACGTCAACTTTGAAAAATACCAACAAATTCAAAAACCTCAAGAATGAAAAACACCAACAAATTCAACAACAAACTCAACATTGAAAATCACCAAAAAATTCAACAACAACCTCAACATTGAAAAACTCCAACAATTTCAACAACAACCTCAACAATGAAAAACACCAAAAAATTCAACAACAAACTCAACATTGAAAATCACCAACAAATTCAACAACATCAACCTTGAAAAACACCAACAAATTCAAAAACCTCAACATGGATAAACAACAACAAATTGAACCAGAACCTCAATATTGAAAATCACCATCAATTCAACAACAACCTCAACGATGAAAAACACAAACAATTTCAACAAAAACCTCAACAGTGAAAAACACAAAAAGGATTAAAAAAAACCATTGATAACACCAATAATTTCAACAACATCAACTTTGAAAAACACCAACAAATTCAACCACAACCTCAACATTGAAAATCACCAACAAAGTCAACAACAACCTCAACAATGAAAAACACCAATAAATTCAACAAAAACCTCAACAATGAAAAACACCAACAAATTCAACAACAAACTCAGCTTTGAAAAACACCAACAAATTCAACAACCTCAACATTGAAAAACACCAACAAATTCAACAACAACCTCAACTTTCATAAATACAAAAAGGTTCAACAAAATAAAAATTGATAACAACAACAAATTCAAAAACAACCTCAATACTGAAAATCACCAACAAATTTAACAACAACCTCAACAATGAAAAACATCAGCAATTCAACAACAACCTCAACATTCAAAAACAACAACAAATTCAACAAAAACCTCAACAATTAAAAACACCAAAAAATTCAACAACAACGTCAACTTTGAAAAATACCAACAAATTCAACAACCTCAACAATGAAAAACACCAACAAATTCAACAACAAACTCAACATTGAAAATCACCAAAAAATTCAACAACAACCTCAACATTGAAAAACTCCTACAATTTCAACAACAACCTCAACAAAGAAAAACTCCAAAAAATTCAACAACAAACTCAACATTGAAAATCACCAACAAATTCAACATAAACCTCAACAATGAAGAGCACCTAAAAATTCATCAACAACCTCAACATTCAAAAATACCATCAAATTCAACAACAACCTCAACAATGAAAAACACCAACAAATTCAACAAAAACCTCAACAATGAATAACACCGAAAGATTCATCAACAACCTCAACATTCAAAAAATCCAACAACCTCAACAGAAACCTCAACAATGAAAAACTCCTAAAAATTCAACAACAACCTCAACATTGAAAATCACCAACAAATTCCACAACAACCTCAACAATGAAAAACACCAAATAATGCATCAACAGCCTCAACATTCAAAAACAACAAAAAATTCAACAAAAACCTCAACAATGAAAAACACCGAAAAATTCAGCAAGAGCCTCAACTTTGAACAGCACCAACAACTTCAACAACCTCAACATTGAAAAACACCAACAATTTCAACTGCAACCTCAACTTTGAAACATAGAAAAATGATCAAAAAAAACCATTGATAACACCAATGAATTCAACAACCTCAACATTGAAAATCACCAACAATTTCAACAACAAGCTCAGTATTGAAAAACATCAAAAAATGCAACAACAACCTCAACTTTGAAAAACACCAAAAATTCAAAACCCTCATCATGGAATAACAACAACAAATTGAACCAGAGCCTCAATATTGATAATCACCAACAAATTCAACAACAACCTCAACAATGAAAAACACAAACAATTTCAACAAAAACCTCAACAATGAAAAACACCAAAAAATTCATCAACAACCTCAACATTCAAAAACGCCAACAAATTCAACAAAAACCTCAACAATGAAAAACACCAAAAAATTCAACAACAACCTCAACATTGAAAATCACCAACAAATTCAACAAAAACCTCAACAATGAAAAACAGCAAAAAATTCAACAACAACCTCAACTTTGAAAAACACCAACAAATTCAACAACCTCAACATTGCAAATCACCAGCAATTTCAACTGCAACCTCAACTTTGAAAAATACGACAAAGATTTTAAAAAACCATTGATAACACCAATAATTTCAACAACATCAACTTTGAAAAACACCAGCAAATTCAACCACAACCTCAACATTGAAAATCACCACCAAAATCAACAAAAACCTCAACAATGATAAACACCAACAAATTCAACAACAAACTCAGCTTTGAAAAACACCAACAAATTCAACAACCTCAACATTGAAAAACACCAATAAATTCAACAACAACCTCAACTTTCAAAAATACAAAAAGGTTCAACAAAATAAAAATTAATAACAACAACAAATTCAACAACAACCTCAATATTGAAAAGCACCAACAAATTTAACAACAACCACAACAATGAAAAATATCAAACAATTCAACAACAACCTCAACATTCAAAAAACCAACAAATTCAACAACAACCTCAACAATGAAAAACACCAAAAAATTCTTCAACAACTTCAACATTCAAAAACAGCAACAAATTCATCAAAATCCTCAACAATTAAAAACACCAAAAAATTCAACAACAACGTCAACTTTGAAAAATACCAACAAATTCAACAACCTCAACAATGAAAAACACCAACAAATTCAACAATAAACTCAACATTTAAAATCAACTAAAAATTCAACAACAGCCTCAACATTGAAAAACTCCAACAATTTCAACAACAACCTCAACAATGAAAAACACCAAAAAATTCATCAACAAACTCAACATTGAAAATCACCAACAAATTCAACAACAACATCAACTTTGAAAAACACCAACAAATTCAAAAACCTCAACATGGAAAAACAACAACAAATTGAACCAGAGCCACAATATTGAAAATCACCAACAAATTCAACAACAACCTCAACAATGAAAAACACAAACAATTTCAACAAAAACCTCAACAGTGAAAAACACCAAAAAATTCATCAACAACCTCAACATTCAAAAACGCCAACAAATTCAACAAAAACCTCAACAATGAAAAACACCAAAAAATTCAACGACAACCTCAACATTGAAAATCACCAACAAATTCAACAAAAACCTCAACAATGAAAAACACCAAAAAATTCAACAACAACCTCAACTTTGAAAAACACCAACAAATACAACAACCTCAACATTGCAAATCACCAACAATTTCAACTGCAACCTCAACTTTGAAAAATCCAAAAAAAATTTAAAAAAACCATTGATAACACCAATAATTTCAACAACATCAACTTTGAAAAACACCAGCAAATTCAACCACAACCTCAACATTGAAAATCACCAACAAAGTCAACAACAACCTCAACAATGAGAAACACCAACAAATTCAACAAAAACCTCAACAATGAAAAACACCAACAAATTCAACAACAAACTCAGCTTTGAAAAACACCAACAAATTCAACAATCTGAACATTGAAAAACACCAACAAATTCAACAACAACCTCAACTTTCAAAAATACAAAAAGGTTCAGCAAAATAAAAATTCATAACAACAACAAATTCAACAACAACCTCAATATTGAAAATCAACAACAAATTTAACAACAACCACAACAATGAAAAACATCAAACAATTCAACAACAACCTCCACATTCAAAAACACCAACAAATTCAACAACAACCTCAACAATGAAAAACACTTAAAAATTCTTCAACATCTTCAACATTCAAAAACAGCAACAAATTCAACAAAATCCTCAACAATTAAAAACACCAACAAATTCAACAACAACGTCAACTTTGAAAAATACCAACAAATTCAACAACCTCAACAATGAAAAACACCAACAAATTCAACAACAAACTCAACATTGAAAATCAACAAAAAATTCAACAACAGCCTCAACATTGAAAAACTCCAACAATTTCAACAACCTCAACAATGAAAAACACCAAAAAATTCAACAACAAACTCAACATTGAAAAACACCAACAAATTCAAAAACCTCAACTTTCAAAAGCACCAACAAATTCAACCACAACCTCAACATTGAAAATCACCAACAAATTCAACAACAACCTCAACAATGAAAAACACCAACAAATTGAACAAAAACCTCAACAAGGATAAACACCGAAAGATTCATCAACAACCTCAACATTCAAAAACACCAACAACCTCAACAGAAACCTCAACAATGAAAAACTCCTAAAAATTCAACAACAACCTCAACATTGAAAATCACCAACAAATTCAACATAAACCTCAACAATGAAGAGCACCTAAAAATTCATCAACAACCTCAACATTCAAAAATACCATCAAATTCAACAACAACCTCAACAATGAAAAACACCAACAAATTCAACAAAAACCTCAACAATGAATAACACCGAAAGATTCATCAACAACCTCAACATTCAAAAAATCCAACAACCTCAACAGAAACCTCAACAATGAAAAACTCCTAAAAATTCAACAACAACCTCAACATTGAAAATCACCAACAAATTCCACAACAACCTCAACAATGAAAAACACCAAATAATGCATCAACAGCCTCAACATTCAAAAACAACAAAAAATTCAACAAAAACCTCAACAATGAAAAACACCGAAAAATTCAGCAAGAGCCTCAACTTTGAACAGCACCAACAACTTCAACAACCTCAACATTGAAAAACACCAACAATTTCAACTGCAACCTCAACTTTGAAACATAGAAAAATGATCAAAAAAAACCATTGATAACACCAATGAATTCAACAACCTCAACATTGAAAATCACCAACAATTTCAACAACAAGCTCAGTATTGAAAAACATCAAAAAATGCAACAACAACCTCAACTTTGAAAAACACCAAAAATTCAAAACCCTCATCATGGAATAACAACAACAAATTGAACCAGAGCCTCAATATTGATAATCACCAACAAATTCAACAACAACCTCAACAATGAAAAACACAAACAATTTCAACAAAAACCTCAACAATGAAAAACACCAAAAAATTCATCAACAACCTCAACATTCAAAAACGCCAACAAATTCAACAAAAACCTCAACAATGAAAAACACCAAAAAATTCAACAACAACCTCAACATTGAAAATCACCAACAAATTCAACAAAAACCTCAACAATGAAAAACAGCAAAAAATTCAACAACAACCTCAACTTTGAAAAACACCAACAAATTCAACAACCTCAACATTGCAAATCACCAGCAATTTCAACTGCAACCTCAACTTTGAAAAATACGACAAAGATTTTAAAAAACCATTGATAACACCAATAATTTCAACAACATCAACTTTGAAAAACACCAGCAAATTCAACCACAACCTCAACATTGAAAATCACCACCAAAATCAACAAAAACCTCAACAATGATAAACACCAACAAATTCAACAACAAACTCAGCTTTGAAAAACACCAACAAATTCAACAACCTCAACATTGAAAAACACCAATAAATTCAACAACAACCTCAACTTTCAAAAATACAAAAAGGTTCAACAAAATAAAAATTAATAACAACAACAAATTCAACAACAACCTCAATATTGAAAAGCACCAACAAATTTAACAACAACCACAACAATGAAAAATATCAAACAATTCAACAACAACCTCAACATTCAAAAAACCAACAAATTCAACAACAACCTCAACAATGAAAAACACCAAAAAATTCTTCAACAACTTCAACATTCAAAAACAGCAACAAATTCATCAAAATCCTCAACAATTAAAAACACCAAAAAATTCAACAACAACGTCAACTTTGAAAAATACCAACAAATTCAACAACCTCAACAATGAAAAACACCAACAAATTCAACAATAAACTCAACATTTAAAATCAACTAAAAATTCAACAACAGCCTCAACATTGAAAAACTCCAACAATTTCAACAACAACCTCAACAATGAAAAACACCAAAAAATTCATCAACAAACTCAACATTGAAAATCACCAACAAATTCAACAACAACATCAACTTTGAAAAACACCAACAAATTCAAAAACCTCAACATGGAAAAACAACAACAAATTGAACCAGAGCCACAATATTGAAAATCACCAACAAATTCAACAACAACCTCAACAATGAAAAACACAAACAATTTCAACAAAAACCTCAACAGTGAAAAACACCAAAAAATTCATCAACAACCTCAACATTCAAAAACGCCAACAAATTCAACAAAAACCTCAACAATGAAAAACACCAAAAAATTCAACGACAACCTCAACATTGAAAATCACCAACAAATTCAACAAAAACCTCAACAATGAAAAACACCAAAAAATTCAACAACAACCTCAACTTTGAAAAACACCAACAAATACAACAACCTCAACATTGCAAATCACCAACAATTTCAACTGCAACCTCAACTTTGAAAAATCCAAAAAAAATTTAAAAAAACCATTGATAACACCAATAATTTCAACAACATCAACTTTGAAAAACACCAGCAAATTCAACCACAACCTCAACATTGAAAATCACCAACAAAGTCAACAACAACCTCAACAATGAGAAACACCAACAAATTCAACAAAAACCTCAACAATGAAAAACACCAACAAATTCAACAACAAACTCAGCTTTGAAAAACACCAACAAATTCAACAATCTGAACATTGAAAAACACCAACAAATTCAACAACAACCTCAACTTTCAAAAATACAAAAAGGTTCAGCAAAATAAAAATTCATAACAACAACAAATTCAACAACAACCTCAATATTGAAAATCAACAACAAATTTAACAACAACCACAACAATGAAAAACATCAAACAATTCAACAACAACCTCCACATTCAAAAACACCAACAAATTCAACAACAACCTCAACAATGAAAAACACTTAAAAATTCTTCAACATCTTCAACATTCAAAAACAGCAACAAATTCAACAAAATCCTCAACAATTAAAAACACCAACAAATTCAACAACAACGTCAACTTTGAAAAATACCAACAAATTCAACAACCTCAACAATGAAAAACACCAACAAATTCAACAACAAACTCAACATTGAAAATCAACAAAAAATTCAACAACAGCCTCAACATTGAAAAACTCCAACAATTTCAACAACCTCAACAATGAAAAACACCAAAAAATTCAACAACAAACTCAACATTGAAAATCACCAACAAATTCAACAACAACATCAACTTTGAAAAACACCAACAAATTCAAAAACCTCAACTTTCAAAAGCACCAACAAATTCAACCACAACCTCAACATTGAAAATCACCAACAAATTCAACAACAACCTCAACAATGAAAAACACCAACAAATTGAACAAAAACCTCAACAAGGATAAACACCGAAAGATTCATCAACAACCTCAACATTCAAAAACACCAACAACCTCAACAGAAACCTCAACAATGAAAAACTCCTAAAAAATCAACAACAACCTCAACATTGAAAATCACCAACAAATTCCACAAAAACCTCAACAATGAAAAACACCAAATAATGCATCAACAACCTCAACATTCAAAAACAACAAAAAATTCAACAAAAACCTCAACAATGAAAAACACCAAAAAATTCAACAACAAACTCAACATTGAAAATCACCAACAAATTCAACAACAACATCAACTTTGAAAAACACCAACAAATTCAAAAACCTCATCTTTCAAAAGCACCAACAAATTCAACCAGAACCTCAACATTGAAAATCATCAACAAATTCATAAACAACCTCAACAATGAAAAACACCAACAAATTGAACAAAAACCTCAACAAGGATAAACACCGAAAGATTCATCAACAACCTCAACATTCAATAACACCAATAACCTCAACAGAAACCTCAACAATGAAAAACTCCTAAAAATTCAACAACAACCTCAACATTGAAAATCACCAACAAATTCCACAAAAACCTCAACAATGAAAAACACCAAATAATGCATCAACAACCTCAACATTCAAAAACAACAAAAAATTCAACAAAAACCTCAACAATGAAAAACCCCGAAAAATTCAACAGCAACCTCAACTTTGAACAACACCAACAACCTCAACAACCTCAACTTTGAAAAACACCAACAATTTCAACTGCAACCTCAACTTTGAAACATAGGAAAATGATGAAAAAAAACCATTGATAACACCAATGAATTCAAAAACCTCAACATTGAAAATCACCAACAAATTCAACAACAAACTCAGCTTTGAAAAACACCAACAAATTCAACAACCTCAACATTGAAAAACACCAACAAATTCAACAACAACCTCAACTTTCAAAAATACAAAAAGGTTCAACAAAATCAAAATTGATAACAACAACAAATTCAACAACAACCTCAATACTGAAAATCACCAACAAATTTAACAACAACCTCAACAATGAAAAACATCAGCAATTCAACAACAACCTCAACATTCAAAAACACCAACAAATTCAACAAAAACCTCAACAATTAAAAACACCAAAAAATTCAACAACAACGTCAACTTTGAAAAATACCAACAAATTCAACAACCTCAACAATGAAAAACACCAACAAATTCAACAACAAACTCAACATTGATAATCACCAAAAAATTCAACAACAACCTCAACATTGAAAAACTCCAACAATTTCAACAACAACCTCAACAATGAAAAACTCCAAAAAATTCAACAACAAACTCAACATTGAAAATCACCAACAAATTCAACATAAACCTCAACAATGAAGAGCACCTAAAAATTCATCAACAACCTCAACATTCAAAAATACCATCAAATTCAACAACAACCTCAACAATGAAAATCACCAACAAATTCAACAAAAACCTCAACAATGAATAACACCGAAAGATTCATCAACAACCTCAACATTCAAAAAATCCAACAACCTCAACAGAAACCTCAACAATGAAAAACTCCTAAAAATTCAACAACAACCTCAACATTGAAAATCACCAACAAATTCCACAACAACCTCAACAATGAAAAACACCAAATAATGCATCAACAGCCTCAACATTCAAAAACAACAAAAAATTCAACAAAAACCTCAACAATGAAAAACACCGAAAAATTCAGCAAGAGCCTCAACTTTGAACAGCACCAACAACTTCAACAACCTCATCATTGAAAAACACCAACAATTTCAACTGCAACCTCAACTTTGAAACATAGAAAAATGATCAAAAAAAACCATTGATAACACCAATGAATTCAACAACCTCAACATTCAAAAACGCCAACAAATTCAACAAAAACCTCAACAATGAAAAACACCAAAAAATTCAACAACAACCTCAACATTGAAAATCACCAACAAATTCAACAAAAACCTCAACAATGAAAAACAGCAAAAAATTCAACAACAACCTCAACTTTGAAAAACAGAAACAAATTCAACAACCTCAACATTGCAAATCACCAGCAATTTCAACTGCAACCTCAACTTTGAAAAATACGACAAAGATTTTAAAAAACCATTGATAACACCAATAATTTCAACAACATCAACTTTGAAAAACACCAGCAAATTCAACCACAACCTCAACATTGAAAATCACCACCAAAATCAACAAAAACCTCAACAATGAAAAACACCAACAAATTCAACAACAAACTCAGCTTTGAAAAACACCAACAAATTCAACAACCTCAACATTGAAAAACACCAACAAATTCAACAACAACCTCAACTTTCAAAAATACAAAAAGGTTCAACAAAATCAAAATTGATAACAACAACAAATTCAACAACAACCTCAATATTGAAAAGCACCAACAAATTTAACAACAACCACAACAATGAAAAACATCAAACAATTCAACAACAACCTCAACATTCAAAAAAACCAACAAATTCAACAACAACCTCAACAATGAAAAACACCAATAAATTCTTCAACAACTTCAAAATTCAAAAACAGCAACAAATTCAACAAAATCCTCAACAATTAAAAACACCAAAAAATTCAACAACAACGACAACTTTGAAAAATACCTACAAATTCAACAACTTCAACAATGAAAAACACCAACAAATTCAACAACAAACTCAACATTGAAAATCAACTAAAAATTCAACAACAGCCTCAACATTGAAAAACTCCAACAATTTCAACAACAACCTCAACAATGAAAAACACCAAAAAATTCAACAACAAACTCAACATTGAAAATCACCAACAAATTCAACAACAACATCAACTTTGAAAAACACCAACAAATTCAAAAACCTCAACATGGAAAAACAACAACAAATTGAACCAGAGCCTCAATATTGAAAATCACCAACAAATTCAACAACAACCTCAACAATGAAAAACACAAACAATTTCAACAAAAACCTCAAAAGTGAAAAACACCAAAAAATTCATCAACAACCTCAACATTCAAAAACGCCAACAAATTCAACAAAAACCTCAACAATGAAAAACACCAAAAAATTCAACGACAACCTCAACATTGAAAATCACCAACAAATTCAACAAAAACCTCAACAATGAAAAACACCAAAAAATTCAACAACAACCTCAATTTTGAAAAACACCAACAAATTCAACAACAACCTCAACAATGAAAAACACTTAAAAATTCTTCAACAACTTCAACATTCAAAAACAGCAACAAATTCAACAAAATCCTCAACAATTAAAAACACCAACAAATTCAACAACAACGTCAACTTTGAAAAATACCAACATATTCAACAACCTCAACAATGAAAAACACCAACAAATTCAACAACAAACTCAACATTGAAAATCAACAAAAAATTCAACAACAGCCTCAACATTGAAAAACTCCAACAATTTCAACACAAACCTCAACAATGAAAAACACCAAAAAATTCAACAACAAACTCAACATTGAAAATCACCAACAAATTCAACAACAACATCAACTTTGAAAAACACCAACAAATTCAAAAACCTCAACTTTCAAAAGCACCAACAAATTCAACCACAACCTCAACATTGAAAATCAACAACAAATTCAAAAACAACCTCAACAATGAAAAACACCAACAAATTGAACAAAAACCTCAACAAGGATAAACACTGAAAGATTCATCAACAACCTCAACATTCAAAAGCACCAACAAATTCAACAGAAACCTCAACAATGAAAAGCACCGAAAAATTCAACAACAACCTCAACATTGAAAAACACCAACAAATTCAACAGCAAGCTCAACTTTGAAAAAAACAAAAATGATCAAGAAAAACCATTGATAACACCAATGAATTCAACAACCTCAACATTGCAAAACACCAACAATTTCAACTGCAACCTCAACTTTGAAAAATACAAAACGGATTTAAAAAAACCATTGATAACACCAAAAATATCAAAAATATCAACTTTGAAAAACAGCAACAAATTCAACCACAACCACAACATTGAAAATCACCAACAAAGTCAACAACAACCTCAACAATGAAAAGCACCAACAAATTCAACGAAAACCTCAACAATGAAAAACACTAACAAATTCAACAACAACCTCAACTTTCAAAAATACATAAAGGTTCAACAAAATAAAAATTGATAACAACAACAAATTCAACAACATCGTCAATATTGAAAATCACCAACAAATTTAACAACAACCTCAACAATGAAAAACATCAAACAATTCAACAACAACCTCAACATTAAAAAACACCAACAAATTCAACAACAACTTTAACAATGAAAAACAGCAAAAAATTCATCAACAACCTCAACATTCAAAAACAGCAACAAATTCAACAAAAACCTCAACAATTAAGAACACCAAAAAATTCAACAACAACGTCAACTTTGAAAAATACCAACAAATTCAAAAACCTCAAGAATGAAAAACACCAACAAATTCAACAACAAACTCAACATTGAAAATCACCAAAAAATTCAACAACAACCTCAACATTGAAAAACTCCAACAATTTCAACAACAACCTCAACAATGAAAAACACCAAAAAATTCAACAACAAACTCAACATTGAAAATCACCAACAAATTCAACAACATCAACCTTGAAAAACACCAACAAATTCAAAAACCTCAACATGGATAAACAACAACAAATTGAACCAGAACCTCAATATTGAAAATCACCATCAATTCAACAACAACCTCAACGATGAAAAACACAAACAATTTCAACAAAAACCTCAACAGTGAAAAACACAAAAAGGATTTAAAAAAACCATTGATAACACCAATAATTTCAACAACATCAACTTTGAAAAACACCAACAAATTCAACCACAACCTCAACATTGAAAATCACCAACAAAGTCAACAACAACCTCAACAATGAAAAACACCAATAAATTCAACAAAAACCTCAACAATGAAAAACACCAACAAATTCAACAACAAACTCAGCTTTGAAAAACACCAACAAATTCAACAACCTCAACATTGAAAAACACCAACAAATTCAACAACAACCTCAACTTTCATAAATACAAAAAGGTTCAACAAAATCAAAATTGATAACAACAACAAATTCAAAAACAACCTCAATACTGAAAATCACCAACAAATTTAACAACAACCTCAACAATGAAAAACATCAGCAATTCAACAACAACCTCAACATTCAAAAACAACAACAAATTCAACAAAAACCTCAACAATTAAAAACACCAAAAAATTCAACAACAACGTCAACTTTGAAAAATACCAACAAATTCAACAACCTCAACAATGAAAAACACCAACAAATTCAACAACAAACTCAACATTGAAAATCACCAAAAAATTCAACAACAACCTCAACATTGAAAAACTCCTACAATTTCAACAACAACCTCAACAAAGAAAAACTCCAAAAAATTCAACAACAAACTCAACATTGAAAATCACCAACAAATTCAACATAAACCTCAACAATGAAGAGCACCTAAAAATTCATCAACAACCTCAACATTCAAAAATACCATCAAATTCAACAACAACCTCAACAATGAAAAACACCAACAAATTCAACAAAAACCTCAACAATGAATAACACCGAAAGATTCATCAACAACCTCAACATTCAAAAAATCCAACAACCTCAACAGAAACCTCAACAATGAAAAACTCCTAAAAATTCAACAACAACCTCAACATTGAAAATCACCAACAAATTCCACAACAACCTCAACAATGAAAAACACCAAATAATGCATCAACAGCCTCAACATTCAAAAACAACAAAAAATTCAACAAAAACCTCAACAATGAAAAACACCGAAAAATTCAGCAAGAGCCTCAACTTTGAACAGCACCAACAACTTCAACAACCTCAACATTGAAAAACACCAACAATTTCAACTGCAACCTCAACTTTGAAACATAGAAAAATGATCAAAAAAAACCATTGATAACACCAATGAATTCAACAACCTCAACATTGAAAATCACCAACAATTTCAACAACAAGCTCAGTATTGAAAAACATCAAAAAATGCAACAACAACCTCAACTTTGAAAAACACCAAAAATTCAAAACCCTCATCATGGAATAACAACAACAAATTGAACCAGAGCCTCAATATTGATAATCACCAACAAATTCAACAACAACCTCAACAATGAAAAACACAAACAATTTCAACAAAAACCTCAACAATGAAAAACACCAAAAAATTCATCAACAACCTCAACATTCAAAAACGCCAACAAATTCAACAAAAACCTCAACAATGAAAAACACCAAAAAATTCAACAACAACCTCAACATTGAAAATCACCAACAAATTCAACAAAAACCTCAACAATGAAAAACAGCAAAAAATTCAACAACAACCTCAACTTTGAAAAACACCAACAAATTCAACAACCTCAACATTGCAAATCACCAGCAATTTCAACTGCAACCTCAACTTTGAAAAATACGACAAAGATTTTAAAAAACCATTGATAACACCAATAATTTCAACAACATCAACTTTGAAAAACACCAGCAAATTCAACCACAACCTCAACATTGAAAATCACCACCAAAATCAACAAAAACCTCAACAATGATAAACACCAACAAATTCAACAACAAACTCAGCTTTGAAAAACACCAACAAATTCAACAACCTCAACATTGAAAAACACCAACAAATTCAACAACAACCTCAACTTTCAAAAATACAAAAAGGTTCAACAAAATAAAAATTAATAACAACATCAAATTCAACAACAACCTCAATATTGAAAAGCACCAACAAATTTAACAACAACCACAACAATGAAAAATATCAAACAATTCAACAACAACCTCAACATTCAAAAAACCAACAAATTCCACAACAACCTCAACAATGAAAAACACCAAATAATGCATCAACAGCCTCAACATTCAAAAACAGCAACAAATTCATCAAAATCCTCAACAATTAAAAACACCAAAAAATTCAACAACAACGTCAACTTTGAAAAATACCAACAAATTCAACAACCTCAACAATGAAAAACACCAACAAATTCAACAATAAACTCAACATTTAAAATCAACTAAAAATTCAACAACAGCCTCAACATTGAAAAACTCCAACAATTTCAACAACAACCTCAACAATGAAAAACACCAAAAAATTCATCAACAAACTCAACATTGAAAATCACCAACAAATTCAACAACAACATCAACTTTGAAAAACACCAACAAATTCAAAAACCTCAACATGGAAAAACAACAACAAATTGAACCAGAGCCACAATATTGAAAATCACCAACAAATTCAACAACAACCTCAACAATGAAAAACACAAACAATTTCAACAAAAACCTCAACAGTGAAAAACACCAAAAAATTCATCAACAACCTCAACATTCAAAAACGCCAACAAATTCAACAAAAACCTCAACAATGAAAAACACCAAAAAATTCAACGACAACCTCAACATTGAAAATCACCAACAAATTCAACAAAAACCTCAACAATGAAAAACACCAAAAAATTCAACAACAACCTCAACTTTGAAAAACACCAACAAATACAACAACCTCAACATTGCAAATCACCAACAATTTCAACTGCAACCTCAACTTTGAAAAATACGAAAAAGATTTTAAAAAACCATTGATAACACCAATAATTTCAACAACATCAACTTTGAAAAACACCAGCAAATTCAACCACAACCTCAACATTGAAAATCACCAACAAAGTCAACAACAACCTCAACAATGAGAAACACCAACAAATTCAACAAAAACCTCAACAATGAAAAACACCAACAAATTCAACAACAAACTCAGCTTTGAAAAATACAAAAAGGTTCAGCAAAATAAAAATTCATAACAACAACAAATTCAACAACAACCTCAATACTGAAAATCAACAACAAATTTAACAACAACCACAACAATGAAAAACATCAAACAATTCAACAACAACCTCAACATTCAAAAACACCAACAAATTCAACAACAACCTCAACAATGAAAAACACTTAAAAATTCTTCAACATCTTCAACATTCAAAAACAGCAACAAATTCAACAAAATCCTCAACAATTAAAAACACCAACAAATTCAACAACAACGTCAACTTTGAAAAATACCAACAAATTCAACAACCTCAACAATGAAAAACACCAACAAATTCAACAACAAACTCAACATTGAAAATCAACAAAAAATTCAACAACAGCCTCAACATTGAAAAACTCCAACAATTTCAACAACCTCAACAATGAAAAACACCAAAAAATTCAACAACAAACTCAACATTGAAAATCACCAACAAATTCAACAACAACATCAACTTTGAAAAACACCAACAAATTCAAAAACCTCAACTTTCAAAAGCACCAACAAATTCAACCACAACCTCAACATTGAAAATCACCAACAAATTCAACAACAACCTCAACAATGAAAAACACCAACAAATTGAACAAAAACCTCAACAAGGATAAACACCGAAAGATTCATCAACAACCTCAACATTCAAAAACACCAACAACCTCAACAGAAACCTCAACAATGAAAAACTCCTAAAAATTCAACAACAACCTCAACATTGAAAATCACCACCAAATTCCACAAAAACCTCAACAATGATAAACACCAACAAATTCAACAACAAACTCAGCTTTGAAAAACACCAACAAATTCAACAACCTCAACATTGAAAAACACCAACAAATTCAACAACAACCTCAACTTTCAAAAATACAAAAAGGTTCAACAAAATAAAAATTAATAACAACATCAAATTCAACAACAACCTCAATATTGAAAAGCACCAACAAATTTAACAACAACCACAACAATGAAAAATATCAAACAATTCAACAACAACCTCAACATTCAAAAAACCAACAAATTCCACAACAACCTCAACAATGAAAAACACCAAATAATGCATCAACAGCCTCAACATTCAAAAACAGCAACAAATTCATCAAAATCCTCAACAATTAAAAACACCAAAAAATTCAACAACAACGTCAACTTTGAAAAATACCAACAAATTCAACAACCTCAACAATGAAAAACACCAACAAATTCAACAATAAACTCAACATTTAAAATCAACTAAAAATTCAACAACAGCCTCAACATTGAAAAACTCCAACAATTTCAACAACAACCTCAACAATGAAAAACACCAAAAAATTCATCAACAAACTCAACATTGAAAATCACCAACAAATTCAACAACAACATCAACTTTGAAAAACACCAACAAATTCAAAAACCTCAACATGGAAAAACAACAACAAATTGAACCAGAGCCACAATATTGAAAATCACCAACAAATTCAACAACAACCTCAACAATGAAAAACACAAACAATTTCAACAAAAACCTCAACAGTGAAAAACACCAAAAAATTCATCAACAACCTCAACATTCAAAAACGCCAACAAATTCAACAAAAACCTCAACAATGAAAAACACCAAAAAATTCAACGACAACCTCAACATTGAAAATCACCAACAAATTCAACAAAAACCTCAACAATGAAAAACACCAAAAAATTCAACAACAACCTCAACTTTGAAAAACACCAACAAATACAACAACCTCAACATTGCAAATCACCAACAATTTCAACTGCAACCTCAACTTTGAAAAATACGAAAAAGATTTTAAAAAACCATTGATAACACCAATAATTTCAACAACATCAACTTTGAAAAACACCAGCAAATTCAACCACAACCTCAACATTGAAAATCACCAACAAAGTCAACAACAACCTCAACAATGAGAAACACCAACAAATTCAACAAAAACCTCAACAATGAAAAACACCAACAAATTCAACAACAAACTCAGCTTTGAAAAATACAAAAAGGTTCAGCAAAATAAAAATTCATAACAACAACAAATTCAACAACAACCTCAATATTGAAAATCAACAACAAATTTAACAACAACCTCAACAATGAAAAACACTTAAAAATTCTTCAACATCTTCAACATTCAAAAACACCAACAAATTCAACAACAACCTCAACAATGAAAAACACTTAAAAATTCTTCAACATCTTCAACATTCAAAAACAGCAACAAATTCAACAAAATCCTCAACAATTAAAAACACCAACAAATTCAACAACAACGTCAACTTTGAAAAATACCAACAAATTCAACAACCTCAACAATGAAAAACACCAACAAATTCAACAACAAACTCAACATTGAAAATCAACAAAAAATTCAACAACAGCCTCAACATTGAAAAACTCCAACAATTTCAACAACCTCAACAATGAAAAACACCAAAAAATTCAACAACAAACTCAACATTGAAAATCACCAACAAATTCAACAACAACATCAACTTTGAAAAACACCAACAAATTCAAAAACCTCAACTTTCAAAAGCACCAACAAATTCAACCACAACCTCAACATTGAAAATCACCAACAAATTCAACAACAACCTCAACAATGAAAAACACCAACAAATTGAACAAAAACCTCAACAAGGATAAACACCGAAAGATTCATCAACAACCTCAACATTCAAAAACACCAACAACCTCAACAGAAACCTCAACAATGAAAAACTCCTAAAAATTCAACAACAACCTCAACATTGAAAATCACCAACAAATTCCACAAAAACCTCAACAATGAAAAACACCAAATAATGCATCAACAACCTCAACATTCAAAAACAACAAAAAATTCAACAAAAACCTCAACAATGAAAAACACCAAAAAATTCAACAACAAACTCAACATTGAAAATCACCAACAAATTCAACAACAACATCAACTTTGAAAAACACCAACAAATTCAAAAACCTCATCTTTCAAAAGCACCAACAAATTCAACCAGAACCTCAACATTGAAAATCACCAACAAATTCATAAACAACCTCAACAATGAAAAACACCAACAAATTGAACAAAAACCTCAACAAGGATAAACACAGAAAGATTCATCAACAACCTCAACATTCAATAACACCAACAACCTCAACAGAAACCTCAACAATGAAAAACTCCTAAAAATTCAACAACAACCTCAACATTCAAAAACAACAAAAAATTCAACAAAAACCTCAACAATGAAAAACCCCGAAAAATTCAACAACAACCTCAACTTTGAACAACACCAACAACCTCAACAACCTCAACTTTGAAAAACACCAACAATTTCAACTGCAACCTCAACTTTGAAACATAGGAAAATGATGAAAAAAAACCATTGATAACACCAATGAATTCAAAAACCTCAACATTGAAAATCACCAACAAATTCAACAACAACCTCAGCAATGAAAAACAACAAAAAATGCAACAACAACCTCAACATTGAAAATCACCAACAAATTCAACAGCATCCTCAACTTTGAAAAACACCAACAAATTCAAAAACCTCAACATGGAAAAACAACAACAAATTGAAACAGAACCTCAATATTGAAAATCACCAACAAATTCAACAACAACCTCAACAATGAAAAACACAAACAATTTCAACAAAAACCTCAACAATGAAAAACACCAAAAAAGTTCATCAACAACCTCAACATTCAAAAACGCCAATAAATTCAACAATAACCTCAACAATGAAAAACACCAAAAAATTCAACAAAAACCTCAACATTGAAAATCACGAACAAATTCAACAAAAACCTCAACATTGCAAAACACCAACAATTTCAACCGCAACCTCATTTTTGAAAAATACAAAAAAGGATTTAAAAAAACCATTGATAACACCAATAATTTCAACAACATCAACTTTGAAAAACACCAACAAATTCAACCACAACCTCAACATTTAATATCACCAACAAATTCAACAACAACCTCAACAATGAAAAACACCAACAAATTGAACAAAAACCTCAACAAGGAAAAACACCGAAAGATTCATCAACAACCTGAACATTCAAAAACACCAACAAATTCAACAGAAACCACAACAATGAAAAACACCTAAAAATTCAACAACAACCTCAACATTGAAAGTCACCAACAAATTCAACAAAAACCTCAACAATGAAAAGTACCAAATAATGCATCAACAACCTCAACATTCAGAAACACCAAAAAATTCAACAAAAACCTCAACAATGAAAAGCACCGAAAAATTCAACAACAACCTCAACATTGAAAATCACCAACAAATTCCACAAAAACCTCAACAATGAAAAACACCAAATAATGCATCAACAACCTCAACATTCAAAAACAACAAAAAATTCAACAAAAACCTCAACAATGAAAAACACCAAAAAATTCAACAACAAACTCAACATTGAAAATCACCAACAAATTCAACAACAACATCAACTTTGAAAAACACCAACAAATTCAAAAACCTCATCTTTCAAAAGCACCAACAAATTCAACCAGAACCTCAACATTGAAAATCAACAACAAATTCATAAACAACCTCAACAATGAAAAACACCAACAAATTGAACAAAAACCTCAACAAGGATAAACACAGAAAGATTCATCAACAACCTCAACATTCAATAACACCAACAACCTCAACAGAAACCTCAACAATGAAAAACTCCTAAAAATTCAACAACAACCTCAACATTGAAAATCACCAACAAATTCCACAAAAACCTCAACAATGAAAAACATCAAATAATGCATCAACAACCTCAACATTCAAAAACAACAAAAAATTCAACAAAAACCTCAACAATGAAAAACCCCGAAAAATTCAACAACAACCTCAACTTTGAACAACACCAACAACCTCAACAACCTCAACTTTGAAAAACACCAACAATTTCAACTGCAACCTCAACTTTGAAACATAGGAAAATGATGAAAAAAAACCATTGATAACACCAATGAATTCAAAAACCTCAACATTGAAAATCACCAACAAATTCAACAACAACCTCAGCAATGAAAAGCAACAAAAAATGCAACAACAACCTCAACATTGAAAATCACCAACAAATTCAACAGCAACCTCAACTTTGAAAAACACCAACAAATTCAAAAACCTCAACATGGAAAAACAACAACAAATTGAAACAGAACCTCAATATTGAAAATCACCAACAAATTCAACAACAACCTCAACAATGAAAAACACAAACAATTTCAACAAAAACCTCAACAATGAAAAACACCAAAAAAGTTCATCAACAACCTCAACATTCAAAAACGCCAATAAATTCAACAAAAACCTCAACAATGAAAAACACCAAAAAATTCAACAACAACCTCAACATTGAAAATCACGAACAAATTCAACAAAAACCTCAACATTGCAAAACACCAACAATTTCAACCGCAACCTCATTTTTGAAAAATACAAAAAAGGATTTAAAAAAACCATTGATAACACCAATAATTTCAACAACATCAACTTTGAAAAACACCAACAAATTCAACCACAACCTCAACATTTAATATCACCAACAAATTCAACAACAACCTCAACAATGAAAAACACTTAAAAATTCTTCAACAACTTCAACATTCAAAAACAGCAACAAATTCAACAAAATCCTCAACAATTAAAAGCACCAACAAATTCAACAACAACGTCAACTTTAAAAAATACCAACAAATTCAACAACCTCAACAATGAAAAACACCAACAAATTCAACAACAAACTCAACATTGAAAATCAACAAAAAATTCAACAACAGCCTCAACATTGAAAAACTCCAACAATTTCAACAACCTCAACAATGAAAAACACCAAAAAATTCAACAACAAACTCAACATTGAAAATCACCAACAAATTCAACAACAACATCAACTTTGAAAAACACCAACAAATTCAAAAACCTCAACTTTCAAAAGCACCAACAAATTCAACCACAACCTCAACATTGAAAATCACCAACAAATTCAACAACAACCTCAACAATGAAAAACACCAACAAATTGAACAAAAACCTCAACAAGGATAAACACCGAAAGATTCATCAACAACCTCAACATTCAAAAACACCAACAACCTCAACATAAACCTCAACAATGAAAAACTCCTAAAAATTCAACAACAACCTCAACATTGAAAATCACCAACAAATTCCACAAAAACCTCAACAATGAAAAACACCAAATAATGCATCAACAACCTCAACATTCAAAAACAACAAAAAATTCAACAAAAACCTCAACAATGAAAAACACCAAAAAATTCAACAACAAACTCAACATTGAAAATCACCAACAAATTCAACAACAACATCAACTTTGAAAAACACCAACAAATTCAAAAACCTCATCTTTCAAAAGCACCAACAAATTCAACCAGAACCTCAACATTGAAAATCAACAACAAATTCATAAACAACCTCAACAATGAAAAACACCAACAAATTGAACAAAAACCTCAACAAGGATAAACACCGAAAGATTCATCAACAACCTCAACATTCAATAACACCAACAACCTCAACAGAAACCTCAACAATGAAAAACTCCTAAAAATTCAACAACAACCTCAACATTGAAAATCACCAACAAATTCCACAAAAACCTCAACAATGAAAAACACCAAATAATGCATCAACAACCTCAACATTCAAAAACAACAAAAAATTCAACAAAAACCTCAACAATGAAAAACCCCGAAAAATTCAACAACAACCTCAACTTTGAACAACACCAACAACCTCAACAACCTCAACATTGAAAAACACCAACAATTTCAACTGCAACCTCAACTTTGAAACATAGGAAAATGATGAAAAAAAACCATTGATAACACCAATGAATTCAAAAACCTCAACATTGAAAATCACCAACAAATTCAACAACAACCTCAGCAATGAAAAACAACAAAAAATGCAACCACAACCTCAACATTGAAAATCACCAACAAATTCAACAGCAACCTCAACTTTGAAAAACACCAACAAATTCAAAAACCTCAACATGGAAAAACAACAACAAATTGAAACAGAACCTCAATATTGAAAATCACCAACAAATTCAACAACAACCTCAACAATGAAAAACACAAACAATTTCAACAAAAACCTCAACAATGAAAAACACCAAAAAAGTTCATCAACAACCTCAACATTCAAAAACGCCAATAAATTCAACAAAAACCTCAACAATGAAAAACACCAAAAAATTCAACAACAACCTCAACATTGAAAATCACGAACAAATTCAACAAAAACCTCAACATTGCAAAACACCAACAATTTCAACCGCAACCTCATTTTTGAAAAATACAAAAAAGGATTTAAAAAAACCATTGATAACACCAATAATTTCAACAACATCAACTTTGAAAAACACCAACAAATTCAACCACAACCTCAACATTTAATATCACCAACAAATTCAACAACAACCTCAACAATGAAAAACACCAACAAATTGAACAAAAACCTCAACAAGGAAAAACACCGAAAGATTCATCAACAACCTGAACATTCAAAAACACCAACAAATTCAACAGAAACCACAACAATGAAAAACACCTAAAAATTCAACAACAACCTCAACATTGAAAGTCACAAACAAATTCAACAAAAACCTCAACAATGAAAACTACCAAATAATGCATCAACAACCTCAACATTCAGAAACACCAAAAAATTCAACAAAAACCTCAACAATGAAAAGCACCGAAAAATTCAACAACAACCTCAACATTGAAAATCACCAACAAATTCCACAAAAACCTCAACAATGAAAAACACCAAATAATGCATCAACAACCTCAACATTCAAAAACAACAAAAAATTCAACAAAAACCTCAACAATGAAAAACCCCGAAAAATTCAACAACAACCTCAACTTTGAACAACACCAACAACCTCAACAACCTCAACTTTGAAAAACACCAACAATTTCAACTGCAACCTCAACTTTGAAACATAGGAAAATGATGAAAAAAAACCATTGATAACACCAATGAATTCAAAAACCTCAACATTGAAAATCACCAACAAATTCAACAACAACCTCAGCAATGAAAAACAACAAAAAATGCAACAACAACCTCAACATTGAAAATCACAACAAATTCAACAGCAACCTCAACTTTCAAAAACACCAACAAATTCAAAAACCTCAGCATGGAAAAACAACAACAAATTGAAACAGAACCTCAATATTGAAAATCACCAACAAATTCAACAACAACCTCAACAATGAAAAACACAAACAATTTCAACAAAAACCTCAACAATGAAAAACACCAAAAAAGTTCATCAACAACCTCAACATTCAAAAACGCCAATAAATTCAACAATAACCTCAACAATGAAAAACACCAAAAAATTCAACAACAACCTCAACATTGAAAATCACGAACAAATTCAACAAAAACCTCAACATTGCAAAACACCAACAATTTCAACCGCAACCTCATTTTTGAAAAATACAAAAAAGGATTTAAAAAAACCATTGATAACACCAATAATTTCAACAACATCAACTTTGAAAAACACCAACAAATTCAACCACAACCTCAACATTTAATATCACCAACAAATTCAACAACAACCTCAACAATGAAAAACACCAACAAATTGAACAAAAACCTCAACAAGGAAAAACACCGAAAGATTCATCAACAACCTGAACATTCAAAAACACCAACAAATTCAACAGAAACCACAACAATGAAAAACACCTAAAAATTCAACAACAACCTCAACATTGAAAGTCACCAACAAATTCAACAAAAACCTCAACAATGAAAAGTACCAAATAATGCATCAACAACCTCAACATTCAAAAACAACAAAAAATTCAACAAAAACCTCAACAATGAAAAACACCGAAAAATTCAACAACAACCTCAACTTTGAACAACACCAACAACCTCAACAACCTCAACTTTGAAAAACACCAACAATTTCAACTGCAACCTCAACTTTGAAACATAGGAAAATGATGAAAAAAAACCATTGATAACACCAATGAATTCAAAAACCTCAACATTGAAAATCACCAACAAATTCAACAACAACCTCAGCAATGAAAAAGAACAAAAAATGCAACAACAACCTCAACATTGAAAATCACAACAAATTCAACAGCAACCTCAACTTTCAAAAACACCAACAAATTCAAAAACCTCAGCATGGAAAAACAACAACAAATTGAAACAGAACCTCAATATTGAAAATCACCAACAAATTCAACAACAACCTCAACAATGAAAAACACAAACAATTTCAACAAAAACCTCAACAATGAAAAACACCAAAAAAGTTCATCAACAACCTCAACATTCAAAAACGCCAATAAATTCAACAAAAACCTCAACAATGAAAAACACCAAAAAATTCAACAACAACCTCAACATTGAAAATCACGAACAAATTCAACAAAAACCTCAACATTGCAAAACACCAACAATTTCAACCGCAACCTCATTTTTGAAAAATACAAAAAAGGATTTAAAAAAACCATTGATAACACCAATAATTTCAACAACATCAACTTTGAAAAACACCAACAAATTCAACCACAACCTCAACATTTAATATCACCAACAATTTTCAACAACAACCTCAACAATGAAAAACACCAACAAATTGAACAAAAACCTCAACAAGGAAAAACACCGAAAGATTCATCAACAACCTGAACATTCAAAAACACCAACAAATTCAACAGAAACCACAACAATGAAAAACACCTAAAAATTCAACAACAACCTCAACATTGAAAGTCACCAACAAATTCAACAAAAACCTCAACAATGAAAAGTACCAAATAATGCATCAACAACCTCAACATTCAGAAACACCAAAAAATTCAACAAAAACCTCAACAATGAAAAGCACCGAAAAATTCAACAACAACCTCAACATTGAAAAACACCAACAACTTCAACTGCAAGCTCAACTTTGAAAAAAACAAAAAAGATCAAAAAATACCATTGATAACACCAATGAATTCAACAACCTCAACATTGAAAATCACCAACAAATAAAACAACAAACTCAGCAATGAAAAGCATCAAAAAACTCAACAACAACCTCAACATTGAAAATCACCAACAAATTCAACAACAACCTCAACTTTGAAAAACACTAACAAATTCAAAAGGCTCAACATGGAAAAACACCAACAAATTCAACCAGATCCTCAATATTGAAAATCACCAACAAATTCAACAACAACCTCAACAATGAAAAACACCAAAAAATTCAACAACAACCTCAACTTTGAAAAACACCAACAAATTCAACAACCTCAACATTGCAAAACACCAACAATTTCAACTGCAACCTCAACTTTGAAAAATACAAAACGGATTTAAAAAAAACCATTGATAACACCAATAATTTCAAAAACATCAACTTTGAAAAACAGCAACAAATTCAACCACAACCACAACATTGAAAATCACCAACAAAGTCAACAACAACCTCAACAATGAAAAGCACCAACAAATTCAACAAAAACCTCAACAATGAAAAACACTAACAAATTCAACAACAACCTCAACTTTCAAAAATACATAAAGGTTCAACAAAATAAAAATTGATAACAACAAATTCAACAACATCGTCAATATTGAAAATCACCAACAAATTTAACAACAACCTCAACAATGAATACATCAAACAATTCAACAACAACCTCAACATTAAAAAACACCAACAAATTCAACAACAACTTTAACAATGAAAAACACCAAAAAATTCATCAACAACCTCAACATTCAAAAACAGCAACAAATTCAACAAAAACCTCAACAATTAAGAACACCAAAAAATTCAACAACAACGTCAACTTTGAAAAATACCAACAAATTCAACAACCTCAAGAATGAAAAACACCAACAAATTCAACAACAAACTCAACATTGAAAAACACCAAAAAATTCAACAACAAACTCAACATTGAAAATCACCAACAAATTCAACAGCATCAACCTTGAATAACACCAACACATTCAAAAACCTCAACATGGAAAAACAACAACAAATTGAACCAGAACCTCAATATTGAAAATCACCATCAATTCAACAACAACCTCAACGATGAAAAACACAAACAATTTCAACAAAAACCTCAACAGTGAAAAACACCAAAAAATTCATCAACAACCTCAACATTCAAAAACGCCAACAAATTCAACAAAAACCTCAGCAATGAAAACACCAACAAATTCAACAACCTCAACATTGCAAAACACCAACAATTTCAACTGCAACCTCAACTTTGAAAAACACAAAAAGCATTAAATAAAAACCAATGATAACACCAATAATTTCAACAACATCAACTTTGAAAAACACCAACAAATACAACCACAACCTCAACATTGAAAATCACCAACAAAGTCAACAACAACCTCAACAATGAAAAACACCAATATATTCAACAAAAACCTCAACAATGAAAAACACCAACAAATTCAACAACAAACTCAGCTTTGAAAAACACCAACAAATTCAACAACCTCAACATTGAAAAATACAAAAAGGTTCAACAAAATCAAAATTGATAACAACAACAAATTCAACAACAACCTCAATACTGAAAATCACCAACAAATTTAACAACAACCTCAACAATGAAAAACAACAGCAATTCAACAACAACCTCAACATTCAAAAACTCCAACAATTTCAACAACAACCTCAACAATGAAAAACTCCAAAAAATTCAACAACAAACTCAGCATTGAAAATCACCAACAAATTCAACATAAACCTCAACAATGAAGAGCACCTAAAAATTCATCAACAACCTCAACATTCAAAAATACCATCAAATTCAACAACAACCTCAACAATGAAAATCACCAACAAATTCAACAAAAACCTCAACAATGAATAACACCGAAAGATTCATCAACAACCTCAACATTCAAAAAATCCAACAACCTCAACAGAAACCTCAACAATGAAAAACTCCTAAAAATTCAACAACAACCTCAACATTGAAAATCACCAACAAATTCCACAACAACCTCAACAATGAAAAACACCAAATAATGCATCAACAGCCTCAACATTCAAAATCAACAAAAAATTCAACAAAAACCTCAACAATGAAAAACACCGAAAAATTCAGCAACAACCTCAACTTTGAACAACACCAACAACTTCAACAACCTCTTTATTGAAAAACACCAACAATTTCAACTGCAACCTCAACTTTGAAACATAGAAAAATGATCAAAAAAAACCATTGATAACACCAATGAATTCAACAACCTCAACATTCAAAATCACCAACAAATTCAACAACAACCTCAGTATTGAAAAACATCAAAAAATGCAACAACAACCTCAACTTTGAAAAACACCAAAAATTCAAAACCCTCAACATGGAAAAACAACAACA
This sequence comes from Cetorhinus maximus, assembly GCF_964194155.1. Taxonomy (NCBI): domain Eukaryota; kingdom Metazoa; phylum Chordata; class Chondrichthyes; order Lamniformes; family Cetorhinidae; genus Cetorhinus; species Cetorhinus maximus. Next base: position 1,984,817 of record NW_027596101.1, on the reverse strand, counting down.
AATTGAACCAGAGCCTCAATATTGAAAAACACCAAAAAATTCAACAACAACCTCAACTTTGAAAAACACCAACAAATTCAACAACCTCAACATTGCAAATCAACAACAATTTCAACTGCAACCTCAACTGTGAAAAATACGACAAAGATTTTAAAAAACCATTGATAACACCAATAATTTCAACAACATCAACTTTGAAAAACACCAGCAAATTCAACCACAACCTCAACATTGAAAATAACCACCAAATTCAACAAAAACCTCAACAATGAAAAACACCAACAAATTCAACAACATACTCAGCTTTGAAAAACACCAACAAATTCAACAACCTCAACATTGAAAAACACCAACAAATTCAACAACAACCTCAACTTTCAAAAATACAAAAAGGTTCAACAAAATAAAAATTGATTACAACAACAAATTCAACAACAACCTCAATATTGAAAAGCACCAACAAATTTAACAACAACCACAACAATGAAAAACATCAAACAATTCAACAACAAACTCAACATTCAAAAAAACCAACAAATACAACAACAACCTCAACAATGAAAAACACCAAAAAATTCTTCAACAACTTCAACATTCAAAAACAGCAACAAATTCAACAAAATCCTCAACAATTAAAAACACCAACAAATTCAACAACAACGTCAACTTTGATTAATACCAACAAATTCAAAAACCTCAACAATGAAGAACACCAACAAATTCAACAACAAACTCAACATTGAAAATCAACTAAAAATTCAACAACAGCCTCAACATTGAAAAACTCCAACAATTTCAACAACAACCTCAACAATGAAAAACACCAAAAAATTCAACAACAAACTCAGTATTGAAAATCACCAACAAATTCAACAACAACATCAACTTTGAAAAACACCAACAAATTCAAAAACCTCAACATGGAAAAACAACAACAAATTGAACCAGAGCCTCAATATTAAAAATCACCAAAAAATTCAACAACAACCTCAACAATGAAAAACACAAACAATTTCAACAAAAACCTCAACAGTGAAAAACACCAAAAAATTCATCAACAACCTCAACATTCAAAAACGCCAACAAATTCAACAAAAACCTCAACAATGAAAAAGACCCAAAAATTCAACGACAACCTCAACATTGAAGATCACCAACAAATTCAACAAAAACCTCAACAATGAAAAACACCAAAAAATTCAACAACAACCTCAACTTTGAAGAACACTAACAAATTCAACAACCTCAACATTGCAAATCACCAACAATTTCAACTGCAACCTCAACTTTGAAAAATACGAAAAAGATTTTAAATAACCATTGATAACACCAATAATTTCAACAACATCAACTTTGAAAAACACCAGCAAATTCAACCACAACCTCAACATTGAAAATCACCAACAAAGTCAACAACAACCTCAACAATGAGAAACACCAACAAATTCAACAAAAACCTCACCAATGAAAAACAACAACAAATTCAACAACAAACTCAGCTTTGAAAAACACCAACAAATTCAACAATCTCAACATTGAAAAACACCAACAAATTAAACAACAACGTCAACTTTCAAAAAGACAAAAAGGTTCAACAAAATAAAAATTCATAACAACAACAAATTCAACAACAACCTCAATATTGAAAATCAACAACAAATTTAACAACAACCACAACAATGAAAAACATCAAACAATTCAACAACAACCTCAACATTCAAAAACACCAACAAATTCAACAACAACCTCAACAATGAAAAACACTTAAAAATTCTTCAACAACTTCAACATTCAAAAACAGCAACAAATTCAACAAAATCCTCAACAATTAAAAACACCAACAAATTCAACAACAACGTCAACTTTGAAAAATACCAACAAATTCAACAACCTCAACAATGAAAATCACCAACAAATTCAACAACAAACTCAACATTGAAAATCAACAAAAAATTCAACAACAGCCTCAACATTGAAAAACTCCAACAATTTCAACACAAACCTCAACAATGAAAAACACCAAAAAATTCAACAACAACATCAACTTTGAAAAACACCAACAAATTCAAAAACCTCAACTTTCAAAAGCACCAACAAATTCAACCACAACCTCAACATTGAAAATCACCAACAAATTCAAAAACAACCTCAACAATGAAAAACACCAAATAATATCATCAACAACCTCAACATTCAAAAACAACAAAAAATTCAACAAAAACCTCAACAATGAAAAACACCGAAAAATTCAACAACAACCTCAACTTTGAACAACAACAACAACTTCAACAACCTCAACTTTGAAAAACACCAACAATTTCAACTGCAACCTCAACTTTGAAATATAGGAAAATGATGAAAAAAAACCATTGATAACACCAATGAATTCGAAAACCTCAACAATGAAAATCACCAACAAATTCAACAACAACCTCAGCAATGAAAAACAACAAAAAATGCAACAACAACCTCAACATTGAAAATCACCAACAAATTCAACAGCAACCTCAACTTTGAAAAACACCAACAAATTCAAAAACCTCAACATGGAAAAACAACAACAAATTGAAACAGAACCTCAATATTGAAAATCACCAACAAATTCAACAACAACCTCAACAATGAAAAACACAAACAATTTCAACAAAAACCTCAACAATGAAAAACACCAAAAAGTTCATCAACAACCTCAACATTCAAAAACGCCAATAAATTCAACAAAAACCTCAACAATGAAAAACACCAAAAAATTCAACAACAACCTCAACATTGAAAATCACGAACAAATTCAACAAAAAGCTCAACATTGCAAAACACCAACAATTTCAACCGCAACCTCAACTTTGAAAAAAACAAAAATGATCAAAAAAAACCATTGATAACACCAATGAATTCAACAACCTCAACATTGAAAATCACCAACAAATTCAACAACAAACTCAGCAATGAAAAGCATCAAAAAACTCAACAACAACCTCAACATTGAAAATCACCAACAAATTCAACAACAACGTCATCTTTGAAAAACACTAACAAATTCAAATGCTCAACATGGAAAAACACCAACAAATTCAACCAGATCCTCAATATTGAAAATCACCAACAATTTCAACAACAACCTCAACAATGAAAAACACCAAAAAATTCAACAACAACCTCAACTTTGAAAAACACCAACAATTTCAACAACCTCAACATTGCAAAACACCAACAATTTCAACAGCAACCACAGCTTTGAAAAATACAAAACGGATTTAAAAAAACCATTGATAACACCAATAATTTCAAAAACATCAACATTGAAAAACAGCAACAAATTCAACCACAACCACAACATTGAAAATCACCAACAAAGTCAACAACAACCTCAACAATGAAAAGCACCAACAAATTCAACAAAAACCTCAACAATGAAAAACACTAACAAATTCAACAACAACCTCATCTTTCAAAAATACATAAAAGTTCAACAAAATAAAAATTGATAACAACAACAAATTCAACAACATCGTCAATATTGAAAATCACCAACAAATTTAACAACAACCTCAACAATGAATAACATCAAACAATTCAACAACAACCTCAACATTAAGAAACACCAACAAATTCAACAACAACTTTAACAATGAAAAACACCAAAAAATTCATCAACAACCTCAACATTCAAAAACGCCAACAAATTCAACAAAAACCTCAGCAATGAAAACACCAACAAATTCAACAACCTCAACATTGCAAAACACCAACAATTTCAACTGCAACCTCAACTTTGAAAAACACAAAAAGGATTAAAAAAAACCATTGATAACACCAATAATTTCAACAACATCAACTTTGAAAAACACCAACAAATTCAACCACAACCTCAACATTGAAAATCACCAACAAAGTCAACAACAACCTCAACAATGAAAAACACCAATAAATTCAACAGAAAACTCAACAATGAAAAACACCAACAAATTCAACAACAAACTCAGCTTTGAAAAACACCAACAAATTGAACAAAAACCTCAACAAGGAAAAACACCGAAAGATTCATCAACAACCTCAACATTCAAAAACACCAACAAATTCAACAGAAACCACAACAATGAAAAACACCTAAAAATTCAACAACAACCTCAACATTGAAAGTCACCAACAAATTCAACAAAAACCTCAACAATGAAAACTACCAAATAATGCATCAACAACCTCAACATTCAGAAACACCAAAAAATTCAACAAAAACCTCAACAATGAAAAGCACCGAAAAATTCAACAACAACCTCAACATTGAAAAACACCAACAAATTCAACTGCAAGCTCAACTTTGAAAAAAACAAAAATGATCAAAAAAAACCATTGATAACACCAATGAATTCAACAACCTCAACATTGAAAATCACCAACAAATTCAACAACAAACTCAGCAATGAAAAGCATCAAAAAACTCAACAACAACTTCAACATTGAAAATCACCAACAAATTCAACAACAACCTCAACTTTGAAAAACACTAACAAATTCAAAAGGCTCAACATGGAAAAACACCAACAAATTCAACCAGATCCTCAATATTGAAAATCACCAACAAATTCAACAACAACCTCAACAATGAAAAACACCAATAAATTCAACAACAACCTCAACTTTGAAAAACACCAACAAATTCAACAACCTCAACATTGCAAAACACCAACAATTTCAACTCCAACCTCAACATTGAAAAATACAAAACGGATTTAAAAAACCATTGATAACACCAATAATTTCGAAAACATCAACTTTGAGAAACAGCAACAAATTCAACCACAACCACAACATTGAAAATCACCAACAAAGTCAACAACAACCTGAACAATGAAAAACACCAACAAATTCAACAAAAACCTCAACAATGAAAAACACAAACAAATTCAACAACAACCTCAACTTTCAAAAATACATAAAGGTTCAACAAAATAAAAATTGATAACAACAACAAATTCAACAACATTGTCAATATTGAAAATCACCAACAAATTTAACAACAACCTCAACAATGAAATACATCAAACAATTCAACAACAACCTCAACATTAAGAAACTCCAACAAATTCAACAACAACTTTAACAATGAAAAACACCAAAAAATTCATCAACAACCTCAACATTCAAAAACGCCAACAAATTCAACAAAAACCTCAGCAATGAAAACACCAACAAATTCAACAACCTCAACATTGCAAAACACCAACAATTTCAACTGCAACCTCAACTTTGAAAAACACAAAAAGGATTAAAAAAAACCATTGATAACACCAATAATTTCAACAACATCAACTTTGAAAAACACCAACAAATTCAACCACAACCTCAACATTGAAAATCACCAACAAAGTCAACAACAACCTCAACAATGAAAAACACCAATAAATTCAACAAAAACCTCAACAATGAAAAACACCAACAAATTCAACAACAAACTCAGCTTTGAAAAACACCAACAAATTCAACAACCTCAACATTGAAAAACACCAACAAATTCAACAACAACCTCAACTTTCAAAAATACAAAAAGGTTCAACAAAATCAAAATTGATAACAACAACAAATTCAACCACAACCTCAATACTGAAAATCACCAACAAATTTAACAACAACCTCAACAATGAAAAACATCAGCAATTCAACAACAACCTCAACATTCAAAAACACCAACAAATTCAACAAAAACCTCAACAATTAAAAACACCAAAAAATTCAACAACAACGTCAACTTTGAAAAATACCAACAAATTCAACAACCTCAACAATGAAAAACACCAACAAATTCAACAACAAACTCAACATTGAAAATCAACAAAAAATTCAACAACAACCTCAACATTGAAAAACTCCAACAATTTCAACAACAACCTCAACAATGAAAAACTCCAAAAAATTCAACAACAAACTCAACATTGAAAATCACCAACAAATTCAACATAAACCTCAACAATGAAGAGCACCTAAAAATTCATCAACAACCTCAACATTCAAAAATACCATCAAATTCAACAACAACCTCAACAATGAAAATCACCAACAAATTCAACAAAAACCTCAACAATGAAAAACACCAAAAAATTCAACAACAACCTCAACATTGAAAATCACCAACAAATTCCACAACAACCTCAACAATGAAAAACACCAAATAATGCATCAACAACCTCAACATTCAAAAACAACAAAAAATTCAACATAAACCTCAACAATGAAAAACACCGAAAAATTCAGCAACAACCTCAACTTTGAACAACACCAACAACTTCAACAACCTCAAGATTGAAAAACACCAACAATTTCAACTGCAACCTCAACTTTGAAACATAGAAAAATGATCAAAAAAAACCATTGATAACACCAATGAATTCAACAACCTCAACATTCAAAATCACCAACAAATTCAACAACAACCTCAGTATTGAAAAACATCAAAAAATGCAACAACAACCTCAACTTTGAAAAACACCAAAAATTCAAAACCCTCAACATGGAAAAACAACAACAAATTGAACCAGAGCCTCAATATTGAAATTCACCAACAAATTCAACAACAACCTCAACAATGAAAAACACAAACAATTTCAACAAAAACCTCAACAATGAAAAACACCAAAAAATTCATCAACAACCTCAACATTCAAAAACGCCAACAAATTCAACAAAAAACTCAACAATGAAATACACCAACAAATTCAACAACAACCTCAACATTGAAAATCACCAACAAATTCAACAAAAACCTCAACAATGAAAAACACCAAAAAATTCAACAACAACCTCAACTTTGAAAAACACCAACAAATTCAACAACCTCAACATTGCAAATCACCAGCAATTTCAACTGCAACCTCAACTGTGAAAAATACGACAAAGATTGTAAAAAACCATTGATAACACCAATAATTTCAACAACATCAACTTTGAAAAACACCAGCAAATTCAACCACAACCTCAACATTGAAAATCACCACCAAATTCAACAAAACCTCAGCAATGAAAAACACCAACAAATTCAACAACAAACTCAGCTTTGAAAAACACCAACAAATTCAACAACCTCAACATTGAAAAACACCAACAAATTCAACAACAACCTCAACTTTCAAAAATACAAAAAGGTTCAACAAAATAAAAATTGATAACAACAACAAATTCAACAACAACCTCAATAATGAACAGCACCAACAAATTTAACAACAACCTCAACAATGAAAAACATCAAACAATTCAACAACAACCTCAACATTCAAAAAAAACAACAAATTTAACAACAACCTCAACAATGAAAAACACCAAAAAATTCTTCAACAACTTCAACATTCAAAAACAGCAACAAATTCAACAAAATCCTCAACAATTAAAAACACCAAAAAATTCAACAACAACGTCAACTTTGAAAAATACCAACAAATTCAACAACCTCAACAATGAAAAACACCAACAAAATCAACAACAAACTCAACATTGAAAATCAACTAAAAATTCAACAACAGCCTCAACATTGAACAACACCAAAAAATTCAACAACAAACTCAACATTGAAAATCACCAACAAATTCAACAACAACATCAACTTTGAAAAACACCAACAAATTCAAAAACCACAACATGGAAAAACAACAACAAATTGAACCAGAGCCTCAATATTGAAAATCACCAACAAATTCAACAAACAACCTCAACAATGAAAAACACAAACAATTTCAACAAAAACCTCAACAGTGAAAAACACCAAAAAATTCATCAACAACCTCAACATTCAAAAACGCCAACAAATTCAACAAAAACCTCAACAATGAAAAACACCAAAAAATTCAACGACAACCACAACATTGAAAATCACCAACAAATTCAACAAAAACCTCAACAATGAAAAACACCAAAAATTCAACAACAACCTCAACTTTGAAAAACACCAACAAATTCAACAACCTCAACATTGCAAATCACCAACAATTTCAACTGCAACCTCAACTTTGAAAAATACGAAAAAGATTTTAAAAAACCATTGATAACACCAATAATTTCAACAACATCAACTTTGAAAAACACCAGCAAATTCAACCACAACCTCAACATTGAAAAACACCAACAAATTCAACAACAAACTCAGCTTTGAAAAACACCAACTAATTCAACAACAACCTCAACTTTCAAAAATACAAAAAGGTTCAACAAAATAAAAATTCATAACAACAACAAATTCAACAACAACCTCAATATTGAAAATCAACAACAAATTTAACAACAACCACAACAATGAAAATCATCAAACAATTCAACAACAACCTCAACATTCAAAAACACCAACAAATTCAACTACAACCTCAACAATGAAAAACACTTAAAAATTCTTCAACAACTTCAACATTCAAAAACAGCAACAAATTCAACAAAATCCTCAACAATTAAAAACACCAACAAATTCAACAACAACGTCAACTTTGAAAAATACCAACAAATTCAACAACCTCAACAATGAAAAACACCAACAAATTCAACAACAAACTCTACATTGAAAATCAACAAAAAATTCAACAACAGCCTCAACATTGAAAAACTGCAACAATTTCAACACAAACCTCAACAATGAAAAACACCAAAAAATTCAACAACAAACTCAACATTGAAAATCACCAACAAATTCAACAACAACATCAACTTTGAAAATCACCAACAAATTCAACAACAACATCATCTTTGAAAAACACCAACAAATTCAAAAACCTCAACTTTCAAAAGCACCAACAAATTCAACCACAACCTCAACATTGAAAATCACCAACAAATTCAAAAACAACCTCAACAATGAAAAACACCAACAAATTGAACAAAAACCTCAACAAGGATAAACAGCGAAAGATTCATCAACAACCTCAACATTCAAAAACACCAACAACCTCAACAGAAACTTGTACAATGAAGAACTCCTAAAAATTCAACAACAACCTCAACATTGAAAATCACCAACAAATTCCACAAAAACCTCAACAATGAAAAACACCAAATAATGCATCAACAACCTCAACATTCAAAAACAACAAAAAATTCAACAAAAACCTCAACAATGAAAAACACCGAAAAATTCAACAACAACCTCAACTTTGAACAACACCAACAACTTCAACAACCTCAACTTTGAATAACACCAACAATTTCAACTGCAACCTCAACTTTGAAACATAGGAAAATGATGAAAAAAAACCATTGATAACACCAATGAATTCAAAAACCTCAACATTGAAAATCACCAACAAATTCAACAACAACCTCAGCAATGAAAAACAACAAAAAATGCAACAACAACCTCAACATTGAAAATCACCAACAAATTCAACAGCAACCTCAACTTTGAAAAATACAAAAAGGTTCAACAAAATAAAAATTCATAACAACAACAAATTCAACAACAACCTCAATATTGAAAATCAACAACAAATTTAACAACAACCTCAACAATGAAATACATCAAACAATTCAACAACAACCTCAACATTAAGAAACTCCAACAAATTCAACAACAACTTTAACAATGAAAAACACCAAAAAATTCATCAACAACCTCAACATTCAAAAACGCCAACAAATTCAACAAAAACCTCAGCAATGAAAACACCAACAAATTCAACAACCTCAACATTGCAAAACACCAACAATTTCAACTGCAACCTCAACTTTGAAAAACACAAAAAGGATTAAAAAAAACCATTGATAACACCAATAATTTCAACAACATCAACTTTGAAAAACACCAACAAATTCAACCACAACCTCAACATTGAAAATCACCAACAAAGTCAACAACAACCTCAACAATGAAAAACACCAATAAATTCAACAAAAACCTCAACAATGAAAAACACCAACAAATTCAACAACAAACTCAGCTTTGAAAAACACCAACAAATTCAACAACCTCAACATTGAAAAACACCAACAAATTCAACAACAACCTCAACTTTCAAAAATACAAAAAGGTTCAACAAAATCAAAATTGATAACAACAACAAATTCAACAACAACCTCAATACTGAAAATCACCAACAAATTTAACAACAACCTCAACAATGAAAAACATCAGCAATTCAACAACAACCTCAACATTCAAAAACACCAACAAATTCAACAAAAACCTCAACAATTAAAAACACCAAAAAATTCAACAACAACGTCAACTTTGAAAAATACCAACAAATTCAACAACCTCAACAATGAAAAGCACCAACAAATTCAACAACAAACTCAACATTGAAAATCACCAACAAATTCAACAACAACCTCAACATTGAAAAACTCCAACAATTTCAACAACAACCTCAACAATGAAAAACTCCAAAAAATTCAACAACAAACTCAACATTGAAAATCACCAACAAATTCAACATAAACCTCAACAATGAAGAGCACCTAAAAATTCATCAACATCCTCAACATTCAAAAATACCATCAAATTCAACAACAACCTCAACAATGAAATTCACCAACAAATTCAACAAAAACCTCAACAATGAATAACACCGAAAGATTCATCAACAACCTCAACATTCAAAAAATCCAACAACCTAAACAGAAACCTCAACAATGAAAAACTCCTAAAAATTCAACAACAACCTCAACATTGAAAATCACCAACAAATTCCACAACAAGCTCATCAATGAAAAACACCAAATAATGCATCAACAACCTCAACATTCAAAAACAACAAAAAATTCAACATAAACCTCAACAATGAAAAACACCGAAAAATTCAGCAACAACCTCAACTTTGAACAACACCAACAACTTCAACAACCTCAAGATTGAAAAACACCAACAATTTCAACTGCAACCTCAACTTTGAAACATAGAAAAATGATCAAAAAAAACCATTGATAACACCAATGAATTCAACAACCTCAACATTCAAAATCACCAACAAATTCAACAACAACCTCAGTATTGAAAAACATCAAAAAATGCAACAACAACCTCAACTTTGAAAAACACCAAAAATTCAAAACCCTCAACATGGAAAAACAACAACAAATTGAACCAGAGCCTCAATATTGAAAATCACCAACAAATTCAACAACAACCTCAACAATGAAAAACACAAACAATTTCAACAAAAACCTCAACAATGAAAAACACCAAAAAATTCATCAACAACCTCAACATTCAAAAACGCCAACAAATTCAACAAAAAACTCAACAATGAAATACACCAACAAATTCAACAACAACCTCAACATTGAAAATCACCAACAAATTCAACAAAAACCTCAACAATGAAAAACACCAAAAAATTCAACAACAACCTCAACTTTGAAAAACACCAACAAATTCAACAACCTCAACATTGCAAATCACCAGCAATTTCAACTGCAACCTCAACTGTGAAAAATACGACAAAGATTGTAAAAAACCATTGATAACACCAATAATTTCAACAACATCAACTTTGAAAAACAACAGCAAATTCAACCACAACCTCAACATTGAAAATCACCACCAAATTCAACAAAACCTCAACAATGAAAAACACCAACAAATTCAACAACAAACTCAGCTTTGAAAAACACCAACAAATTCAACAACCTCAACATTGAAAAACACCAACAAATTCAACAACAACCTCAACTTTCAAAAATACAAAAAGGTTCAACAAAATAAAAATTGATAACAACAACAAATTCAACAACAATCTCAATATTGAACAGCACCAACAAATTTAACAACAACCTCAACAATGAAAAACATCAAACAATTCAACAACAACCTCAACATTCAAAAAAAACAACAAATTCAACAACAACCTCAACAATGAAAAACACTTAAAAATTCTTCAACAACTTCAACATTCAAAAACAGCAACAAATTCAACAAAATCCTCAACAATTAAAAACACCAAAAAATTCAACAACAACGTCAACTTTGAAAAATACCAACAAATTCAACAACCACAACAATGAAAAACACCAACAAAATCAACAACAAACTCAACATTGAAAATCAACTAAAAATTCAACAACAGCCTCAACATTGAAAAACACCAAAAAATTCAACAACAAACTCAACATTGAAAATCACCAACAAATTCAACAACAACATCAACTTTGAAAAACACCAACAAATTCAAAAACCACAACATGGAAAAACAACAACAAATTGAACCAGAGCCTCAATATTGAAAATCACCAACAAATTCAACATACAACCTCAACAATGAAAAACACAAACAATTTCAACAAAAACCTCAACAGTGAAAAACACCAAAAAATTCATCAACAACCTCAACATTCAAAAACGCCAACAAATTCAACAAAAACCTCAACAATGAAAAACACCAAAAAATTCAACGACAACCACAACATTGAAAATCACCAACAAATTCAACAAAAACCTCAACAATGAAAAACACCAAAAATTCAACAACAACCTCAACTTTGAAAAACACCAACAAATTCAACAACCTCAACATTGCAAATCACCAACAATTTCAACTGCAACCTCAACTTTGAAAAATACGAAAAAGATTTTAAAAAACCATTGATAACACCAATAATTTCAACAACATCAACTTTGAAAAACACCAGCAAATTCAACCACAACCTCAACATTGAAAAACACCAACAAATTCAACAACAAACTCAGCTTTGAAAAACACCAACAAATTCAACAACAACCTCAACTTTCAAAAATACAAAAAGGTTCAACAAAATAAAAATTCATAACAACAACAAATTCAACAACAACCTCAATATTGAAAATCAACAACAAATTTAACAACAACCACAACAATGAAAATCATCAAACAATTCAACAACAACCTCAACATTCAAAAACACCAACAAATTCAACTACAACCTCAACAATGAAAAACACTTAAAAATTCTTCAACAACTTCAACATTCAAATACAGCAACAAATTCAACAAAATCCTCAACAATTAAAAACACCAACAAATTCAACAACAACGTCAACTTTGAAAAATACCAACAAATTCAACAACCTCAACAATGAAAAACACCAACAAATTCAACAACAAACTCTACATTGAAAATCAACAAAAAATTCAACAACAGCCTCAACATTGAAAAACTGCAACAATTTCAACACAAACCTCAACAATGAAAAACACCAAAAAATTCAACAACAAACTCAACATTGAAAATCACCAACAAATTCAACAACAACATCAACATTGAAAGTCACCAACAAATTCAACAAAAACCTCAACAATGAAAACTACCAAATAATGCATCAACAACCTCAACATTCAGAAACACCAAAAAATTCAACAAAAACCTCAACAATGAAAAGCACCGAAAAATTCAACAACAACCTCAACATTGAAAAACACCAACAAATTCAACTGCAAGCTCAACTTTGAAAAAAACAAAAATGATCAAAAAAAACCATTGATAACACCAATGAATTCAACAACCTCAACATTGAAAATCACCAACAAATTCAACAACAAACTCAGCAATGAAAAGCATCAAAAAACTCAACAACAACCTCAACATTGAAAATCACCAACAAATTCAACAACAACCTCAACTTTGAAAAACACTAACAAATTCAAAAGGCTCAACATGGAAAAACACCAACAAATTCAACCAGATCCTCAATATTGAAAATCACCAACAAATTCAACAACAACCTCAACAATGAAAAACACCAATAAATTCAACAACAACCTCAACTTTGAAAAACACCAACAAATTCAACAACCTCAACATTGCAAAACACCAACAATTTCAACTGCAACCTCAACATTGAAAAATACAAAACGGATTTAAAAAACCATTGATAACACCAATAATTTCGAAAACATCAACTTTGAGAAACAGCAACAAATTCAACCACAACCACAACATTGAAAATCACCAACAAAGTCAACAACAACCTGAACAATGAAAAACACCAACAAATTCAACAAAAACCTCAACAATGAAAAACACTAACAAATTCAACAACAACCTCAACTTTCAAAAATACATAAAGGTTCAACAAAATAAAAATTGATAACAACAACAAATTCAACAACATTGTCAATATTGAAAATCACCAACAAATTTAACAACAACCTCAACAATGAAATACATCAAACAATTCAACAACAACCTCAACATTAAGAAACTCCAACAAATTCAACAACAACTTTAACAATGAAAAACACCAAAAAATTCATCAACAACCTCAACATTCAAAAACGCCAACAAATTCAACAAAAACCTCAGCAATGAAAACACCAACAAATTCAACAACCTCAACATTGCAAAACACCAACAATTTCAACTGCAACCTCAACTTTGAAAAACACAAAAAGGATTAAAAAAAACCATTGATAACACCAATAATTTCAACAACATCAACTTTGAAAAACACCAACAAATTCAACCACAACCTCAACATTGAAAATCACCAACAAAGTCAACAACAACCTCAACAATGAAAAACACCAATAAATTCAACAAAAACCTCAACAATGAAAAACACCAACAAATTCAACAACAAACTCAGCTTTGAAAAACACCAACAAATTCAACAACCTCAACATTGAAAAACACCAACAAATTCAACAACAACCTCAACTTTCAAAAATACAAAAAGGTTCAACAAAATCAAAATTGATAACAACAACAAATTCAACCACAACCTCAATACTGAAAATCACCAACAAATTTAACAACAACCTCAACAATGAAAAACATCAGCAATTCAACAACAACCTCAACATTCAAAAACACCAACAAATTCAACAAAAACCTCAACAATTAAAAACACCAAAAAATTCAACAACAACGTCAACTTTGAAAAATACCAACAAATTCAACAACCTCAACAATGAAAAACACCAACAAATTCAACAACAAACTCAACATTGAAAATCAACAAAAAATTCAACAACAACCTCAACATTGAAAAACTCCAACAATTTCAACAACAACCTCAACAATGAAAAACTCCAAAAAATTCAACAACAAACTCAACATTGAAAATCACCAACAAATTCAACATAAACCTCAACAATGAAGAGCACCTAAAAATTCATCAACAACCTCAACATTCAAAAATACCATCAAATTCAACAACAACCTCAACAATGAAAATCACCAACAAATTCAACAAAAACCTCAACAATGAAAAACACCAAAAAATTCAACAACAACCTCAACATTGAAAATCACCAACAAATTCCACAACAACCTCAACAATGAAAAACACCAAATAATGCATCAACAACCTCAACATTCAAAAACAACAAAAAATTCAACATAAACCTCAACAATGAAAAACACCGAAAAATTCAGCAACAACCTCAACTTTGAACAACACCAACAACTTCAACAACCTCAAGATTGAAAAACACCAACAATTTCAACTGCAACCTCAACTTTGAAACATAGAAAAATGATCAAAAAAAACCATTGATAACACCAATGAATTCAACAACCTCAACATTCAAAATCACCAACAAATTCAACAACAACCTCAGTATTGAAAAACATCAAAAAATGCAACAACAACCTCAACTTTGAAAAACACCAAAAATTCAAAACCCTCAACATGGAAAAACAACAACAAATTGAACCAGAGCCTCAATATTGAAATTCACCAACAAATTCAACAACAACCTCAACAATGAAAAACACAAACAATTTCAACAAAAACCTCAACAATGAAAAACACCAAAAAATTCATCAACAACCTCAACATTCAAAAACGCCAACAAATTCAACAAAAAACTCAACAATGAAATACACCAACAAATTCAACAACAACCTCAACATTGAAAATCACCAACAAATTCAACAAAAACCTCAACAATGAAAAACACCAAAAAATTCAACAACAACCTCAACTTTGAAAAACACCAACAAATTCAACAACCTCAACATTGCAAATCACCAGCAATTTCAACTGCAACCTCAACTGTGAAAAATACGACAAAGATTGTAAAAAACCATTGATAACACCAATAATTTCAACAACATCAACTTTGAAAAACACCAGCAAATTCAACCACAACCTCAACATTGAAAATCACCACCAAATTCAACAAAACCTCAGCAATGAAAAACACCAACAAATTCAACAACAAACTCAGCTTTGAAAAACACCAACAAATTCAACAACCTCAACATTGAAAAACACCAACAAATTCAACAACAACCTCAACTTTCAAAAATACAAAAAGGTTCAACAAAATAAAAATTGATAACAACAACAAATTCAACAACAACCTCAATAATGAACAGCACCAACAAATTTAACAACAACCTCAACAATGAAAAACATCAAACAATTCAACAACAACCTCAACATTCAAAAAAAACAACAAATTTAACAACAACCTCAACAATGAAAAACACCAAAAAATTCTTCAACAACTTCAACAGTCAAAAACAGCAACAAATTCAACAAAATCCTCAACAATTAAAAACACCAAAAAATTCAACAACAACGTCAACTTTGAAAAATACCAACAAATTCAACAACCTCAACAATGAAAAACACCAACAAAATCAACAACAAACTCAACATTGAAAATCAACTAAAAATTCAACAACAGCCTCAACATTGAAAAACACCAAAAAATTCAACAACAAACTCAACATTGAAAATCACCAACAAATTCAACAACAACATCAACTTTGAAAAACACCAACAAATTCAAAAACCACAACATGGAAAAACAACAACAAATTGAACCAGAGCCTCAATATTGAAAATCACCAACAAATTCAACAAACAACCTCAACAATGAAAAACACAAACAATTTCAACAAAAACCTCAACAGTGAAAAACACCAAAAAATTCATCAACAACCTCAACATTCAAAAACGCCAACAAATTCAACAAAAACCTCAACAATGAAAAACACCAAAAAATTCAACGACAACCACAACATTGAAAATCACCAACAAATTCAACAAAAACCTCAACAATGAAAAACACCAAAAATTCAACAACAACCTCAACTTTGAAAAACACCAACAAATTCAACAACCTCAACATTGCAAATCACCAACAATTTCAACTGCAACCTCAACTTTGAAAAATACGAAAAAGATTTTAAAAAACCATTGATAACACCAATAATTTCAACAACATCAACTTTGAAAAACACCAGCAAATTCAACCACAACCTCAACATTGAAAAACACCAACAAATTCAACAACAAACTCAGCTTTGAAAAACACCAACTAATTCAACAACAACCTCAACTTTCAAAAATACAAAAAGGTTCAACAAAATAAAAATTCATAACAACAACAAATTCAACAACAACCTCAATATTGAAAATCAACAACAAATTTAACAACAACCACAACAATGAAAATCATCAAACAATTCAACAACAACCTCAACATTCAAAAACACCAACAAATTCAACTACAACCTCAACAATGAAAAACACTTAAAAATTCTTCAACAACTTCAACATTCAAAAACAGCAACAAATTCAACAAAATCCTCAACAATTAAAAACACCAACAAATTCAACAACAACGTCAACTTTGAAAAATACCAACAAATTCAACAACCTCAACAATGAAAAACACCAACAAATTCAACAACAAACTCTACATTGAAAATCAACAAAAAATTCAACAACAGCCTCAACATTGAAAAACTGCAACAATTTCAACACAAACCTCAACAATGAAAAACACCAAAAAATTCAACAACAAACTCAACATTGAAAATCACCAACAAATTCAACAACAACATCAACTTTGAAAATCACCAACAAATTCAACAACAACATCATCTTTGAAAAACACCAACAAATTCAAAAACCTCAACTTTCAAAAGCACCAACAAATTCAACCACAACCTCAACATTGAAAATCACCAACAAATTCAAAAACAACCTCAACAATGAAAAACACCAACAAATTGAACAAAAACCTCAACAAGGATAAACACCGAAAGATTCATCAACAACCTCAACATTCAAAAACACCAACAACCTCAACAGAAACCTGTACAATGAAGAACTCCTAAAAATTCAACAACAACCTCAACATTGAAAATCACCAACAAATTCCACAAAAACCTCAACAATGAAAAACACCAAATAATGCATCAACAACCTCAACATTCAAAAACAACAAAAAATTCAACAAAAACCTCAACAATGAAAAACACCGAAAAATTCAACAACAACCTCAACTTTGAACAACACCAACAACTTCAACAACCTCAACTTTGAATAACACCAACAATTTCAACTGCAACCTCAACTTTGAAACATAGGAAAATGATGAAAAAACACCATTGATAACACCAATGAATTCAAAAACCTCAACATTGAAAATCACCAACAAATTCAACAACAACCTCAGCAATGAAAAACAACAAAAAATGCAACAACAACCTCAACATTGAAAATCACCAACAAATTCAACAGCAACCTCAACTTTGAAAAATACAAAAAGGTTCAACAAAATAAAAATTCATAACAACAACAAATTCAACAACAACCTCAATATTGAAAATCAACAACAAATTTAACAACAACCTCAACAATGAAATACATCAAACAATTCAACAACAACCTCAACATTAAGAAACTCCAACAAATTCAACAACAACTTTAACAATGAAAAACACCAAAAAATTCATCAACAACCTCAACATTCAAAAACGCCAACAAATTCAACAAAAACCTCAGCAATGAAAACACCAACAAATTCAACAACCTCAACATTGCAAAACACCAACAATTTCAACTGCAACCTCAACTTTGAAAAACACAAAAAGGATTAAAAAAAACCATTGATAACACCAATAATTTCAACAACATCAACTTTGAAAAACACCAACAAATTCAACCACAACCTCAACATTGAAAATCACCAACAAAGTCAACAACAACCTCAACAATGAAAAACACCAATAAATTCAACAAAAACCTCAACAATGAAAAACACCAACAAATTCAACAACAAACTCAGCTTTGAAAAACACCAACAAATTCAACAACCTCAACATTGAAAAACACCAACAAATTCAACAACAACCTCAACTTTCAAAAATACAAAAAGGTTCAACAAAATCAAAATTGATAACAACAACAAATTCAACAACAACCTCAATACTGAAAATCACCAACAAATTTAACAACAACCTCAACAATGAAAAACATCAGCAATTCAACAACAACCTCAACATTCAAAAACACCAACAAATTCAACAAAAACCTCAACAATTAAAAACACCAAAAAATTCAACAACAACGTCAACTTTGAAAAATACCAACAAATTCAACAACCTCAACAATGAAAAGCACCAACAAATTCAACAACAAACTCAACATTGAAAATCACCAACAAATTCAAAAACAACCTCAACATTGAAAAACTCCAACAATTTCAACAACAACCTCAACAATGAAAAACTCCAAAAAATTCAACAACAAACTCAACATTGAAAATCACCAACAAATTCAACATAAACCTCAACAATGAAGAGCACCTAAAAATTCATCAACATCCTCAACATTCAAAAATACCATCAAATTCAACAACAACCTCAACAATGAAATTCACCAACAAATTCAACAAAAACCTCAACAATGAATAACACCGAAAGATTCATCAACAACCTCAACATTCAAAAAATCCAACAACCTCAACAGAAACCTCAACAATGAAAAACTCCTAAAAATTCAACAACAACCTCAACATTGAAAATCACCAACAAATTCCACAACAAGCTCAACAATGAAAAACACCAAATAATGCATCAACAACCTCAACATTCAAAAACAACAAAAAATTCAACATAAACCTCAACAATGAAAAACACCGAAAAATTCAGCAACAACCTCAACTTTGAACAACACCAACAACTTCAACAACCTCAAGATTGAAAAACACCAACAATTTCAACTGCAACCTCAACTTTGAAACATAGAAAAATGATCAAAAAAAACCATTGATAACACCAATGAATTCAACAACCTCAACATTCAAAATCACCAACAAATTCAACAACAACCTCAGTATTGAAAAACATCAAAAAATGCAACAACAACCTCAACTTTGAAAAACACCAAAAATTCAAAACCCTCAACATGGAAAAACAACAACAAATTGAACCAGAGCCTCAATATTGAAAATCACCAACAAATTCAACAACAACCTCAACAATGAAAAACACAAACAATTTCAACAAAAACCTCAACAATGAAAAACACCAAAAAATTCATCAACAACCTCAACATTCAAAAACGCCAACAAATTCAACAAAAAACTCAACAATGAAATACACCAACAAATTCAACAACAACCTCAACATTGAAAATCACCAACAAATTCAACAAAAACCTCAACAATGAAAAACACCAAAAAATTCAACAACAACCTCAACTTTGAAAAACACCAACAAATTCAACAACCTCAACATTGTAAATCACCAGCAATTTCAACTGCAACCTCAACTGTGAAAAATACGACAAAGATTGTAAAAAACCATTGATAACACCAATAATTTCAACAACATCAACTTTGAAAAACAACAGCAAATTCAACCACAACCTCAACATTGAAAATCACCACCAAATTCAACAAAACCTCAACAATGAAAAACACCAACAAATTCAACAACAAACTCAGCTTTGAAAAACACCAACAAATTCAACAACCTCAACATTGAAAAACACCAACAAATTCAACAACAACCTCAACTTTCAAAAATACAAAAAGGTTCAACAAAATAAAAATTGATAACAACAACAAATTCAACAACAATCTCAATATTGAACAGCACCAACAAATTTAACAACAACCTCAACAATGAAAAACATCAAACAATTCAACAACAACCTCAACATTCAAAAAAAACAACAAATTCAACAACAACCTCAACAATGAAAAACACTTAAAAATTCTTCAACAACTTCAACATTCAAAAACAGCAACAAATTCAACAAAATCCTCAACAATTAAAAAGACCAAAAAATTCAACAACAACGTCAACTTTGAAAAATACCAACAAATTCAACAACCACAACAATGAAAAACACCAACAAAATCAACAACAAACTCAACATTGAAAATCAACTAAAAATTCAACAACAGCCTCAACATTGAAAAACACCAAAAAATTCAACAACAAACTCAACATTGAAAATCACCAACAAATTCAACAACAACATCAACTTTGAAAAACACCAACAAATTCAAAAACCACAACATGGAAAAACAACAACAAATTGAACCAGAGCCTCAATATTGAAAATCACCAACAAATTCAACATACAACCTCAACAATGAAAAACACAAACAATTTCAACAAAAACCTCAACAGTGAAAAACACCAAAAAATTCATCAACAACCTCAACATTCAAAAACGCCAACAAATTCAACAAAAACCTCAACAATGAAAAACACCAAAAAATTCAACGACAACCACAACATTGAAAATCACCAACAAATTCAACAAAAACCTCAACAATGAAAAACACCAAAAATTCAACAACAACCTCAACTTTGAAAAACACCAACAAATTCAACAACCTCAACATTGCAAATCACCAACAATTTCAACTGCAACCTCAACTTTGAAAAATACGAAAAAGATTTTAAAAAACCATTGATAACACCAATAATTTCAACAACATCAACTTTGAAAAACACCAGCAAATTCAACCACAACCTCAACATTGAAAAACACCAACAAATTCAACAACAAACTCAGCTTTGAAAAACACCAACAAATTCAACAACAACCTCAACTTTCAAAAATACAAAAAGGTTCAACAAAATAAAAATTCATAACAACAACAAATTCAACAACAACCTCAATATTGAAAATCAACAACAAATTTAACAACAACCACAACAATGAAAATCATCAAACAATTCAACAACAACCTCAACATTCAAAAACACCAACAAATTCAACTACAACCTCAACAATGAAAAACACTTAAAAATTCTTCAACAACTTCAACATTCAAATACAGCAACAAATTCAACAAAATCCTCAACAATTAAAAACACCAACAAATTCAACAACAACGTCAACTTTGAAAAATACCAACAAATTCAACAACCTCAACAATGAAAAACACCAACAAATTCAACAACAAACTCTACATTGAAAATCAACAAAAAATTCAACAACAGCCTCAACATTGAAAAACTGCAACAATTTCAACACAAACCTCAACAATGAAAAACACCAAAAAATTCAACAACAAACTCAACATTGAAAATCACCAACAAATTCAACAACAACATCAACTTTGAAAATCACCAACAAATTCAACAACAACATCATCTTTGAAAAACACCAACAAATTCAAAAACCTCAACTTTCAAAAGCACCAACAAATTCAACCACAACCTCAACATTGAAAATCACCAACAAATTCAAAAACAACCTCAACAATGAAAAACACCAACAAATTGAACAAAAACCTCAACAAGGATAAACACCGAAAGATTCATCAACAACCTCAACATTCAAAAACACCAACAACCTCAACAGAAACCTGTACAATGAAGAACTCCTAAAAATTCAACAACAACCTCAACATTGAAAATCACCAACAAATTCCACAAAAACCTCAACAATGAAAAACACCAAATAATGCATCAACAACCTCAACATTCAAAAACAACAAAAAATTCAACAAAAACCTCAACAATGAAAAACACCGAAAAATTCAACAACAACCTCAACTTTGAACAACACCAACAACTTCAACAACCTCAACTTTGAATAACACCAACAATTTCAACTGCAACCTCAACTTTGAAACATAGGAAAATGATGAAAAAAAACCATTGATAACACCAATGAATTCAAAAACCTCAACATTGAAAATCACCAACAAATTCAACAACAACCTCAGCAATGAAAAACAACAAAAAATGCAACAACAACCTCAACATTGAAAATCACCAACAAATTCAACAGCAACCTCAACTTTGAAAAATACAAAAAGGTTCAACAAAATAAAAATTCATAACAACAACAAATTCAACAACAACCTCAATATTGAAAATCAACAACAAATTTAACAACAACCTCAACAATGAAATACATCAAACAATTCAACAACAACCTCAACATTAAGAAACTCCAACAAATTCAACAACAACTTTAACAATGAAAAACACCAAAAAATTCATCAACAACCTCAACATTCAAAAACGCCAACAAATTCAACAAAAACCTCAGCAATGAAAACACCAACAAATTCAACAACCTCAACATTGCAAAACACCAACAATTTCAACTGCAACCTCAACTTTGAAAAACACAAAAAGGATTAAAAAAAACCATTGATAACACCAATAATTTCAACAACATCAACTTTGAAAAACACCAACAAATTCAACCACAACCTCAACATTGAAAATCACCAACAAAGTCAACAACAACCTCAACAATGAAAAACACCAATAAATTCAACAAAAACCTCAACAATGAAAAACACCAACAAATTCAACAACAAACTCAGCTTTGAAAAACACCAACAAATTCAACAACCTCAACATTGAAAAACACCAACAAATTCAACAACAACCTCAACTTTCAAAAATACAAAAAGGTTCAACAAAATCAAAATTGATAACAACAACAAATTCAACAACAACCTCAATACTGAAAATCACCAACAAATTTAACAACAACCTCAACAATGAAAAACATCAGCAATTCAACAACAACCTCAACATTCAAAAACACCAACAAATTCAACAAAAACCTCAACAATTAAAAACACCAAAAAATTCAACAACAACGTCAACTTTGAAAAATACCAACAAATTCAACAACCTCAACAATGAAAAGCACCAACAAATTCAACAACAAACTCAACATTGAAAATCACCAACAAATTCAAAAACAACCTCAACATTGAAAAACTCCAACAATTTCAACAACAACCTCAACAATGAAAAACTCCAAAAAATTCAACAACAAACTCAACATTGAAAATCACCAACAAATTCAACATAAACCTCAACAATGAAGAGCACCTAAAAATTCATCAACATCCTCAACATTCAAAAATACCATCAAATTCAACAACAACCTCAACAATGAAATTCACCAACAAATTCAACAAAAACCTCAACAATGAATAACACCGAAAGATTCATCAACAACCTCAACATTCAAAAAATCCAACAACCTCAACAGAAACCTCAACAATGAAAAACTCCTAAAAATTCAACAACAACCTCAACATTGAAAATCACCAACAAATTCCACAACAAGCTCAACAATGAAAAACACCAAATAATGCATCAACAACCTCAACATTCAAAAACAACAAAAAATTCAACATAAACCTCAACAATGAAAAACACCGAAAAATTCAGCAACAACCTCAACTTTGAACAACACCAACAACTTCAACAACCTCAAGATTGAAAAACACCAACAATTTCAACTGCAACCTCAACTTTGAAACATAGAAAAATGATCAAAAAAAACCATTGATAACACCAATGAATTCAACAACCTCAACATTCAAAATCACCAACAAATTCAACAACAACCTCAGTATTGAAAAACATCAAAAAATGCAACAACAACCTCAACTTTGAAAAACACCAAAAATTCAAAACCCTCAACATGGAAAAACAACAACAAATTGAACCAGAGCCTCAATATTGAAAATCACCAACAAATTCAACAACAACCTCAACAATGAAAAACACAAACAATTTCAACAAAAACCTCAACAATGAAAAACACCAAAAAATTCATCAACAACCTCAACATTCAAAAACGCCAACAAATTCAACAAAAAACTCAACAATGAAAAACACCAACAAATTCAACAACAACCTCAACATTGAAAATCACCAACAAATTCAACAAAAACCTCAACAATGAAAAACACCAAAAAATTCAACAACAACCTCAACTTTGAAAAACACCAACAAATTCAACAACCTCAACATTGCAAATCACCAGCAATTTCAACTGCAACCTCAACTGTGAAAAATGCGACAAAGATTGTAAAAAACCATTGATAACACCAATAATTTCAACAACATCAACTTTGAAAAACAACAGCAAATTCAACCACAACCTCAACATTGAAAATCACCACCAAATTCAACAAAACCTCAACAATGAAAAACACCAACAAATTCAACAACAAACTCAGCTTTGAAAAACACCAACAAATTCAACAACCTCAACATTGAAAAACACCAACAAATTCAACAACAACCTCAACTTTCAAAAATACAAAAAGGTTCAACAAAATAAAAATTGATAACAACAACAAATTCAACAACAACCTCAATATTGAACAGCACCAACAAATTTAACAACAACCTCAACAATGAAAAACATCAAACAATTCAACAACAACCTCAACATTAAAAAAAAACAACAAATTCAACAACAACCTCAACAATGAAAAACACCAAAAAATTCTTCAACAACTTCAACATTCAAAAACAGCAACAAATTCAACAAAATCCTCAACAATTAAAAACACCAAAAAATTCAACAACAACGTCAACTTTGAAAAATACCAACAAATTCAACAACCACAACAATGAAAAACACCAACAAAATCAACAACAAACTCAACATTGAAAATCAACTAAAAATTCAACAACAGCCTCAACATTGAAAAACACCAAAAAATTCAACAACAAACTCAACATTGAAAATCACCAACAAATTCAACAACAACATCAACTTTGAAAAACACCAACAAATTCAAGAACCACAACATGGAAAAACAACAACAAATTGAACCAGAGCCTCAATATTGAAAATCACCAACAAATTCAACATACAACCTCAACAATGAAAAACACAAACAATTTCAACAAAAACCTCAATATTGAAAAACACCAAAAAATTCAACGACAACCACAACATTGAAAATCACCAACAAATTCAACAAAAACCTCAACAATGAAAAACACCAAAAATTCAACAACAACCTCAACTTTGAAAAACACCAACAAATTCAACAACCTCAACATTGCAAATCACCAACAATTTCAACTGCAACCTCAACTTTGAAAAATACGAAAAAGATTTTAAAAAACCATTGATAACACCAATAATTTCAACAACATCAACTTTGAAAAACACCAGCAAATTCAACCACAACCTCAACATTGAAAAACACCAACAAATTCAACAACAAACTCAGCTTTGAAAAACACCAACAAATTCAACAACAACCTCAACTTTCAAAAATACAAAAAGGTACAACAAAATAAAAATTCATAACAACAACAAATTCAACAACAACCTCAATATTGAAAATCAACAACAAATTTAACAACAACCACAACAATGAAATTAATCAAACAATTCAACAACAACCTCAACATTCAAAAACACCAACAAATTCAACTACAACCTCAACAATGAAAAACACTTAAAAATTCTTCAACAACTTCAACATTCAAAAACAGCAACAAATTCAACAAAATCCTCAACAATTAAAAACACCAACAAATTCAACAACAACGTCAACTTTGAAAAATACCAACAAATTCAACAACCTCAACAATGAAAAACGCCAACAAATTCAACAACAAACTCTACATTGAAAATCAACAAAAAATTCAACAACAGCCTCAACATTGAAAAACTGCAACAATTTCAACACAAACCTCAACAATGAAAAACACCAAAAAATTCAACAACAAACTCAACATTGAAAATCACCAACAAATTCAACAACAACATCAACTTTGAAAATCACCAACAAATTCAACAACAACATCATCTTTGAAAAACACCAACAAATTCAAAAACCTCAACTTTCAAAAGCACCAACAAATTCAACCACAACCTCAACATTGAAAATCACCAACAAATTCAAAAACAACCTCAACAATGAAAAACACCAACAAATTGAACAAAAACCTCAACAAGGATAAACACCGAAAGATTCATCAACAACCTCAACATTCAAAAACACCAACAACCTCAACAGAAACCTGTACAATGAAGAACTCCTAAAAATTCAACAACAACCTCAACATTGAAAATCACCAACAAATTCCACAAAAACCTCAACAATGAAAAACACCACATAATGCATCAACAACCTCAACATTCAAAAACAACAAAAAATTCAACAAAAACCTCAACAATGAAAAACACCGAAAAATTCAACAACAACCTCAACTTTGAACAACACCAACAACTTCAACAACCTCAACTTTGAATAGCACCAACAATATCAACTGCAACCTCAACTTTGAAACATAGGAAAATGATGAAAAAAAACCATTGATAACACCAATGAATTCAAAAACCTCAACATTGAAAATCACCAACAAATTCAACAACAACCTCAGCAATGAAAAACAACAAAAAATGCAACAACAACCTCAACATTGAAAATCACCAACAAATTCAACAGCAACCTCAACTTTGAAAAACACCAACAGATTCAAAAACCTCAACATGGAAAAACAACAACAAATTGAAACAGAACCTCAATATTGAAAATCACCAACAAATTCAACAACAACCTCAACAATGAAAAACACAAACAATTTCAACAAAAACCTCAACAATGAAAAACACCAAAAAAGTTCATATACAACCTCAACATTCAAAAACGCCAATAAATTCAACAAAAACCTCAACAATGAAAAACACCAAAAAATTCAACAACAACCTCAACATTGAAAATCACGAACAAATTCAACAAAAACCTCAACATTGCAAAACACCAACAATTTCAACCGCAACCTCATTTTTGAAAAATACAAAAAAGGATTTAAAAAAACCATTGATAACACCAATAATTTCAACAACATCAACTTTGAAAAACACCAACAAATTCAACCACAACCTCAACATTTAATATCACCAACAAATTCAACAACAACCTCAACAATGAAAAACACCAACAAATTGAACAAAAACCTCAACAAGGAAAAACACCGAAAGATTCATCAACAACCTGAACATTCAAAAACACCAACAAATTCAACAGAAACCACAACAATGAAAAACACCTAAAAATTCAACAACAACCTCAACATTGAAAGTCACAAACAAATTCAACAAAAACCTCAACAATGAAAACTACCAAATAATGCATCAACAACCTCAACATTCAGAAACACCAAAAAATTCAACAAAAACCTCAACAATGAAAAGCACCGAAAAATTCAACAACAACCTCAACATTGAAAAACACCAACGAATTCAACTGCAAGCTCAACTTTGAAAAAAACAAAAATGATCAAGAAAAACCATTGATAACACCAATGAATTCAACAACCTCAACATTGAAAATCACCAACAAATTCAACAACAAACTCAGCAATGAAAAGCATCAAAAAATTCAACAACAACCTCAACATTGAAAATCACCAACAAATTCAACAACAACCTCAACTTTGAAAAACACTAACAAATTCAAAAGGCTCAACATGGAAAAACACCAACAAATTCAACCAGATCCTCAATATTGAAAATCACCAACAAATTCAACACCTTCTCAACAATGAAAAACACCAAAATATTCAACAACATTGAAAATCACCAACAAATTCAACAACAACATCAACTTTGAAAAACACCAACAAATTCAAAAACCTCAACATGAAAAAACAACAACAAATTGAACCAGAGCCTCAATATTGAAAATCACCAACAAATTCAACAACAACCACAACATTGAAAATCACCAACAAATTCAACAAAAACCTCAACAATGAAAAACACCAAAAAATTCAACAACAACCTCAACTTTGAAAAACACCAACAAATTCAACAACCTCAACATTGCAAATCACCAACAATTTCAACTGCAACCTCAACTTTGAAAAATACGAATAAGATTTTAAAAAACCATTGATAACACCAATAATTTCAACAACATCAACTTTGAAAAACACCAGCAAACTCAACCACAACCTCAACATTGAAAATCACCAACAAAGTCAACAACAATTCAACAATGAGAAACACCAATAAATTCAACAAAAACCTCAACAATGAAAAACACCAACAAATTCAACAACAAACTCAGCTTTGAAAAACACCGACAAATTCAACAATCTCAACATTGAAAAACACCAACAAATTCAACAACAACCTCAACTTTCAAAAATACAAAAAGGTTCAACAAAATAAAAATTCATAACAACAACAAATTCAACAACAACCTCAATATTGAAAATCAACAACAAATTTAACAACAACCACTACAATGAAAAACATCAAACAATTCAACAACAACCTCAACATTCAAAAACACCAACAAATTCAACAACAACCTCAACAATGAAAAACACTTAAAAATTCTTCAACAACTTCAACATTCAAAAACAGCAACAAATTCAACAAAATCCTCAACAATTAAAAACACCAACAAATTCAACAACAACGTCAACTTTGAAAAATACCAACAAATTCAACAACCTCAACAATGAAAAACACCAACAAATTCAACAACAAACTCAACATTGAAAATCAACAAAAAATTCAACAACAGCCTCAACATTGAAAAACTCCAACAATTTCAACACAAACCTCAATAATGAGAAACACCAACAAATTCAACAACAAACTCAACATTGAAAATCACCAACAAATTCAACAACAACATCCACTTTGAAAAACACCAACAAATTCAAAAACCTCAACTTTCAAAAGCACCAACAAATTCAACCACAACCTCAACATTGATAATCACCAACAAATTCAAAACTACCTCAACAATGAAAAACACCAACAAATTGAACAAAAACCTCAACAAGGAAATACACCGAAAGATTCATCAACAACCTCAACATTCAAAAACACCAACAACCTCAACAGAAACCTCAACAATGAAAAACTCCTAAAAATTCAACAACAACCTCAACATTGAAAATCACCAACAAATTCCACAAAAACCTCAACAATGAAAAACACCAAATAATGCATCAACAACCTCAACATTCAAAAACAACAAAAAATTCAACAAAAACCTCAACAATGAAAAACACCGAAAAATTCAACAACAACCTCAACTTTGAACAACACCAACAACTTCAACAACCTCAACTTTGAAAAACACCAACAATTTCAACTGCAACCTCAACTTTGAAACATAGGAAAATGATGAAAAAAAACCATTGATAACACCAATGAATTCAAAAACCTCAACATTGAAAATCACCAACAAATTCAACAACAACCTCAGCAATGAAAAACAACAAAAAATGCAACAACAACCTCAACATTGAAAATCACAACAAATTCAACAGCAACCTCAACTTTGAAAAACACCAACAAATTCAAAAACCTCAACATGGAAAAACAACAACAAATTGAAACAGAACCTCAATATTGAAAATCACCAACAAATTCAACAACAACCTCAACAATGAAAAACACAAACAATTTCAACAAAAACCTCAACAACGAAAAACACCAAAAAAGTTCATCAACAACCTCAACATTCAAAACGCCAATAAATTCAACAAAAACCTCAACAATGAAAAACACCAAAAAATTCAACAACAACCTCAACATTGAAAATCACGAACAAATTCAACAAAAACCTCAACATTGCAAAACACCAACAATTTCAACAGCAACCTCATTTATGAATAATACAAAAAAGGATTTAAAAAAACCATTGATAACACCAATAATTTCAACAACATCAACTTTGAAAAACACCAACAAATTCAACCACAACCTCAACATTTAATATCACCAACAAATTCAACAACAACCTCAATAATGAAAAACACCAACAAATTGAACAAAAACCTCAACAAGGAAAACACCGAAAGATTCATCAACAACCTGAACATTCAAAAACACCAACAAATTCAACAAAAACCTCAACAATGAAAACTACCAAATAATGCATCAACAACCTCAACATTCAGAAACACCAAAAAATTCAACAAAAACCTCAACAATGAAAAGCACCGAAAAATTCAACAACAACCTCAACATTGAAAAACACCAACAAATTCAACTGCAAGCTCAACATTGAAAAAAACAAAAATGATCAAAAAAAACCATTGATAACACCAATGAATTCAACAACCTCAACATTGAAAATCACCAACAAATTCAACAACAAATTCAGCAATGAAAAGCATCAAAAAACTCAACAACAACCTCAACATTGAAAATCACCAACAAATTCAACAACAACCTCAACTTTGAAAAACTCCAACAATTTCAACAACAACCTCAACAATGAAAAACACCAAAAAATTCAACAACAAACTCAACATTGAAAATCACCAACAAATTCAACAACATCAACCTTGAAAAACACCAACAAATTCAAAAACCTCAACATGGAAAAACAACAACAAATTGAACCAGAACCTCAATATTGAAAATCACCATCAATTCAACAACAACCTCAACGATGAAAAACACAAACAATTTCAACAAAAACCTCAACAGTGAAAAACACCAAAAAATTCATCAACAACCTCAACATTCAAAAACGCCAACAAATTCAACAAAAACCTCAGCAATGAAAATACCAACAAATTCAACAACCTCAACATTGCAAAACACCAACAATTTCAACTGCATCCTCAACTTTGAAAAACACAAAAAGGATTAAAAAAAACCATTGATAACACCAATAATTTCAACAACATCAACTTTGAAAAACACCAACAAATTCAACCACAACCTCAACATTGAAAATCACCAACAAAGTCAACAACAACCTCAACAATGAAAAACACCAATAAATTCAACAAAAACCTCAACAATGAAAAACACCAACAAATTCAACAACAAACTCAGCTTTGAAAAACACCAACAAATTCAACAACCTCAACATTGAAAAACACCAACAAATTCAACAACAACCTCAACTTTCAAAAATACAAAAAGGTTCAACAAAATCAAAATTGATAACAACAACAAATTCAACAACAACCTCAATACTGAAAATCACCAACAAATTTAACAACAACCTCAACAATGAAAAACATCAGCAATTCAACAACAACCTCAACATTCAAAAACACCAACAAATTCAACAAAAACCTCAACAATTAAAAACACCAAAAAATTCAACAACAACGTCAACTTTGAAAAATACCAACAAATTCAACAACCTCAACAATGAAAAGCACCAACAAATTCAACAACAAACTCAACATTGAAAAATCACCAACAAATTCAACAACAACCTCAACATTGAAAAACTCCAACAATTTCAACAACAACCTCAACAATGAAAAACTCCAAAAAATCCAACAACAAACTCAACATTGAAAATCACCAACAAATTCAACATAAACCTCAACAATGAAGAGCACCTAAAAATTCATCAACAACCTCAACATTCAAAAATAAAATCAAATTCAACAACAACCTCAACAATGAAAATCACCAACAAATTCAACAAAAACCTCAACAATGAATAACACCGAAAGATTCATCAACAACCTCAACATTCAAAAAATCCAACAACCTCAACAGAAACCTCAACAATGAAAAACTCCTAAAAATTCAACAACAACCTCAACATTGAAAATCACCAACAAATTCCACAACAACCTCAACAATGAAAAACACCAAATAATGCATCAACAGCCTCAACATTCAAAAACAACAAAAAATTCAACAAAAACCTCAACAATGAAAAACACCGAAAAATTCAGCAAGAGCCTCAACTTTGAACAGCACCAACAACTTCAACAACCTCAACATTGAAAAACACCAACAATTTCAACTGCAACCTCAACTTTGAAACATAGAAAAATGATCAAAAAAAACCATTGATAACACCAATGAATTCAACAACCTCAACATTCAAAACCACCAACAAATTCAACAACAACCTCAGTATTGAAAAACATCAAAAAATGCAACAACAACCTCAACTTTGAAAAACACCAAAAATTCAAAACCCTCAACATGGAAAAACAACAACAAATTGAACCAGAGCCTCAATATTGAAAATCACCAACAAATTCAACAACAACCTCAACAATGAAAAACACAAACAATTTCAACAAAAACCTCAACAATGAAAAACACCAAAAAATTCATCAACAACCTCAACATTCAAAAACGCCTACAAATTCAACAAAAACCTCAACAATGAAAAACACCAATAAATTCAACAACAACCTCAACATTGAAAATCACCAACAAATTCAACAAAAACCTCAACAATGAAAAACACCAACAATTTCAACTGCAACCTCAACTTTGAAAAATACGACAACGATTTTAAAAAAGCATTGATAACACCAATAATTTCAACAACATCAACTTTGAAAAACACCAGCAAATTCAACCTCAACCTCAACATTGAAAATAACCACCAAATTCAACAAAAACCTCAACAATGAAAAACACCAACAAATTCAACAACAAACTTAGCTTTGAAAAACACCAACAAATTCAACAACCTCAACATTGAAAAACACCAACAAATTCAACAACAACCTCAACTTTCAAAAATACAAAAAGGTTCAACAAAATAAAAATTGATAACAACAACAAATTCAACAACAACCTCAATATTGAAAAGCACCAAGAAATTTAACAACAACCACAACAATGAAAAACATCAAACAATTCAACAACAACCTCAACATTCAAAAAAACCAACAAATACAACAACAACCTCAACAATGAAAAACACCAAAAAATTCTTCAACAACTTCAACATTCAAAAACAGCAACAAATTCAACAAAATCCTCAACAATTAAAAACACCAACAAATTCAACAACAACGTCAACTTTGAAAAATACCAACAAATTCAACAACCTCAACAATGAAAAACACCAACAAATTCAACAACAAACTCAACATTGAAAATCAACAAAAAATTCAACAACAGCCTCAACATTGAAAAACTCCAACAATTTCAACACAAACCTCAACAATGAAAAACATCAAAAAATTCAACAACAAACTCAACATTGAAAATCACCAACAAATTCAACAACAACATCAACTTTGAAAAACACCAACAAATTCAAAAACCTCAACTTTCAAAAGCACCAACAAATTCAACCACAACCTCAACATTGAAAATCACGAACAAATTCAAAAACAACCTCAACAATGAAAAACACCAACAAATTCAACAAAAACCTCAACAAGGAAATACACCGAAAGATTCATCAACAACCTCAACATTCAAAAACACCAATAACCTCAACAGAAACCTCAACAATGAAAAACTCCTAAAAATTCAACAACAACCTCAACATTGAAAATCACCAACAAATTCCACAAAAACCTCAACAATGAAAAACACCAAATAATGCATCAACAACCTCAACATTCAAAAACAACAAAAAATTCAACAAAAACCTCAACAATGAAAAACACCGAAAAATTCAACAACAACCTCAACTTTGAACAACACCAATAACTTCAACAACCTCAACTTTGAAAAACACCAACAATTTCAACTGCAACCTCAACTTTGAAACATAGGAAAATGATGAAAAAAAACCATTGATAACACCAATGAATTCAACAACCTCAACATTGAAAATCACCAACAAATTCAACAACAACCTCAGCAATGAAAAACAACAAAAAATGCAACAACAACCTCAACATTGAAAATCACCAACAAATTCAACAGCAACCTCAACTTTGAAAAACACCAACAAATTCAATAACCTCAACATGGAAAAACAACAACAAATTGAAACAGTACCTCAATATTGAAAATCACCAACAAATTCAACAACAACCTCAACAATGAAAAACACAAACAATTTCAACAAAAACCTCAACAATGAAAAACACCAAAAAGTTCATCAACAACTTCAACATTCAAAAACGCCAATAAATTCAACAAAAACCTCAACAATGAAAAACACCAAAAAATCCAACAACAACCTCAACATTGAAAATCACGAACAAATTCAACAAAAACCTCAACATTGCAAAACACCAACAATTTCAACCGCAACCTCATTTATGAATAATACAAAAAAGGATTTAAAAAAACCATTGATAACACCAATAATATCAACAACATCAACTTTGAAAAACACCAACAAATTCAACCACAACCTCAACATTTAATATCACCAACAAATTCAACAACAACCTCAACCATGAAAAACACCAACAAATTCAACAAAAACCTCAACAATGAAAAGCACCGAAAAATTCAACAACAACCTCAACATTGAAAAACACCAACAAATTCAACTGCAAGCTCAACTTTGAAAAAAACAAAAATGATCAAAAAAAACCATTGATAACACCAATGAATTCAACAAACTCAACATTGAAAATCACCAACAAATTCAACAACAAACTCAGCAATGAAAAGCATCAAAAAACTCAACAACAACCTCAACATTGAAAATCACCAACAAATTCAACAACAACCTCAACTTTGAAAAACACTAACAAATTCAAAAGGCTCAACATGGAAAAACACCAACAAATTCAACCAGATCCTCAATATTGAAAATCACCAAAAAATTCAACAACAACCTCAACAATGAAAAACATCAACAAATTCAACAACAACCTCAACTTTCAAAAATACAAAAAGGTTCAACATAATCAAAATTGATAACAACAACAAATTCAACAACAACCTCAATACTGAAAATCACCAACAAATTTAACAACAACCTCAACAATGAAAAACATCAGCAATTCAACAACAACCTCAACATTCAAAAACGCCAGCAAATTCAACAAAAACCTCAACAATTAAAAACACCAAAAAAGTCAACAACAACGTCAACTTTTAAAAATACCAACAAATTCAACAACCTCAACAATGAAAAACACCAACAAATTCAAAAACAAACTCAACATTGAAAATCACCAAAATATTCAACAACAACCTCAACAATGAAAAACACCAAAATATTCAACAACATTGAAAATCACCAACAAATTCAACAACAACATCAACTTTGAAAAACACCAACAAATTCAAAAACCTCAACATGGAAAAACAACAACAAATTGAACCAGAGCCTCAATATTGAAAATCACCATCAATTCAACAACAACCTCAACGATGAAAAACACAAACAATTTCAACAAAAGCCTCAACAGTGAAAAACACCAAAAAATTCATCAACAACCTCAACATTCAAAAACGCCAACAAATTCAACAAAAACCTCAGCAATGAAAACACCAACAAATTCAACAACCTCAACATTGCAAAACACCAACAATTTCAACTGCAACCTCAACTTTGAAAAATACGAAAAAGATTTTAAAAAACCATTGATAACACCAATGAATTCAACAACTTCAACATTGAAAATCACCAAAATATTCAACAACAACCTCAACAATGAAAAACACCAAAATATTCAACAACATTGAAAATCACCAACAAATTCAACAACAACATCAACTTTGAAAAACACCAACAAATTCAAAAACCTCAACTTGGAAAAACAACAACAAATTGAACCAGAGCCTCAATATTGAAAATCACCATCAATTCAACAACAACCTCAACGATGAAAAACACAAACAATTTCAACAAAAGCCTCAACAGTGAAAAACACCAAAAAATTCATCAACAACCTCAACATTCAAAAACGCCAACAAATTCAACAAAAACCTCAGCAATGAAAACACCAACAAATTCAACAACCTCAACATTGCAAAACACCAACAATTTCAACTGCAACCTCAACTTTGAAAAATACGAAAAAGATTTAAAAAAAACCATTGATAACACCAATAATTTCAACAACATCAACTTTGAAAAACACCAACAAATTCAACCACAACCTCAACATTTAATATCACCAACAAATTCAACAACAACCTCAACAATGAAAAACACCAACAAATTCAACAAAAACCTCAACAATGAAAAGCACCGAAAAATTCAACAACAACCTCAACATTGAAAAACACCAACAAATTCAACTGCAAGCTCAACTTTGAAAAAAACAAAAATGATCAAAAAAAACCATTGATAACACCAATGAATTCAACAAACTCAACATTGAAAATCACCAATAAATTCAACAACAAACTCAGCAATGAAAAGCATCAAAAAACTCAACAACAACCTCAACATTGAAAATCACCAACAAATTCAACAACAACCTCAACTTTGAAAAACAATAACAAATTCAAAAGGCTCAACATGGAAAAACACCAACAAATTCAACCAGATCCTCAATATTGAAAATCACCAAAAAATTCAACAACAACCTCAACAATGATAACACCAATAATTTCAACAACATCAACTTTGAAAAACACCAGCAAATTCAACCACAACCTCAACATTGAAAATCACCAACAAAGTCAACAACAACCTCAACAATGAAAAACACCAACAAATTCAACAACAACCTCAACTTTCAAAAATACAAAAAGGTTCAACAAAATCAAAATTGATAACAACAACAAATTCAACAACAACCTCAATACTGAAAATCAAAAACAAATTTAACAACAACCTCAACAATGAAAAACATCAGCAATTCAACAACAACCTCAACATTCAAAAACGCCAGCAAATTCAACAAAAACCTCAACAATTAAAAACACCAAAAAAGTCAACAACAACGTCAACTTTTAAAAATACCAACAAATTCAACAACCTCAACAATGAAAAACACCAACAAATTCAAAAACAATCTCAACATTGAAAATCACCAAAAAATTCAACAACAACCTCAACATTGAAAAACTCCAAAAAATTCAACAACAAACTCAACATTGAAAATCACCAACAAATTCAACATAAACCTCAACAATGAAGAGCACCTAAAAATTCATCAACAACCTCAACATTCAAAAATACCATCAAATTCAACAACAACCTCAACAATGAAAATCACCAACAAATTCAACAAAAACCTCAACAATGAGTAACACCGAAAGATTCATCAACAACCTCAACATTCAAAAAATCCAACAACCTCAACAGAAACCTCAACAATGAAAAACTCCTAAAAATTCAACAACAACCTCAACATTGAAAATCACCAACAAATTCCACAACAACCTCAACAATGAAAAACACCAAATAATGCATCAACAGCCTCAACATTCAAAAACAACAAAAAATTAAACAAAAACCTCAACAATGAAAAACACCGAAAAATTCAGCAACAACCTCAACTTTGAACAACACCAACAACTTCAACAACCTCAACATTGAAAAACACCAACAATTTCAACTGCAACATCAACTTTGAAACATAGAAAAATGATCAAAAGAAACCATTGATAACACCAATGAATTCAACAACCTCAACATTCAAAATCACCAACAAATTCAACAACAACCTCAGTATTGAAAAACATCAAAAAATGCAACAACAACCTCAACTTTGAAAAACACCAAAAATTCAAAACCCTCAACATGGAAAAACAACAACAAATTGAACCAGAGCCTCAAAATTGAAAATCACCAACAAATTCAACAACAACCTCAACAATGAAAAACACAAACAATTTCAACAAAAACCTCAACAATGAAAAACACCAAAAAATTCATCAACAACCTCAACATTCAAAAACGCCAACAAATTCAACAAAAACCTCAACAATGAAAAACACCAATAAATTCAACAACAACCTCAACATTGAAAATCACCAACAAATTCAACAAAAACCTCAACAATCAAAAACACCAAAAAATTCAACAACAACCTCAACTTTGAAAAACACCAACAAAGTCAACAACCTCAACATTGCAAATCACCAACAATTTCAACTGCAACCTCAACTTTGAAAAATACGACAAAGATTTTAAAAAACCATTGATAACACCAATAATTTCAACAACATCAACTTTGAAAAACACCAGCAAATTCAACCACAACCTCAACATTTAATATCACCAACAAATTCAACAACAACCTCAACAATGAAAAACACCAAGAAATTCAACAACAAACTCAGCTTTGAAAAACACCAACAAATTCAACAACCTCAACATTGAAAAACACCAACAAATACAACAACAACCTCAACTTTCAAAAATACAAAAAGGTTCAACAAAATAAAAACTGATAACAATAACAAATTCAACAACAACCTCAATATTGAAAAGCACCAACAAATTTAACAACAACCACAACAATGAAAAACATCAAACAATTCAACAACAACCTCAACTTTGAAAAACACCAACAAAGTCAACAACCTCAACATTGCAAATCACCAACAATTTCAACTGCAACCTCAACTTTGAAAAATACGACAAAGATTTTAAAAAACCATTGATAACACCAATAATTTCAACAACATCAACTTTGAAAAACACCAGCAAATTCAACCACAACCTCAACATTTAATATCACCAACAAATTCAACAACAACCTCAACAATGAAAAACACCAAAAAATTCAACAACAAACTCAGCTTTGAAAAACACCAACAAATTCAACAACCTCAACATTGAAAAACACCAACAAATACAACAACAACCTCAACTTTCAAAAATACAAAAAGGTTCAACAAAATAAAAATTGATAACAATAACAAATTCAACAACAACCTCAATATTGAAAAGCACCAACAAATTTAACAACAACCTCAACAATGAAAAACATCAAACAATTCAACAACAACCTCAACTTTGAAAAACACCAACAAAGTCAACAACCTCAACATTGCAAATCACCAACAATTTCAACTGCAACCTCAACTTTGAAAAATACGACAAAGATTTTAAAAAACCATTGATAACACCAATAATTTCAACAACATCAACTTTGAAAAACACCAGCAAATTCAACCACAACCTCAACATTTAATATCACCAACAAATTCAACAACAACCTCAACAATGAAAAACACCAAAAAATTCAACAACAAACTCAGCTTTGAAAAACACCAACAAATTCAACAACCTCAACATTGAAAAACACCAACAAATACAACAACAACCTCAACTTTCAAAAATACAAAAAGGTTCAACAAAATAAAAATTGATAACAATAACAAATTCAACAACAACCTCAACTTTGAAAAACTCCACAAATTCAACAACCTCAACATTGCAAAACACCAACAATTTCAGCTGCAAACCTCAACTTTGAAAAATACAAAAAAGATTTAAAAGAACCATTAATAACACCAATAATTTCAACAACATCAACTTTGAAAAACATCAACAAATTCAACCGCAACATCAACATTGAAAATCACCAACAAAGTCAACAACAACCTCAACAATGAAAAACACCAACAAATTCAACAAAAACCTCAACAATGAAAAACACCAACAAATTCAGCAACAAACTCAGCATTGAAAAACACCAACAACTTCAACAACCTCAACATTGAAAAACACCAACAATTTCAACTGCAACCTCAACTTTGAAACATAGAAAAATGATCAAAAAGGACCATTGATAACACCAATGAATTCAACAAACTCAACATTCAAAATCACCAACAAATTCAACAACAACCTCAGTATTGAAAAACATCAAAAAATGCAACAACAACCTCAACATTGAAAATCACCAACAAATTCAACAACAACCTCAACTTTCAAAAATACAAAAAGGTTCAACAAAATCAAAATTGATAACAACAACAAATTCAACAACAACCTCAATACTGAAAATCACCAACAAATTTAACAACAACCTCAACAATGAAAAACATCAGCAATTCAACAACAACCTCAACATTCAAAAACACCAACAAATTCAACAAAAACCTCAACAATTAAAAACACCAAAAAATTCAACAACAACGTCAACTTTGAAAAATACCAATAAATTCAACAACCTCAACAATGAAAAACTCCAACAATTTCAACAACAACCTCAACAATGAAAAACTCCAAAAAATTCAACAACAAACTCAACATTGAAAATCACCAACAAATTCAACATAAACCTCAACAATGAAGAGCACCTAAAAATTCATCAACAACCTCAACATTCAAAAATACCATCAAATTCAACAACAACCTCAACAATGATAATCACCAACAAATTCAACAAAAACCTCAACAATGAATAACACCGAAGGATTCATCAACAACCTCAACATTCAAAAAATCCAACAACCTCAACAGAAACCTCAACAATGAAAAGCTCCTAAAAATTCAACAACAATCTCAACATTGAAAATCACCATCAAATTCCACAACAACCTCAACAATGAAAAACACCAAATAATGCATCAACAGCCTCAACATTCAAAAACAACAAGAAATTCAACAAAAACCTCAACAATGAAAAACACCGATAAATTCAGCAACAACCTCAACTTTGAACAACACCAACAACTTCAACAACCTCAACATTGAAAAACACCAACAATTTCAACTGCAACCTCAACTTTGAAACATAGAAAAATGATCAAAAAAAACCATTGATAACACCAATGAATTCAACAACCTCAACATTGAAAATCACCAATAAATTCAACAAAAACCTCAACAATGAAAAACACCAAAAAATTCAACGACAACCTCAACATTCAAAAACGCCAACAAATTCAACAAAAACCTCAACAATGAAAAACACCAAAAAATTCAACGACAACCACAACATTGAAAATCACCAACAAATTCAACAAAAACCTCAACAATGAAAAACACCAAAAATTCAACAACAACCTCAACTTTGAAAAACACCAACAAATTCAACAACCTCAACATTGCAAATCACCAACAATTTCAACTGCAACCTCAACTTTGAAAAATACGAAAAAGATTTTAAAAAACCATTGATAACACCAATAATTTCAACAACATCAACTTTGAAAAACACCAGCAAATTCAACCACAACCTCAACATTGAAAAACACCAACAAATTCAACAACAAACTCAGCTGTGAAAAACACCAACAAATTCAACAACAACCTCAACTTTCAAAAATACAAAAAGGTTCAACAAAATAAAAATTCATAACAACAACAAATTCAACAACAACCCCAATATTGAAAATCAACAACAAATTTAACAACAACCACAACAATGAAAAACATCAAACAATTCAACAACAACCTCAACATTCAAAAACACCAACAAATTCAACAACAACCTCAACAATGAAAAACACTTAAAAATTCTTCAACAACTTCAACATTCAAATACAGCAACAAATTCAACAAAATGCTCAACAATTAAAAACACCAACAAATTCAACAACAACGTCAACTTTGAAAAATACCAACAAATTCAACAACCTCAACAATGAAAAACACCAACAAATTCAACAACAAACTCTACATTGAAAATCAACAAAAAATTCAACAACAGCCTCAACATTGAAA
This sequence comes from Cetorhinus maximus, assembly GCF_964194155.1. NCBI lineage: Eukaryota > Metazoa > Chordata > Chondrichthyes > Lamniformes > Cetorhinidae > Cetorhinus > Cetorhinus maximus. The sequence continues at coordinate 1,942,617 of NW_027596101.1, read as the reverse complement.
AACTCCAACAATTTCAACACAAACCTCAACAATGAAAAACACCAAAAAATTCAACAACAAACTCAACATTGAAAATCACCAACAAATTCAACAACAACATCATCTTTGAAAAACACCAACAAATTCAAAAACCTCAACTTTCAAAAGCACCAACAAATTCAACCACAACCTCAACATTGAAAATCACCAACAAATTCAAAAACAACCTCAACAATGAAAAACACCAACAAATTGAACAAAAACCTCAACAAGGATAAACACCGAAAGATTCATCAACAACCTCAACATTCAAAAACACCTACAACCTCAACAGAAACCTCAACAATGAAGAATTCCTAAAAATTCAACAACAACCTCAACATTGAAAATCACCAACAAATTCCACAAAAACCTCAACAATGAAAAACACCAAATAATGCATCAACAACCTCAACATTCAAAAACAACAAAAAATTCAACAAAAACCTCAACAATGAAAAACACCGAAAAATTCAACAACAACCTCAACTTTGAACAACACCAACAACTTCAACAACCTCAACTTTGAAAAACACCAACAATTTCAACTGCAACCTCAACTTTGAAACATAGGAAAATGATGAAAAAAACCATTGATAACACCAATGAATTCAAAAACCTCAACATTGAAAATCACCAACAAATTCAACAACAACCTCAGCAATGAAAAACAACAAAAAATGCAACAACAACCTCAACATTGAAAATCACCAACAAATTCAACAGCAACCTCAACTTTGAAAAACACCAACAGATTCAAAAACCTCAACATGGAAAAACAACAACAAATTGAAACAGAACCTCAATATTGAAAATCACCAACAAATTCAACAACAACCTCAACAATGAAAAACACAAACAATTTCAACAGAAACCTCAACAATGAAAAACACCAAAAAATTCATCAACAACCTCAACATTCAAAAACGCCAGCAAATTCAACAAAAACCTCAACAATTAAAAACACCAAAAAAGTCAACAACAACGTCAATTTTTAAAAATACCAACAAATTCAACAACCTCAACAATGAAAAACACCAACAAATTCGAAAACAAACTCAACATTGAAAATCACCAAAAAATTCAACAACAACCTCAACATTGAAAAACTCCAAAAAATTCAACAACAAACTCAACATTGAAAATCACCAACAAATTCAACATAAACCTCAACAATGAAGAGCACCTAAAAATTCATCAACAACCTCAACATTCAAAAATACCATCAAATTCAACAACAACCTCAACAATGAAAATCACCAACAAATTCAACAAAAACCTCAACAATGAATAACACCGAAAAATTCATCAACAACCTCAACATTCAAAAACGTCAACAAATTCAACAAAAACCTCAACAATGAAAAACACCAAAAAATTCAACGACAACCACAACATTGAAAATCACCAACAAATTCAACAAAAACCTCAACAATGAAAAACACCAAAAATTCAACAACAACCTCAACTTTGAAAAACACCAACAAATTCAACAACCTCAACATTGCAAATCACCAACAATTTCAACTGCAACCTCAACTTTGAAAAATGCGAAAAAGATTTTAAAAAACCATTGATAACACCAATAATTTCAACAACATCAACTTTGAAAAACACCAGCAAATTCAACCACAACCTCAACATTGAAAAACACCAACAAATTCAACAACAAACTCAGCTGTGAAAAACACCAACAAATTCAACAACAACCTCAACTTTCAAAAATACAAAAAGGTTCAACAAAATAAAAATTCATAACAACAACAAATTCAACAACAACCTCAATATTGAAAATCAACAACAAATTTAACAACAACCACAACAATGAAAAACATCAAACAATTCAACAACAACCTCAACATTGAAAATCACCAACAAATTCAACAACAAACTCAGCAATGAAAAACAGCAAAAAATGCAACAACAACCTCAACATTGAAAATCACCAACAAATTCAACAGCAACCTCAACTTTGAAAAACACCAACAGATTCAAAAACCTCAACATGGAAAAACAACAACAAATTGAAACAGAACCTCAATATTGAAAATCACCAACAAATTCAACAACAACCTCAACAATGAAAAACACAAACAATTTCAACAAAAACCTCAACAATGAAAAACACCAAAAAAGTTCATCAACAACCTCAACATTCAAAAACGCCAATAAATTCAACAAAAACCTCAACAATGAAAAACACCAAAAAATTCAACAACAACCTCAACATTGAAAATCACGAACAAATTCAACAAAAACCTCAACATTGCAAAACACCAACAATTTCAACCGCAACCTCATTTTTGAAAAATACAAAAAAGGATTTAAAAAAACCATTGATAACACCAATGAATTCAACAACCTCAACATTGAAAATCACCAAAATATTCAACAACAACCTCAACAATGAAAAACACCAAAATATTCAACAACATTGAAAATCACCAACAAATTCAACAACAACATCAACTTTGAAAAACACCAACAAATTCAAAAACCTCAACATGGAAAAACAACAACAAATTGAACCAGAGCCTCAATATTGAAAATCACCAACAAATTCAACAACAACCTCAACAATGAAAAACACAAACAATTTCAACAAAAACCTCAACAGTGAAAAACACCAAAAAATTCATCAACAACCTCAACATTCAAAAACGCCAACAAATTCAACAAAAACCTCAACAATGAAAAACACCAAAAAATTCAACGACAACCACAACATTGAAAATCACCAACAAATTCAACAAAAACCTCAACAATGAAAAACACCAAAAAATTCAACAACAACCACAACTTTGAAAAACACCAACAAATTCAACAACCTCAACATTGCAAATCACCAACAAATTCAACTGCAACCTCAACTTTGAAAAACACAAAAAGGATTAAAAAAAACCATTGATAACACCAACAAATTGAACAAAAACCTCAACAAGGAAAAACACCGAAAGATTCATCAACAACCTCAACATTCAAAAACACCAACAAATTCAACAGAAACCACAACAATGAAAAACACCCAAAAATTCAACAACAACCTCAACATTGAAAGTCACCAACAAATTCAACAAAAACCTCAACAATGAAAACTACCAAATAATGCATCAACAACCTCAACATTCAGAAACACCAAAAAATTCAACAAAAACCTCAACAATGAAAAGCACCGAAAAATTCAACAACAACCTCAACATTGAAAAACACCAACAAATTCAACAGCAACCTCAACTTTGAAAAGAACAAAAATGATCAAAAAAACCATTGATAACACCAATGAATTCAACAACCTCAACATTGAAAATCACCAACAAATTCAACAACAAACTCAGCAATGAAAAGCATCAAAAAACTCAACAACAACCTCAACATTGAAAATCACCAACAAATTCAACAACAACCTCAACTTTGAAAAACACTAACAAATTCAAAAGGCTCAACATGGAAAAACACCAACAAATTCAACCAGATCCTCAATATTGAAAATCACCAACAAATTCAACAACAACCTCAACAATGAAAAACACCAAAAAATTCAACAACAACCTCAACTTTGAAAAACACCAACAAATTCAACAACCTCAACATTGCAAAACACCAACAATTTCAACTGCAACCTCAACTTTGCAAAATACAAAACGGATTTAAAAAAACCATTGATAACACCAAAAATTTCAAAAACATCAACTTTGAAAAACAGCAACAAATTCAACCACAACCACAACATTGAAAATCACCAACAAAGTCAACAACAACCTCAACAATGAAAAGCACCAACAAATTCAACAAAAACCTCAACAATGAAAAACACTAACAAATTCAACAACAACCTCAACTTTCAAAAATACATAAAGGTTCAACAAAATAAAAATTGATAACAACAACAAATTCAACAACATCGTCAATATTGAAAATCACCAACAAATTTAACAACAACCTCAACAATGAAAAACATCAAACAATTCAACAACAACCTCAACATTAAAAAACACCAACAAATTCAACAACAACTTTAACAATGAAAAACACCAAAAAATTCATCAACAACCTCAACATTCAAAAACAGCAACAAATTCAACAAAAACCTCAACAATTCAGAACACCAAAAAATTCAACAACAACGTCAACTTTGAAAAATACCAACAAATTCAACACCCTCAAGAATGAAAAACACCAACAAATTCAACAACAAACTCAACATTGAAAATCACCAAAAAATTCAACAACAACCTCAACATTGAAAAACTCCAACAATTTCAACAACAACCTCAACAATGAAAAACACCAAAAAATTCAACAACAAACTCAACATTGAAAATCACCAACAAATTCAACAACATCAACCTTGAAAAACACCATCAAATTCAACATGGAAAAACAACAACAAATTGAACCAGAACCTCAATATTGAAAATCACCATCAATTCAACAACAACCTCAACAATGAAATAAACCAATAAATTCAACAAAAACCTCAACAATGAAAAACACCAACAAATTCAACAACAAACTCAGCTTTGAAAAACACCAACAAATTCAACAACCTCAATATTGAAAATCACCAACAAATTCAACAACAACCTCAACAATGAAAAACACAAACAATTTCACCAAAAACCTCAACAGTGAAAAACACCAAAAAATTCATCAACAACCTCAACATTCAAAAACGCCAACAAATTCAACAAAAACCTCAACAATGAAAAACACCAAAAAATTCAACGACAACCACAACATTGAAAATCACCAACAAATTCAACAAAAACCTCAACAATGATAAACACCGAAAAATTCAGCAACAACCTCAACTTTGAACAACACCAACAACTTCAACAACCTCAAAATTGAAAAACACCAACAATTTCAACTGCAACCTCAACTTTGAAACATAGAAAAATGATCAAACAAAACCATTGATAACACTAATGAATTCAACAAACTCAACATTCAAAATCACCAACAAATTCAACAACAACCTCAGTATTGAAAAACATCAAAAAATGCAACAACAACCTCAACTTTGAAAAACACCAAAAATTCAAAACCCTCAACATGGAAAAACAACAACAAATTGAACCAGAGCCTCAATATTGAAAATCACCAACAAATTCAACAACAACCTCAACAATGAAAAACACTAACAATTTCAACAGAAACCTCAACAATGAAAAACACCAAAAAATTCATCTACAACCTCAACATTCAAAAACGCCAACAAATTCAACAAAAACCTCAACAATGAAAAACACCAAAAAATTCAACAACAACCTCAACATTGAAAATCACCAACAAATTCAACAAAAACCTCAACAATGAATAACACCAAAAAATTCAACAACAACCTCAACTTTGAAAAACACCAACAAATTCAACAACCTCAACATTGCAAATCACCAACAATTTCAACTGCAACCTCAACTGTGAAAAATACGACAAAGATTTTAAAAAACCATTGATAACACCAATAATTTCAACAACATCAACTTTGAAAAACACCAGCAAATTCAACCACAACCTCAACATTGAAAAACACCAACAAATTCAACAACAAACTTAGCTTTGAAAAACACCAACAAATTCAACAACAACCTCAACTTTCAAAAATACAAAAAGGTTCAACAAAATAAAAATTCATAACAACAACAAATTCAACAACAACCTCAATATTGAAAATCAACAACAAATTTAACAACAACCACAACAATGAAAAACATCAAACAATTCAACAACAACCTCAACATTCAAAAACACCAACAAATTCAACAACAACCTCAACAATGAAAAACACTTAAAAAATTCTTCAACAACTTCAACATTCAAATAGAGCAACAAATTCAACAAAATGCTCAACAATTAAAAACACCAACAAATTCAACAACAACGTCAACTTTGAAAAATACCAACAAATTCAACAACCTCAACAATGAAAAACACCAACAAATTCAACAACAAACTCTACATTGAAAATCAACAAAAAATTCAACAACAGCCTCAACATTGAAAAACTCCAACAATTTCAACACAAACCTCAACAATGAAAAACACCAAAAAATTCAACAACAAACTCAACATTGAAAATCACCAACAAATTCAACAACAACATCATCTTTGAAAAACACCAACAAATTCAAAAACCTCAACTTTCAAAAGCACCAACAAATTCAACCACAACCTCAACATTGAAAATCACCAACAAATTCAAAAACAACCTCAACAATGAAAAACACCAACAAATTGAACAAAAACCTCAACAAGGATAAACACCGAAAGATTCATCAACAACCTCAACATTCAAAAACACCAACAACCTCAACAGAAACCTCAACAATGAAGAATTCCTAAAAATTCAACAACAACCTCAACATTGAAAATCACCAACAAATTCCACAAAAACCTCAACAATGAAAAACACCAAATAATGCATCAACAACCTCAACATTCAAAAACAACAAAAAATTCAACAAAAACCTCAACAATGAAAAACACCGAAAAATTCAACAACAACCTCAACTTTGAACAACACCAACAACTTCAACAACCTCAACTTTGAAAAACACCAACAATTTCAACTGCAACCTCAACTTTGAAACATAGGAAAATGATGAAAAAAACCATTGATAACACCAATGAATTCAAAAACCTCAACATTGAAAATCACCAAACAAATTCAACAACAACCTCAGCAATGAAAAACAACAAAAAATGCAACAACAACCTCAACATTGAAAATCACCAACAAATTCAACAGCAACCTCATCTTTGAAAAACACCAACAGATTCAAAAACCTCAACATGGAAAAACAACAACAAATTGAAACAGAACCTCAATATTGAAAATCACCAACAAATTCAACAACAACCTCAACAATGAAAAACACAAACAATTTCAACAAAAACCTCAACAATGAAAAACACCAAAAAAGTTCATCAACAACCTCAACATTCAAAAACGCCAATAAATTCAACAAAAACCTCAACAATGAAAAACACCAAAAAATTCAACAACAACCTCAACATTGAAAATCACGAACAAATTCAACAAAAACCTCAACATTGCAAAACACCAACAATTTCAACCGCAACCTCATTTTTGAAAAATACAAAAAAGGATTTAAAAAAACCATTGATAACACCAATGAATTCAACAACCTCAACATTGAAAATCACCAAAATATTCAACAACAACCTCAACAATGAAAAACACCAAAATATTCAACAACATTGAAAATCACCAACAAATTCAAAAACCTCAACATGGAAAAACAACAACAAATTGAACCAGAGCCTCAATATTGAAAATCACCTTCAATTCAACAACAACCTCAACGATGAAAAACACAAACAATTTCAACAAAAGCCTCAACAGTGAAAAACACCAAAAAATTCATCAACAACCTCAACATTCAAAAACGCCAACAAATTCAACAAAAACCTCAGCAATGAAAACACCAACAAATTCAACAACCTCAACATTGCAAAACACCAACAATTTCAACTGCAACCTCAACTTTGAAAAATACGAAAAAGATTGAAAAAAACCATTGATAACACCAATAATTTCAACAACATCAACTTTGAAAAACACCAGCAAATTCAACCACAACCTCAACATTGAAAATCACCAACAAAGTCAACAACAACCTCAACAATGAAAAACATCAACAAATTCAACAACAACCTCAACTTTCAAAAATACAAAAAGGTTCAACAAAATCAAAATTGATAACAACAACAAATTCAACAACAACCTCAATACTGAAAATCACCAACAAATTTAACAACAACCTCAACAATGAAAAACATCAGCAATTCAACAACAACCTCAACATTCAAAAACGCCAGCAAATTCAACAAAAAGCTCAACAATTAAAAACACCAAAAAAGTCAACAACAACGTCAACTTTTAAAAATACCAACAAATTCAACAACAACCTCAACAATGAAAAACACCAAAAAATTCAACAACAAACTCAGCTTTGAAAAACACCAACAAATTCAACAACCTCAACATTGAAAAACACCAACAAATACAACAACAACCTCAACTTTCAAAAATACAAAAAGGTTCAACAAAATAAAAATTGATAACAATAACAAATTCAACAACAACCTCAATATTGAAAAGCACCAACAAATTTAACAACAACCTCAACAATGAAAAACATCAAACAATTCAACAACAACCTCAACTTTGAAAAACACCAACAAAGTCAACAACCTCAACATTGCAAATCACCAACAATTTCAACTGCAACCTCAACTTTGAAAAATACGACAAAGATTTTAAAAAACCATTGATAACACCAATAATTTCAACAACATCAACTTTGAAAAACACCAGCAAATTCAACCACAACCTCAACATTTAATATCACCAACAAATTCAACAACAACCTCAACAATGAAAAACACCAAAAAATTCAACAACAAACTCAGCTTTGAAAAACACCAACAAATTCAACAACCTCAAAATTGAAAAACACCAACAAATACAACAACAACCTCAACTTTCAAAAATACAAAAAGGTTCAACAAAATAAAAATTGATAACAATAACAAATTCAACAACAACCTCAACTTTGAAAAACTCCAACAAATTCAACAACCTCAACATTGCAAAACACCAACAATTTCAGCTGCAAACCTCAACTTTGAAAAATACAAAAAAGATTTAAAAGAACCATTAATAACACCAATAATTTCAACAACATCAACTTTGAAAAACATCAACAAATTCAACCGCAACATCAACATTGAAAATCACCAACAAAGTCAACAACAACCTCAACAATGAAAAACACCAACAAATTCAACAAAAACCTCAACAATGAAAAACACCAACAAATTCAGCAACAAACTCAGCATTGAAAAACACCAACAACTTCAACAACCTCAACATTGAAAAACACCAACAATTTCAACTGCAACCTCAACTTTGAAACATAGAAAAATGATCAAAAAGGACCATTGATAACACCAATGAATTCAACAAACTCAACATTCAAAATCACCAACAAATTCAACAACAACCTCAGTATTGAAAAACATCAAAAAATGCAACAACAACCTCAACATTGAAAATCACCAACAAATTCAACAACAACCTCAACTTTCAAAAATACAAAAAGGTTCAACAAAATCAAAATTGATAACAACAACAAATTCAACAACAACCTCAATACTGAAAATCACCAACAAATTTAACAACAACCTCAACAATGAAAAACATCAGCAATTCAACAACAACCTCAACATTCAAAAACACCAACAAATTCAACAAAAACCTCAACAATTAAAAACACCAAAAAATTCAACAACAACGTCAACTTTGAAAAATACCAATAAATTCAACAACCTCAACAATGAAAAACTCCAACAATTTCAACAACAACCTCAACAATGAAAAACTCCAAAAAATTCAACAACAAACTCAACATTGAAAATCACCAACAAATTCAACATAAACCTCAACAATGAAGAGCACCTAAAAATTCATCAACAACCTCAACATTCAAAAATACCATCAAATTCAACAACAACCTCAACAATGATAATCACCAACAAATTCAACAAAAACCTCAACAATGAATAACACCGAAAGATTCATCAACAACCTCAACATTCAAAAAATCCAACAACCTCAACAGAAACCTCAACAATGAAAAGCTCCTAAAAATTCAACAACAATCTCAACATTGAAAATCACCATCAAATTCCACAACAACCTCAACAATGAAAAACACCAAATAATGCATCAACAGCCTCAACATTCAAAAACAACAAGAAATTCAACAAAAACCTCAGCAATGAAAAACACCGATAAATTCAGCAACAACCTCAACTTTGAACAACACCAACAACTTCAACAACCTCAACATTGAAAAACACCAACAATTTCAACTGCAACCTCAACTTTGAAACATAGAAAAATGATCAAAAAAAACCATTGATAACACCAATGAATTCAACAACCTCAACATTGAAAATCACCAATAAATTCAACAAAAACCTCAACAATGAAAAACACCAAAAAATTCAACGACAACCTCAACATTCAAAAACGCCAACAAATTCAACAAAAACCTCAACAATGAAAAACACCAAAAAATTCAACGACAACCACAACATTGAAAATCACCAACAAATTCAACAAAAACCTCAACAATGAAAAACACCAAAAATTCAACAACAACCTCAACTTTGAAAAACACCAACAAATTCAACAACCTCAACATTGCAAATCACCAACAATTTCAACTGCAACCTCAACTTTGAAAAATACGAAAAAGATTTTAAAAAACCATTGATAACACCAATAATTTCAACAACATCAACTTTGAAAAACACCAGCAAATTCAACCACAACCTCAACATTGAAAAACACCAACAAATTCAACAACAAACTCAGCTGTGAAAAACACCAACAAATTCAACAACAACCTCAACTTTCAAAAATACAAAAAGGTTCAACAAAATAAAAATTCATAACAACAACAAATTCAACAACAACCCCAATATTGAAAATCAACAACAAATTTAACAACAACCACAACAATGAAAAACATCAAACAATTCAACAACAACCTCAACATTCAAAAACACCAACAAATTCAACAACAACCTCAACAATGAAAAACACTTAAAAATTCTTCAACAACTTCAACATTCAAATACAGCAACAAATTCAACAAAATCCTCAACAATTAAAAACACCAACAAATTCAACAACAACGTCAACTTTGAAAAATACCAACAAATTCAACAACCTCAACAATGAAAAACACCAACAAATTCAACAACAAACTCTACATTGAAAATCAACAAAAAATTCAACAACAGCCTCAACATTGAAAAACTCCAACAATTTCAACACAAACCTCAACAATGAAAAACACCAAAAAATTCAACAACAAACTCAACATTGAAAATCACCAACAAATTCAACAACAACATCATCTTTGAAAAACACCAACAAATTCAAAAACCTCAACTTTCAAAAGCACCAACAAATTCAACCACAACCTCAACATTGAAAATCACCAACAAATTCAAAAACAACCTCAACAATGAAAAACACCAACAAATTGAACAAAAACCTCAACAAGGATAATCACCGAAAGATTCATCAACAACCTCAACATTCAAAAACACCTACAACCTCAACAGAAACCTCAACAATGAAGAATTCCTAAAAATTCAACAACAACCTCAACATTGAAAATCACCAACAAATTCCACAAAAACCTCAACAATGAAAAACACCAAATAATGCATCAACAACCTCAACATTCAAAAACAACAAAAAATTCAACAAAAACCTCAACAATGAAAAACACCGAAAAATTCAACAACAACCTCAACTTTGAACAACACCAACAACTTCAACAACCTCAACTTTGAAAAACACCAACAATTTCAACTGCAACCTCAACTTTGAAACATAGGAAAATGATGAAAAAAACCATTGATAACACCAATGAATTCAAAAACCTCAACATTGAAAATCACCAACAAATTCAACAACAACCTCAGCAATGAAAAACAACAAAAAATGCAACAACAACCTCAACATTGAAAATCACCAACAAATTCAACAGCAACCTCAACTTTGAAAAACACCAACAGATTCAAAAACCTCAACATGGAAAAACAACAACAAATTGAAACAGAACCTCAATATTGAAAATCACCAACAAATTCAACAACAACCTCAACAATGAAAAACACAAACAATTTCAACAAAAACCTCAACAATGAAAAACACCAAAAAAGTTCATCAACAACCTCAACATTCAAAAACGCCAATAAATTCAACAAAAACCTCAACAATGAAAAACACCGAAAAATTCAACAACAACCTCAACATTGAAAATCACGAACAAATTCAACAAAAACCTCAACATTGCAAAACACCAACAATTTCAACCGCAACCTCATTTTTGAAAAATACAAAAAAGGATTTAAAAAAACCATTGATAACACCAATGAATTCAACAACCTCAACATTGAAAATCACCAAAATATTCAACAACAACCTCAACAATGAAAAACACCAAAATATTCAACAACATTGAAAATCACCAACAAATTCAACAACAACATCAACTTTGAAAAACACCAACAAATTCAAAAACCTCAACATGGAAAAACAACAACAAATTGAACCAGAGCCTCAATATTGAAAATCACCATCAATTCAACAACAACCTCAACGATGAAAAACACAAACAATTTCAACAAAAGCCTCAACAGTGAAAAACACCAAAAAATTCATCAACAACCTCAACATTCAAAAACGCCAACAAATTCAACAAAAACCTCAGCAATGAAAACACCAACAAATTCAACAACCTCAACATTGCAAAACACCAACAATTTCAACTGCAACCTCAACTTTGAAAAATACGAAAAAGATTTAAAAAAACCATTGATAACACCAATAATTTCAACAACATCAACTTTGAAAAACACCAGCAAATTCAACCACAACCTCAACATTGAAAATCACCAACAAAGTCAACAACAACCTCAACAATGAAAAACACCAACAAATTCAACAACAACCTCAACTTTCAAAAATACAAAAAGGTTCAACAAAATCAAAATTGATAACAACAACAAATTCAACAACAACCTCAATACTGAAAATCACCAACAAATTTAACAACAACCTCAACAATGAAAAACATCAGCAATTCAACAACAACCTCAACATTCAAAAACGCCAGCAAATTCAACAAAAACCTCAACAATTAAAAACACCAAAAAAGTCAACAACAACGTCAATTTTTAAAAATACCAACAAATTCAACAACCTCAACAATGAAAAACACCAACAAATTCAAAAACAAACTCAACATTGAAAATCACCAAAAAATTCAACAACAACCTCAACATTGAAAAACTCCAAAAAATTCAACAACAAACTCAACATTGAAAATCACCAACAAATTCAACATAAACCTCAACAATGAAGAGCACCTAAAAATTCATCAACAACCTCAACATTCAAAAATACCATCAAATTCAACAACAACCTCAACAATGAAAATCACCAACAAATTCAACAAAAACCTCAACAATGAATAACACCGAAAAATTCATCAACAACCTCAACATTCAAAAACGTCAACAAATTCAACAAAAACCTCAACAATGAAAAACACCAAAAAATTCAACGACAACCACAACATTGAAAATCACCAACAAATTCAACAAAAACCTCAACAATGAAAAACACCAAAAATTCAACAACAACCTCAACTTTGAAAAACACCAACAAATTCAACAACCTCAACATTGCAAATCACCAACAATTTCAACTGCAACCTCAACTTTGAAAAATGCGAAAAAGATTTTAAAAAACCATTGATAACACCAATAATTTCAACAACATCAACTTTGAAAAACACCAGCAAATTCAACCACAACCTCAACATTGAAAAACACCAACAAATTCAACAACAAATTCAGCTGTGAAAAACACCAACAAATTCAACAACAACCTCAACTTTCAAAAATACAAAAAGGTTCAACAAAATAAAAATTCATAACAACAACAAATTCAACAACAACCTCAATATTGAAAATCAACAACAAATTTAACAACAACCACAACAATGAAAAACATCAAACAATTCAACAACAACCTCAACATTCAAAAACACCAACAAATTCAACAACAACCTCAACAATGAAAAACACTTAAAAATTCTTCAACAACTTCAACATTCAAAAACAGCAACAAATTCAACAAAATCCTCAACAATTAAAAACACCAACAAATTCAACAACAACGTCAACTTTGAAAAATACCAACAAATTCAACAACCTCAACAATGAAAAGCACCAACAAATTCAACAACAAACTCTACATTGAAAATCAACAAAAAATTCAACAACAGCCTCAACATTGAAAAACTCCAACAATTTCAACACAAACCTCAACAATGAAAAACACCAAAAAATTCAACAACAAACTCAACATTGAAAATCACCAACAAATTCAACAACAACATCATCTTTGAAAAACACCAACAAATTCAAAAACCTCAACTTTCAAAAGCACCAACAAATTCAACCACAACCTCAACATTGAAAATCACCAACAAATTCAAAAACAACCTCAACAATGAAAAACACCAACAAATTGAACAAAAACCTCAACAAGGATAAACACCGAAAGATTCATCAACAACCTCAACATTCAAAAACACCAACAACCTCAACAGAAACCTCAACAATGAAGAATTCCTAAAAATTCAACAACAACCTCAACATTGAAAATCACCAACAAATTCCACAAAAACCTCAACAATGAAAAACACCAAATAATGCATCAACAACCTCAACATTCAAAAACAACAAAAAATTCAACAAAAACCTCAACAATGAAAAACACCGAAAAATTCAACAACAACCTCAACTTTGAACAACACCAACAACTTCAACAACCTCAACTTTGAAAAACACCAACAATTTCAACTGCAACCTCAACTTTGAAACATAGGAAAATGATGAAAAAAACCATTGATAACACCAATGAATTCAAAAACCTCAACATTGAAAATCACCAACAAATTCAACAACAACCTCAGCAATGAAAAACAACAAAAAATGCAACAACAACCTCAACATTGAAAATCACCAACAAATTCAACAGCAACCTCAACTTTGAAAAACACCAACAGATTCAAAAACCTCAACATGGAAAAACAACAACAAATTGAAACAGAACCTCAATATTGAAAATCACCAACAAATTCAACAACAACCTCAACAATGAAAAACACAAACAATTTCAACAAAAACCTCAACAATGAAAAACACCAAAAAAGTTCATCAACAACCTCAACATTCAAAAACGCCAATAAATTCAACAAAAACCTCAACAATGAAAAACACCAAAAAATTCAACAACAACCTCAACATTGAAAATCACGAACAAATTCAACAAAAACCTCAACATTGCAAAACACCAACAATTTCAACCGCAACCTCATTTTTGAAAAATACAAAAAAGGATTTAATAAAACCATTGATAACACCAATGAATTCAACAACCTCAACATTGAAAATCACCAAAATATTCAACAACAACCTCAACAATGAAAAACACCAAAATATTCAACAACATTGAAAATCACCAACAAATTCAACAACAACATCAACTTTGAAAAACACCAACAAATTCAAAAACCTCAACATGGAAAAACAACAACAAATTGAACCAGAGCCTCAATATTGAAAATCACCAACAAATTCAACAACAACCTCAACAATGAAAAACACAAACAATTTCAACAAAAACCTCAACAGTGAAAAACACCAAAAAATTCATCAACAACCTCAACATTCAAAAACGCCAACAAATTCAACAAAAACCTCAACAATGAAAAACACCAAAAAATTCAACGACAACCACAACATTGAAAATCACCAACAAATTCAACAAAAACCTCAACAATGAAAAACACCAAAAAATTCAACAACAACCACAACTTTGAAAAACACCAACAAATTCAACAACCTCAACATTGCAAATCACCAACAAATTCAACTGCAACCTCAACTTTGAAAAACACAAAAAGGATTAAAAAAAACCATTGATAACACCAACAAATTGAACAAAAACCTCAACAAGGAAAAACACCGAAAGATTCATCAACAACCTCAACATTCAAAAACACCAACAAATTCAACAGAAACCACAACAATGAAAAACACCCAAAAATTCAACAACAACCTCAACATTGAAAGTCACCAACAAATTCAACAAAAACCTCAACAATGAAAACTACCAAATAATGCATCAACAACCTCAACATTCAGAAACACCAAAAAATTCAACAAAAACCTCAACAATGAAAAGCACCGAAAAATTCAACAACAACCTCAACATTGAAAAACACCAACAAATTCAACTGCAAGCTCAACTTTGAAAAGAACAAAAATGATCAAAAAAACCATTGATAACACCAATGAATTCAACAACCTCAACATTGAAAATCACCAACAAATTCAACAACAAACTCCGCAATGAAAAGCATCAAAAAACTCAACAACAACCTCAACATTGAAAATCACCAACAAATTCAACAACAACCTCAACTTTGAAAAACACTAACAAATTCAAAAGGCTCAACATGGAAAAACACCAACAAATTCAACCAGATCCTCAATATTGAAAATCACCAACAAATTCAACAACAACCTCAACAATGAAAAACACCAAAAAATTCAACAACAACCTCAACTTTGAAAAACACCAACAAATTCAACAACCTCAACATTGCAAAACACCAACAATTTCAACTGCAACCTCCACTTTGCAAAATACAAAACGGATTTAAAAAAACCATTGATAACACCAAAAATTTCAAAAACATCAACTTTGAAAAACAGCAACAAATTCAACCACAACCACAACATTGAAAATCACCAACAAAGTCAACAACAACCTCAACAATGAAAAGCACCAACAAATTCAACAAAAACCTCAACAATGAAAAACACTAACAAATTCAACAACAACCTCAACTTTCAAAAATACATAAAGGTTCAACAAAATAAAAATTGATAACAACAACAAATTCAACAACATCGTCAATATTGAAAATCACCAACAAATTTAACAACAACCTCAACAATGAAAAACATCAAACAATTCAACAACAACCTCAACATTAAAAAACACCAACAAATTCAACAACAACTTTAACAATGAAAAACACCAAAAAATTCATCAACAACCTCAACATTCAAAAACAGCAACAAATTCAACAAAAACCTCAACAATTCAGAACACCAAAAAATTCAACAACAACGTCAACTTTGAAAAATACCAACAAATTCAACACCCTCAAGAATGAAAAACACCAACAAATTCAACAACAAACTCAACATTGAAAATCACCAAAAAATTCAACAACAACCTCAACATTGAAAAACTCCAACAATTTCAACAACAACCTCAACAATGAAAAACACCAAAAAATTCAACAACAAACTCAACATTGAAAATCACCAACAAATTCAACAACATCAACCTTGAAAAACACCATCAAATTCAACATGGAAAAACAACAACAAATTGAACCAGAACCTCAATATTGAAAATCACCATCAATTCAACAACAACCTCAACAATGAAATACACCAATAAATTCAACAAAAACCTCAACAATGAAAAACACCAACAAATTCAACAACAAACTCAGCTTTGAAAAACACCAACAAATTCAACAACCTCAATATTGAAAATCACCAACAAATTCAACAACAACCTCAACAATGAAAAACACAAACAATTTCAACAAAAACCTCAACAGTGAAAAACACCAAAAAATTCATCAACAACCTCAACATTCAAAAACGCCAACAAATTCAACAAAAACCTCAACAATGAAAAACACCAAAAAATTCAACGACAACCACAACATTGAAAATCACCAACAAATTCAACAAAAACCTCAACAATGAAAAACACCGAAAAATTCAGCAACAACCTCAACTTTGAACAACACCAACAACTTCAACAACCTCAACATTGAAAAACACCAACAATTTCAACTGCAACCTCAACTTTGAAACATAGAAAAATGATCAAACAAAACCATTGATAACACTAATGAATTCAACAAACTCAACATTCAAAATCACCAACAAATTCAACAACAACCTCAGTATTGAAAAACATCAAAAAATGCAACAACAACCTCAACTTTGAAAAACACCAAAAATTCAAAACCCTCAACATGGAAAAACAACAACAAATTGAACCAGAGCCTCAATATTGAAAATCACCAACAAATTCAACAACAACCTCAACAATGAAAAACACTAACAATTTCAACAGAAACCTCAACAATGAAAAACACCAAAAAATTCATCAACAACCTCAACATTCAAAAACGCCAACAAATTCAACAAAAACCTCAACAATGAAAAACACCAAAAAATTCAACAACAACCTCAACATTGAAAATCACCAACAAATTCAACAAAAACCTCAACAATGAATAACACCAAAAAATTCAACAACAACCTCAACTTTGAAAAACACCAACAAATTCAACAACCTCAACATTGCAAATCACCAACAATTTCAACTGCAACCTCAACTGTGAAAAATACGACAAAGATTTTAAAAAACCATTGATAACACCAATAATTTCAACAACATCAACTTTGAAAAACACCAGCAAATTCAACCACAACCTCAACATTGAAAAACACCAACAAATTCAACAACAAACTTAGCTTTGAAAAACACCAACAAATTCAACAACAACCTCAACTTTCAAAAATACAAAAAGGTTCAACAAAATAAAAATTCATAACAACAACAAATTCAACAACAACCTCAATATTGAAAATCAACAACAAATTTAACAACAACCACAACAATGAAAAACATCAAACAATTCAACAACAACCTCAACATTCAAAAACACCAACAAATTCAACAACAACCTCAACAATGAAAAACACTTAAAAATTCTTCAACAACTTCAACATTCAAATACAGCAACAAATTCAACAAAATGCTCAACAATTAAAAACACCAACAAATTCAACAACAACGTCAACTTTGAAAAATACCAACAAATTCAACAACCTCAACAATGAAAAACACCAACAAATTCAACAACAAACTCTACATTGAAAATCAACAAAAAATTCAACAACAGCCTCAACATTGAAAAACTCCAACAATTTCAACACAAACCTCAACAATGAAAAACACCAAAAAATTCAACAACAAACTCAACATTGAAAATCACCAACAAATTCAACAACAACATCATCTTTGAAAAACACCAACAAATTCAAAAACCTCAACTTTCAAAAGCACCAACAAATTCAACCACAACCTCAACATTGAAAATCACCAACAAATTCAAAAACAACCTCAACAATGAAAAACACCAACAAATTGAACAAAAACCTCAACAAGGATAAACACCGAAAGATTCATCAACAACCTCAACATTCAAAAACACCAACAACCTCAACAGAAACCTCAACAATGAAGAATTCCTAAAAATTCAACAACAACCTCAACATTGAAAATCACCAACAAATTCCACAAAAACCTCAACAATGAAAAACACCAAATAATGCATCAACAACCTCAACATTCAAAAACAACAAAAAATTCAACAAAAACCTCAACAATGAAAAACACCGAAAAATTCAACAACAACCTCAACTTTGAACAACACCAACAACTTCAACAACCTCAACTTTGAAAAACACCAACAATTTCAACTGCAACCTCAACTTTGAAACATAGGAAAATGATGAAAAAAACCATTGATAACACCAATGAATTCAAAAACCTCAACATTGAAAATCACCAAACAAATTCAACAACAACCTCAGCAATGAAAAACAACAAAAAATGCAACAACAACCTCAACATTGAAAATCACCAACAAATTCAACAGCAACCTCAACTTTGAAAAACACCAACAGATTCAAAAACCTCAACATGGAAAAACAACAACAAATTGAAACAGAACCTCAATATTGAAAATCACCAACAAATTCAACAACAACCTCAACAATGAAAAACACAAACAATTTCAACAAAAACCTCAACAATGAAAAACACCAAAAAAGTTCATCAACAACCTCAACATTCAAAAACGCCAATAAATTCAACAAAAACCTCAACAATGAAAAACACCGAAAAATTCAACAACAACCTCAACATTGAAAATCACGAACAAATTCAACAAAAACCTCAACATTGCAAAACACCAACAATTTCAACCGCAACCTCATACAAAAAAGGATTTAAAAAAACCATTGATAACACCAATGAATTCAACAACCTCAACATTGAAAATCACCAAAATATTCAACAACAACCTCAACAATGAAAAACACCAAAATATTCAACAACATTGAAAATCACCAACAAATTCAACAACAACATCAACTTTGAAAAACACCAACAAATTCAAAAACCTCAACATGGAAAAACAACAACAAATTGAACCAGAGCCTCAATATTGAAAATCACCTTCAATTCAACAACAACCTCAACGATGAAAAACACAAACAATTTCAACAAAAGCCTCAACAGTGAAAAACACCAAAAAATTCATCAACAACCTCAACATTCAAAAACGCCAACAAATTCAACAAAAACCTCAGCAATGAAAACACCAACAAATTCAACAACCTCAACATTGCAAAACACCAACAATTTCAACTGCAACCTCAACTTTGAAAAATACGAAAAAGATTTAAAAAAACCATTGATAACACCAATAATTTCAACAACATCAACTTTGAAAAACACCAGCAAATTCAACCACAACCTCAACATTGAAAATCACCAACAAAGTCAACAACAACCTCAACAATGAAAAACATCAACAAATTCAACAACAACCTCAACTTTCAAAAATACAAAAAGGTTCAACAAAATCAAAATTGATAACAACAACAAATTCAACAACAACCTCAATACTGAAAATCACCAACAAATTTAACAACAACCTCAACAATGAAAAACATCAGCAATTCAACAACAACCTCAACATTCAAAAACGCCAGCAAATTCAACAAAAACCTCAACAATTATAAACACCAAAAAAGTCAACAACAACGTCAACTTTTAAAAATACCAACAAATTCAACAACCTCAACAATGAAAAACACCAACAAATTCAAAAACAAACTCAACATTGAAAATCACCAAAAAATTCAACAACAACCTCAACATTGAAAAACTCCAAAAATTCAATAACAAACTCAACATTGAAAATCACCAACAAATTCAACATAAACCTCAACAATGAAGAGCACCTAAAAATTCATCAACAACCTCAACATTCAAAAATACCATCAAATTCAACAACAACCTCAACAATGAAAATCACCAACAAATTCAACAAAATCCTCAACAATGAATAACACCGAAAAATTCATCAACAACCTCAACATTCAAAAACGCCAACAAATTCAACAAAAACCTCAACAATGAAAAACACCAAAAAATTCAACGACAACCACAACATTGAAAATCACCAACAAATTCAACAAAGACCTCAACAATGAAAAACACCAAAAATTCAACAACAACCTCAACTTTGAAAAACACCAACAAATTCAACAACCTCAACATTGCAAATCACCAACAATTTCAACTGCAACCTCAACTTTGAAAAAAAGAAAAAGATTTTAAAAAACCATTGATAACACCAATAATTTCAACAACATCAACTTTGAAAAACACCAGCAAATTCAACCACAACCTCAACATTGAAAAACACCAACAAATTCAACAACAAACTCAGCTGTGAAAAACACCAACAAATTCAACAACAACCTCAACTTTCAAAAATACAAAAAGGTTCAACAAAATAAAAATTCATAACAACAACAAATTCAACAACAACCTCAATATTGAAAATCAACAACAAATTTAACAACAACCACAACAATGAAAAACATCAAACAATTCAACAACAACCTCAACATTCAAAAACACCAACAAATTCAACAACAACCTCAACAATGAAAAACACTTAAAAATTCTTCAACAACTTCAACATTCAAAAACAGCAACAAATTCAACAAAATCCTCAACAATTAAAAACACCAACAAATTCAACAACAACGTCAACTTTGAAAAATACCAACAAATTCAACAACCTCAACAATGAAAAACACCAACAAATTCAACAACAAACTCTACATTGAAAATCAACAAAAAATTCAACAACAGCCTCAACATTGAAAAACTCCAACAATTTCAACACAAACCTCAACAATGAAAAACACCAAAAAATTCAACAACAAACTCAACATTGAAAATCACCAACAAATTCAACAACAACATCATCTTTGAAAAACACCAACAAATTCAAAAACCTCAACTTTCAAAAGCACCAACAAATTCAACCACAACCTCAACATTGAAAATCACCAACAAATTCAAAAACAACCTCAACAATGAAAAACACCAACAAATTGAACAAAAACCTCAACAAGGATAAACACCGAAAGATTCATCAACAACCTCAACATTCAAAAACACCAACAACCTCAACAGAAACCTCAACAATGAAGAATTCCTAAAAATTCAACAACAACCTCAACATTGAAAATCACCAACAAATTCCACAAAAACCTCAACAATGAAAAACACCAAATAATGCATCAACAACCTCAACATTCAAAAACAACAAAAAATTCAACAAAAACCTCAACAATGAAAAACACCGAAAAATTCAACAACAACCTCAACTTTGAACAACACCAACAACTTCAACAACCTCAACTTTGAAAAACACCAACAATTTCAACTGCAACCTCAACTTTGAAACATAGGAAAATGATGAAAAAAACCATTGATAACACCAATGAATTCAAAAACCTCAACATTGAAAATCACCAACAAATTCAACAACAACCTCAGCAATGAAAAACAACAAAAAATGCAACAACAACCTCAACATTGAAAATCACCAACAAATTCAACAGCAACCTCAACTTTGAAAAACACCAACAGATTCAAAAACCTCAACATGGAAAAACAACAA
Source organism: Cetorhinus maximus (assembly GCF_964194155.1). Lineage (NCBI taxonomy): Eukaryota > Metazoa > Chordata > Chondrichthyes > Lamniformes > Cetorhinidae > Cetorhinus > Cetorhinus maximus. The sequence continues at coordinate 1,920,034 of NW_027596101.1, read as the reverse complement.
CAAATTGAAACAGAACCTCAATATTGAAAATCACCAACAAATTCAACAACAACCTCAACAATGAAAAACACAAACAATTTCAACAAAAACCTCAACAATGAAAAACACCAAAAAAGTTCATCAACAACCTCAACATTCAAAAACGCCAATAAATTCAACAAAAACCTCAACAATGAAAAACACCAAAAAATTCAACAACAACCTCAACATTGAAAATCACGAACAAATTCAACAAAAACCTCAACATTGCAAAACACCAACAATTTCAACCGCAACCTCATTTTTGAAAAATACAAAAAAGGATTTAAAAAAACCATTGATAACACCAATGAATTCAACAACCTCAACATTGAAAATCACCAAAATATTCAACAACAACCTCAACAATGAAAAACACCAAAATATTCAACAACATTGAAAATCACCAACAAATTCAACAACAACATCAACTTTGAAAAACACCAACAAATTCAAAAACCTCAACATGGAAAAACAACAACAAATTGAACCAGAGCCTCAATATTGAAAATCACCAACAAATTCAACAACAACCTCAACAATGAAAAACACAAACAATTTCAACAAAAACCTCAACAGTGAAAAACACCAAAAAATTCATCAACAACCTCAACATTCAAAAACGCCAACAAATTCAACAAAAACCTCAACAATGAAAAACACCAAAAAATTCAACGACAACCACAACATTGAAAATCACCAACAAATTCAACAAAAACCTCAACAATGAAAAACACCAAAAAATTCAACAACAACCACAACTTTGAAAAACACCAACAAATTCAACAACCTCAACATTGCAAATCACCAACAAATTCAACTGCAACCTCAACTTTGAAAAACACAAAAAGGATTAAAAAAAACCATTGATAACACCAACAAATTGAACAAAAACCTCAACAAGGAAAAACACCGAAAGATTCATCAACAACCTCAACATTCAAAAACACCAACAAATTCAACAGAAACCACAACAATGAAAAACACCCAAAAATTCAACAACAACCTCAACATTGAAAGTCACCAACAAATTCAACAAAAACCTCAACAATGAAAACTACCAAATAATGCATCAACAACCTCAACATTCAGAAACACCAAAAAATTCAACAAAAACCTCAACAATGAAAAGCACCGAAAAATTCAACAACAACCTCAACATTGAAAAACACCAACAAATTCAACTGCAAGCTCAACTTTGAAAAGAACAAAAATGATCAAAAAAAACCATTGATAACACCAATGAATTCAACAACCTCAACATTGAAAATCACCAACAAATTCAACAACAAACTAAGCAATGAAAAGCATCAATAAACTCAACAACAACCTCAACATTGAAAATCACCAACAAATTCAACAACAACCTCAACAATGAAAAACATCAACAAATTCAACAACAACCTCAACTTTCAAAAATACAAAAAGGTTCAACAAAATCAAAATTGATAACAACAACAAATTCAACAACAACCTCAATACTGAAAATCACCAACAAATTTAACAACAACCTCAACAATGAAAAACATCAGCAATTCAACAACAACCTCAACATTCAAAAACGCCAGCAAATTCAACAAAAACCTCAACAATTAAAAACACCAAAAAAGTCAACAACAACGTCAACTTTTAAAAATACCAACAAATTCAACAACCTCAACAATGAAAAACACCAACAAATTCAAAAACAAACTCAACATTGAAAATCACCAAAAAATTCAACAACAACCTCAACATTGAAAAACTCCAAAAATTCAATAACAAACTCAACATTGAAAATCACCAACAAGTTCAACATAAACCTCAACAATGAAGAGCACCTAAAAATTCATCAACAACCTCAACATTCAAAAATACCATCAAATTCAACAACAACCTCAACAATGAAAATCACCAACAAATTCAACAAAATCCTCAACAATGAATAACACCGAAAAATTCATCAACAACCTCAACATTCAAAAACGCCAACAAATTCAACAAAAACCTCAACAATGAAAAACACCAAAAAATTCAACGACAACCACAACATTGAAAATCACCAACAAATTCAACAAAGACCTCAACAATGAAAAACACCAAAAATTCAACAACCTCAACATTGCAAATCACCAACAATTTCAACTGCAACCTCAACTTTGAAAAAAAGAAAAAGATTTTAAAAAACCATTGATAACACCAATAATTTCAACAACATCAACTTTGAAAAACACCAGCAAATTCAACCACAACCTCAACATTGAAAAACACCAACAAATTCAACAACAAACTCAGCTGTGAAAAACACCAACAAATTCAACAACAACCTCAACTTTCAAAAATACAAAAAGGTTCAACAAAATAAAAATTCATAACAACAACAAATTCAACAACAACCTCAATATTGAAAATCAACAACAAATTTAACAACAACCACAACAATGAAAAACATCAAACAATTCAACAACAACCTCAACATTCAAAAACACCAACAAATTCAACAACAACCTCAACAATGAAAAACACTTAAAAATTCTTCAACAACTTCAACATTCAAAAACAGCAACAAATTCAACAAAATCCTCAACAATTAAAAACACCAACAAATTCAACAACAACGTCAACTTTGAAAAATACCAACAAATTCAACAACCTCAACAATGAAAAACACCAACAAATTCAACAACAAACTCTACATTGAAAATCAACAAAAAATTCAACAACAGCCTCAACATTGAAAAACTCCAACAATTTCAACACAAACCTCAACAATGAAAAACACCAAAAAATTCAACAACAAACTCAACATTGAAAATCACCAACAAATTCAACAACAACATCATCTTTGAAAAACACCAACAAATTCAAAAACCTCAACTTTCAAAAGCACCAACAAATTCAACCACAACCTCAACATTGAAAATCACCAACAAATTCAAAAACAACCTCAACAATGAAAAACACCAACAAATTGAACAAAAACCTCAACAAGGATAAACACCGAAAGATTCATCAACAACCTCAACATTCAAAAACACCAACAACCTCAACAGAAACCTCAACAACGAAGAATTCCTAAAAATTCAACAACAACCTCAACATTGAAAATCACCAACAAATTCCACAAAAACCTCAACAATGAAAAACACCAAATAATGCATCAACAACCTCAACATTCAAAAACAACAAAAAATTCAACAAAAACCTCAACAATGAAAAACACCGAAAAATTCAACAACAACCTCAACTTTGAACAACACCAACAACTTCAACAACCTCAACTTTGAAAAACACCAACAATTTCAACTGCAACCTCAACTTTGAAACATAGGAAAATGATGAAAAAAACCATTGATAACACCAATGAATTCAAAAACCTCAACATTGAAAATCACCAACAAATTCAACAACAACCTCAGCAATGAAAAACAACAAAAAATGCAACAACAACCTCAACATTGAAAATCACCAACAAATTCAACAGCAACCTCAACTTTGAAAAACACCAACAGATTCAAAAACCTCAACATGGAAAAACAACAACAAATTGAAACAGAACCTCAATATTGAAAATCACCAACAAATTCAACAACAACCTCAACAATGAAAAACACAAACAATTTCAACAGAAACCTCAACAATGAAAAACACCAAAAAATTCATCAACAACCTCAACATTCAAAAACGCCAACAAATTCAACAAAAACCTCAACAATGAAAAACACCAAAAAATTCAACAACAACCTCAACATTGAAAATCACCAACAAATTCAACAAAAACCTCAACAATGAATAACACCAAAAAATTCAACAACAACCTCAACTTTGAAAAACACCAACAAATTCAACAACCTCAACATTGCAAATCACCAACAATTTCAACTGCAACCTCAACTGTGAAAAATACGACAAAGATTTTAAAAAACCATTGATAACACCAATAATTTCAACAACATCAACTTTGAAAAACACCAGCAAATTCAACCACAACCTCAACATTGAAAAACACCAACAAATTCAACATCAAACTTAGCTTTGAAAAACACCAACAAATTCAACAACAACCTCAACTTTCAAAAATACAAAAAGGTTCAACAAAATAAAAATTCATAACAACAACAAATTCAACAACAACCTCAATATTGAAAATCAACAACAAATTTAACAACAACCACAACAATGAAAAACATCAAACAATTCAACAACAACCTCAACTTTCAAAAACACCAACAAATTCAACAACAACCTCAACAATGAAAAACACTTAAAAAATTCTTCAACAACTTCAACATTCAAATAGAGCAACAAATTCAACAAAATGCTCAACAATTAAAAACACCAACAAATTCAACAACAACGTCAACTTTGAAAAATACCAACAAATTCAACAACCTCAACAATGAAAAACACCAACAAATTCAACAACAAACTCTACATTGAAAATCACCAACAAATTCAACAACAACATCATCTTTGAAAAACACCAACAAATTCAAAAACCTCAACTTTCAAAAGCACCAACAAATTCAACCACAACCTCAACATTGAAAATCACCAACAAATTCAAAAACAACCTCAACAATGAAAAACACCAACAAATTGAACAAAAACCTCAACAAGGATAAACACCGAAAGATTCATCAACAACCTCAACATTCAAAAACACCAACAACCTCAACAGAAACCTCAACAATGAAGAATTCCTAAAAATTCAACAACAACCTCAACATTGAAAATCACCAACAAATTCCACAAAAACCTCAACAATGAAAAACACCAAATAATGCATCAACAACCTCAACATTCAAAAACAACAAAAAATTCAACAAAAACCTCAACAATGAAAAACACCGAAAAATTCAACAACAACCTCAACTTTGAACAACACCAACAACTTCAACAACCTCAACTTTGAAAAACACCAACAATTTCAACTGCAACCTCAACTTTGAAACATAGGAAAATGATGAAAAAAACCATTGATAACACCAATGAATTCAAAAACCTCAACATTGAAAATCACCAACAAATTCAACAACAACCTCAGCAATGAAAAACAACAAAAAATGCAACAACAACCTCAACATTGAAAATCACCAACAAATTCAACAGCAACCTCAACTTTGAAAAACACCAACAGATTCAAAAACCTCAACATGGAAAAACAACAACAAATTGAAACAGAACCTCAATATTGAAAATCACCAACAAATTCAACAACAACCTCAACAATGAAAAACACAAACAATTTCAACAAAAACCTCAACAATGAAAAACACCAAAAAAGTTCATCAACAACCTCAACATTCAAAAACGCCAATAAATTCAACAAAAACCTCAACAATGAAAAACACCAAAAAATTCAACAACAACCTCAACATTGAAAATCACGAACAAATTCAACAAAAACCTCAACATTGCAAAACACCAACAATTTCAACCGCAACCTCATTTTTGAAAAATACAAAAAAGGATTTAAAAAAACCATTGATAACACCAATGAATTCAACAACATCAACATTGAAAATCACCAAAATATTCAACAACAACCTCAACAATGAAAAACACCAAAATATTCAACAACATTGAAAATCACCAACAAATTCAACAACAACATCAACTTTGAAAAACACCAACAAATTCAAAAACCTCAACATGGAAAAACAACAACAAATTGAACCAGAGCCTCAATATTGAAAATCACCAACAAATTCAACAACAACCTCAACAATGAAAATCACAAACAATTTCAACAAAAACCTCAACAGTGAAAAACACCAAAAAATTCATCAACAACCTCAACATTCAAAAACGCCAACAAATTCAACAAAAACCTCAACAATGAAAAACACCAAAAAATTCAACGACAACCACAACATTGAAAATCACCAACAAATTCAACAAAAACCTCAACAATGAAAAACACCAAAAAATTCAACAACAACCACAACTTTGAAAAACACCAACAAATTCAACAACCTCAACATTGCAAATCACCAACAAATTCAACTGCAACCTCAACTTTGAAAAACACAAAAAGGATTAAAAAAAACCATTGATAACACCAACAAATTGAACAAAAACCTCAACAAGGAAAAACACCGAAAGATTCATCAACAACCTCAACATTCAAAAACACCAACAAATTCAACAGAAACCACAACAATGAAAAACACCCAAAAATTCAACAACAACCTCAACATTGAAAGTCACCAACAAATTCAACAAAAACCTCAACAATGAAAACTACCAAATAATGCATCAACAACCTCAACATTCAGAAACACCAAAAAATTCAACAAAAACCTCAACAATGAAAAGCACCGAAAAATTCAACAACAACCTCAACATTGAAAAACACCAACAAATTCAACTGCAAGCTCAACTTTGAAAAGAACAAAAATGATCAAAAAAACCATTGATAACACCAATGAATTCAACAACCTCAACATTGAAAATCACCAACAAATTCAACAACAAACTCAGCAATGAAAAGCATCAAAAAACTCAACAACAACCTCAACATTGAAAATCACCAACAAATTCAACAACAACCTCAACTTTGAAAAACACTAACAAATTCAAAAGGCTCAACATGGAAAAACACCAACAAATTCAACCAGATCCTCAATATTGAAAATCACCAACAAATTCAACAACAACCTCAACAATGAAAAACACCAAAAAATTCAACAACAACCTCAACTTTGAAAAACACCAACAAATTCAACAACCTCAACATTGCAAAACACCAACAATTTCAACTGCAACCTCCACTTTGCAAAATACAAAACGGATTTAAAATAACCATTGATAACACCAAAAATTTCAAAAACATCAACTTTGAAAAACAGCAACAAATTCAACCACAACCACAACATTGAAAATCACCAACAAAGTCAACAACAACCTCAACAATGAAAAGCACCAACAAATTCAACAAAAACCTCAACAATTAAAAACACTAACAAATTCAACAACAACCTCAACTTTCAAAAATACATAAAGGTTCAACAAAATAAAAATTGATAACAACAACAAATTCAACAACATCGTCAATATTGAAAATCACCAACAAATTTAACAACAACCTCAACAATGAAAAACATCAAACAATTCAACAACAACCTCAACATTAAAAAACACCAACAAATTCAACAACAACTTTAACAATGAAAAACACCAAAAAATTCATCAACAACCTCAACATTCAAAAACAGCAACAAATTCAACAAAAACCTCAACAATTCAGAACACCAAAAAATTCAACAACAACGTCAACTTTGAAAAATACCAACAAATTCAACACCCTCAAGAATGAAAAACACCAACAAATTCAACAACAAACTCAACATTGAAAATCACCAAAAAATTCAACAACAACCTCAACATTGAAAAACTCCAACAATTTCAACAACAACCTCAACAATGAAAAACACCAAAAAATTCAACAACAAACTCAACATTGAAAATCACCAACAAATTCAACAACATCAACCTTGAAAAACACCATCAAATTCAACATGGAAAAACAACAACAAATTGAACCAGAACCTCAATATTGAAAATCACCATCAATTCAACAACAACCTCAACAATGAAATACACCAATAAATTCAACAAAAACCTCAACAATGAAAAACACCAACAAATTCAACAACAAACTCAGCTTTGAAAAACACCAACAAATTCAACAACCTCAATATTGAAAATCACCAACAAATTCAACAACAACCTCAACAATGAAAAACACAAACAATTTCAACAAAAACCGCAACAGTGAAAAACACCAAAAAATTCATCAACAACCTCAACATTCAAAAACGCCAACAAATTCAACAAAAACCTCAACAATGAAAAACACCAAAAAATTCAACGACAACCACAACATTGAAAATCACCAACAAATTCAACAAAAACCTCAACAATGAAAAACACCGAAAAATTCAGCAACAACCTCAACTTTGAACAACACCAACAACTTCAACAACCTCAACATTGAAAAACACCAACAATTTCAACTGCAACCTCAACTTTGAAACATAGAAAAATGATCAAACAAAACCATTGATAACACTAATGAATTCAACAAACTCAACATTCAAAATCACCAACAAATTCAACAACAACCTCAGTATTGAAAAACATCAAAAAATGCAACAACAACCTCAACTTTGAAAAACACCAAAAATTCAAAACCCTCAACATGGAAAAACAACAACAAATTGAACCAGAGCCTCAATATTGAAAATCACCAACAAATTCAACAACAACCTCAACAATGAAAAACACTAACAATTTCAACAGAAACCTCAACAATGAAAAACACCAAAAAATTCATCAACAACCTCAACATTCAAAAACGCCAACAAATTCAACAAAAACCTCAACAATGAAAAACACCAAAAAATTCAACAACAACCTCAACATTGAAAATCACCAACAAATTCAACAAAAACCTCAACAATGAATAACACCAAAAAATTCAACAACAACCTCAACTTTGAACAACACCAACAACTTCAACAACCTCAACTTTGAAAAACACCAACAATTTCAACTGCAACCTCAACTTTGAAACATAGGAAAATGATGAAAAAAACCATTGATAACACCAATGAATTCAAAAACCTCAACATTGAAAATCACCAACAAATTCAACAACAACCTCAGCAATGAAAAACAACAAAAAATGCAACAACAACCTCAACATTGAAAATCACCAACAAATTCAACAGCAACCTCAACTTTGAAAAACACCAACAGATTCAAAAACCTCAACATGGAAAAACAACAACAAATTGAAACAGAACCTCAATATTGAAAATCACCAACAAATTCAACAACAACCTCAACAATGAAAAACACAAACAATTTCAACAGAAACCTCAACAATGAAAAACACCAAAAAATTCATCAACAACCTCAACATTCAAAAACGCCAACAAATTCAACAAAAACCTCAACAATGAAAAACACCAAAAAATTCAACAACAACCTCAACATTGAAAATCACCAACAAATTCAACAAAAACCTCAACAATGAATAACACCAAAAAATTCAACAACAACCTCAACTTTGAAAAACACCAACAAATTCAACAACCTCAACATTGCAAATCACCAACAATTTCAACTGCAACCTCAACTGTGAAAAATACGACAAAGATTTTAAAAAACCATTGATAACACCAATAATTTCAACAACATCAACTTTGAAAAACACCAGCAAATTCAACCACAACCTCAACATTGAAAAACACCAACAAATTCAACAACAAACTTAGCTTTGAAAAACACCAACAAATTCAACAACAACCTCAACTTTCAAAAATACAAAAAGGTTCAACAAAATAAAAATTCATAACAACAACAAATTCAACAACAACCTCAATATTGAAAATCAACAACAAATTTAACAACAACCACAACAATGAAAAACATCAAACAATTCAACAACAACCTCAACATTCAAAAACACCAACAAATTCAACAACAACCTCAACAATGAAAAACACTTAAAAATTCTTCAACAACTTCAACATTCAAATACAGCAACAAATTCAACAAAATGCTCAACAATTAAAAACACCAACAAATTCAACAACAACGTCAACTTTGAAAAATACCAACAAATTCAACAACCTCAACAATGAAAAACACCAACAAATTCAACAACAAACTCTACATTGAAAATCAACAAAAAATTCAACAACAGCCTCAACATTGAAAAACTCCAACAATTTCAACACAAACCTCAACAATGAAAAACACCAAAAAATTCAACAACAAACTCAACATTGAAAATCACCAACAAATTCAACAACAACATCATCTTTGAAAAACACCAACAAATTCAAAAACCTCAACTTTCAAAAGCACCAACAAATTCAACCACAACCTCAACATTGAAAATCACCAACAAATTCAAAAACAACCTCAACAATGAAAAACACCAACAAATTGAACAAAAACCTCAACAAGGATAAACACCGAAAGATTCATCAACAACCTCAACATTCAAAAACACCAACAACCTCAACAGAAACCTCAACAATGAAGAATTCCTAAAAATTCAACAACAACCTCAACATTGAAAATCACCAACAAATTCCACAAAAACCTCAACAATGAAAAACACCAAATAATGCATCAACAACCTCAACATTCAAAAACAACAAAAAATTCAACAAAAACCTCAACAATGAAAAACACCGAAAAATTCAACAACAACCTCAACTTTGAACAACACCAACAACTTCAACAACCTCAACTTTGAAAAACACCAACAATTTCAACTGCAACCTCAACTTTGAAACATAGGAAAATGATGAAAAAAACCATTGATAACACCAATGAATTCAAAAACCTCAACATTGAAAATCACCAACAAATTCAACAACAACCTCAGCAATGAAAAACAACAAAAAATGCAACAACAACCTCAACATTGAAAATCACCAACAAATTCAACAGCAACCTCAACTTTGAAAAACACCAACAGATTCAAAAACCTCAACATGGAAAAACAACAACAAATTGAAACAGAACCTCAATATTGAAAATCACCAACAAATTCAACAACAACCTCAACAATGAAAAACACAAACAATTTCAACAAAAACCTCAACAATGAAAAACACCAAAAAAGTTCATCAACAACCTCAACATTCAAAAACGCCAATAAATTCAACAAAAACCTCAACAATGAAAAACACCGAAAAATTCAACAACAACCTCAACATTGAAAATCACGAACAAATTCAACAAAAACCTCAACATTGCAAAACACCAACAATTTCAACTGCAACCTCATTTTTGAAAAATACAAAAAAGGATTTAAAAAAACCATTGATAACACCAATGAATTCAACAACCTCAACATTGAAAATCACCAAAATATTCAACAACAACCTCAACAATGAAAAACACCAAAATATTCAACAACATTGAAAATCACCAACAAATTCAACAACAACATCAACTTTGAAAAACACCAACAAATTCAAAAACCTCAACATGGAAAAACAACAACAAATTGAACCAGAGCCTCAATATTGAAAATCACCAACAAATTCAACAACAACCTCAACAATGAAAAACACAAACAATTTCAACAAAAACCTCAACAGTGAAAAACACCAAAAAATTCATCAACAACCTCAACATTCAAAAACGCCAACAAATTCAACAAAAACCTCAACAATGAAAAACACCAAAAAATTCAACGACAACCACAACATTGAAAATCACCAACAAATTCAACAAAAACCTCAACAATGAAAAACACCAAAAAATTCAACAACAACCACAACTTTGAAAAACACCAACAAATTCAACAACCTCAACATTGCAAATCACCAACAAATTCAACTGCAACCTCAACTTTGAAAAACACAAAAAGGATTAAAAAAAACCATTGATAACACCAACAAATTGAACAAAAACCTCAACAAGGAAAAACACCGAAAGATTCATCAACAACCTCAACATTCAAAAACACCAACAAATTCAACAGAAACCACAACAATGAAAAACACCCAAAAATTCAACAACAACCTCAACATTGAAAGTCACCAACAAATTCAACAAAAACCTCAACAATGAAAACTACCAAATAATGCATCAACAACCTCAACATTCAGAAACACCAAAAAATTCAACAAAAACCTCAACAATGAAAAGCACCGAAAAATTCAACAACAACCTCAACATTGAAAAACACCAACAAATTCAACTGCAAGCTCAACTTTGAAAAGAACAAAAATGATCAAAAAAACCATTGATAACACCAATGAATTCAACAACCTCAACATTGAAAATCACCAACAAATTCAACAACAAACTCAGCAATGAAAAGCATCAAAAAACTCAACAACAACCTCAACATTGAAAATCACCAACAAATTCAACAACAACCTCAACTTTGAAAAACACTAACAAATTCAAAAGGCTCAACATGGAAAAACACCAACAAATTCAACCAGATCCTCAATATTGAAAATCACCAACAAATTCAACAACAACCTCAACAATGAAAAACACCAAAAAATTCAACAACAACCTCAACTTTGAAAAACACCAACAAATTCAACAACCTCAACATTGCAAAACACCAACAATTTCAACTGCAACCTCCACTTTGCAAAATACAAAACGGATTTAAAAAAACCATTGATAACACCAAAAATTTCAAAAACATCAACTTTGAAAAACAGCAACAAATTCAACCACAACCACAACATTGAAAATCACCAACAAAGTCAACAACAACCTCAACAATGAAAAGCACCAACAAATTCAACAAAAACCTCAACAATGAAAAACACTAACAAATTCAACAACAACCTCAACTTTCAAAAATACATAAAGGTTCAACAAAATAAAAATTGATAACAACAACAAATTCAACAACATCGTCAATATTGAAAATCACCAACAAATTTAACAACAACCTCAACAATGAAAAACATCAAACAATTCAACAACAACCTCAACATTAAAAAACACCAACAAATTCAACAACAACTTTAACAATGAAAAACACCAAAAAATTCATCAACAACCTCAACATTCAAAAACAGCAACAAATTCAACAAAAACCTCAACAATTCAGAACACCAAAAAATTCAACAACAACGTCAACTTTGAAAAATACCAACAAATTCAACACCCTCAAGAATGAAAAACACCAACAAATTCAACAACAAACTCAACATTGAAAATCACCAAAAAATTCAACAACAACCTCAACATTGAAAAACTCCAACAATTTCAACAACAACCTCAACAATGAAAAACACCAAAAAATTCAACAACAAACTCAACATTGAAAATCACCAACAAATTCAACAACATCAACCTTGAAAAACACCATCAAATTCAACATGGAAAAACAACAACAAATTGAACCAGAACCTCAATATTGAAAATCACCATCAATTCAACAACAACCTCAACAATGAAATACACCAATAAATTCAACAAAAACCTCAACAATGAAAAACACCAACAAATTCAACAACAAACTCAGCTTTGAAAAACACCAACAAATTCAACAACCTCAATATTGAAAATCACCAACAAATTCAACAACAACCTCAACAATGAAAAACACAAACAATTTCAACAAAAACCTCAACAGTGAAAAACACCAAAAAATTCATCAACAACCTCAACATTCAAAAACGCCAACAAATTCAACAAAAACCTCAACAATGAAAAACACCAAAAAATTCAACGACAACCACAACATTGAAAATCACCAACAAATTCAACAAAAACCTCAACAATGAAAAACACCGAAAAATTCAGCAACAACCTCAACTTTGAACAACACCAACAACTTCAACAACCTCAACATTGAAAAACACCAACAATTTCAACTGCAACCTCAACTTTGAAACATAGATAAATGATCAAACAAAACCATTGATAACACTAATTAATTCAACAAACTCAACATTCAAAATCACCAACAAATTCAACAACAACCTCAGTATTGAAAAACATCAAAAAATGCAACAACAACCTCAACTTTGAAAAACACCAAAAATTCAAAACCCTCAACATGGAAAAACAACAACAAATTGAACCAGAGCCTCAATATTGAAAATCACCAACAAATTCAACAACAACCTCAACAATGAAAAACACTAACAATTTCAACAGAAACCTCAACAATGAAAAACACCAAAAAATTCATCAACAACCTCAACATTCAAAAACGCCAACAAATTCAACAAAAACCTCAACAATGAAAAACACCAAAAAATTCAACAACAACCTCAACATTGAAAATCACCAACAAATTCAACAAAAACCTCAACAATGAATAACACCAAAAAATTCAACAACAACCTCAACTTTGAACAACACCAACAACTTCAACAACCTCAACTTTGAAAAACACCAACAATTTCAACTGCAACCTCAACTTTGAAACATAGGAAAATGATGAAAAAAACCATTGATAACACCAATGAATTCAAAAACCTCAACATTGAAAATCACCAACAAATTCAACAACAACCTCAGCAATGAAAAACAACAAAAAATGCAACAACAACCTCAACATTGAAAATCACCAACAAATTCAACAGCAACCTCAACTTTGAAAAACACCAACAGATTCAAAAACCTCAACATGGAAAAACAACAACAAATTGAAACAGAACCTCAATATTGAAAATCACCAACAAATTCAACAACAACCTCAACAATGAAAAACACAAACAATTTCAACAGAAACCTCAACAATGAAAAACACCAAAAAATTCATCAACAACCTCAACATTCAAAAACGCCAACAAATTCAACAAAAACCTCAACAATGAAAAACACCAAAAAATTCAACAACAACCTCAACATTGAAAATCACCAACAAATTCAACAAAAACCTCAACAATGAATAACACCAAAAAAATCAACAACAACCTCAACTTTGAAAAACACCAACAAATTCAACAACCTCAACATTGCAAATCACCAACAATTTCAACTGCAACCTCAACTGTGAAAAATACGACAAAGATTTTAAAAAACCATTGTAAAAACAATAATTTCAAAAACATCAACTTTGAAAAACACCAGCAAATTCAACCACAACCTCAACATTGAAAAACACCAACAAATTCAACAACAAACTTAGCTTTGAAAAACACCAACAAATTCAACAACAACCTCAACTTTCAAAAATACAAAAAGGTTCAACAAAATAAAAATTCATAACAACAACAAATTCAACAACAACCTCAATATTGAAAATCAACAACAAATTTAACAACAACCACAACAATGAAAAACATCAAACAATTCAACAACAACCTCAACATTCAAAAACACCAACAAATTCAACAACAACCTCAACAATGAAAAACACTTAAAAAATTCTTCAACAACTTCAACATTCAAATAGAGCAACAAATTCAACAAAATGCTTAACAATTAAAAACACCAACAAATTCAACAACAACGTCAACTTTGAAAAATACCAACAAATTCAACAACCTCAACAATGAAAAACACCAACAAATTCAACAACAAACTCTACATTGAAAATCAACAAAAAATTCAACAACAGCCTCAACATTGAAAAACTCCAACAATTTCAACACAAACCTCAACAATGAAAAACACCAAAAAATTCAACAACAAACTCAACATTGAAAATCACCAACAAATTCAACAACAACATCATCTTTGAAAAACACCAACAAATTCAAAAACCTCAACTTTCAAAAGCACCAACAAATTCAACCACAACCTCAACATTGAAAATCACCAACAAATTCAAAAACAACCTCAACAATGAAAAACACCAACAAATTGAACAAAAACCTCAACAAGGATAAACACCGAAAGATTCATCAACAACCTCAACATTCAAAAACACCAACAACCTCAACAGAAACCTCAACAATGAAGAATTCCTAAAAATTCAACAACAACCTCAACATTGAAAATCACCAACAAATTCCACAAAAACCTCAACAATGAAAAACACCAAATAATGCATCAACAACCTCAACATTCAAAAACAACAAAAAATTCAACAAAAACCTCAACAATGAAAAACACCGAAAAATTCAACAACAACCTCAACTTTGAACAACACCAACAACTTCAACAACCTCAACTTTGAAAAACACCAACAATTTCAACTGCAACCTCAACTTTGAAACATAGGAAAATGATGAAAAAAACCATTGATAACACCAATGAATTCAAAAACCTCAACATTGAAAATCACCAACAAATTCAACAACAACCTCAGCAATGAAAAACAACAAAAAATGCAACAACAACCTCAACATTGAAAATCACCAACAAATTCAACAGCAACCTCAACTTTGAAAAACACCAACAGATTCAAAAACCTCAACATGGAAAAACAACAACAAATTGAAACAGAACCTCAATATTGAAAATCACCAACAAATTCAACAACAACCTCAACAATGAAAAACACAAACAATTTCAACAAAAACCTCAACAATGAAAAACACCAAAAAAGTTCATCAACAACCTCAACATTCAAAAACGCCAATAAATTCAACAAAAACCTCAACAATGAAAAACACCGAAAAATTCAACAACAACCTCAACATTGAAAATCACGAACAAATTCAACAAAAACCTCAACATTGCAAAACACCAACAATTTCAACCGCAACCTCATTATTGAAAAATACAAAAAAGGATTTAAAAAAACCATTGATAACACCAATGAATTCAACAACCTCAACATTGAAAATCACCAAAATATTCAACAACAACCTCAACAATGAAAAACACCAAAATATTCAACAACATTGAAAATCACCAACAAATTCAACAACAACATCAACTTTGAAAAACACCAACAAATTCAAAAACCTCAACATGGAAAAACAACAACAAATTGAACCAGAGCCTCAATATTGAAAATCACCAACAAATTCAACAACAACCTCAACAATGAAAAACACAAACAATTTCAACAAAAACCTCAACAGTGAAAAACACCAAAAAATTCATCAACAACCTCAACATTCAAAAACGCCAACAAATTCAACAAAAACCTCAACAATGAAAAACACCAAAAAATTCAACGACAACCACAACATTGAAAATCACCAACAAATTCAACAAAAACCTCAACAATGAAAAACACCAAAAAATTCAACAACAACCACAACTTTGAAAAACACCAACAAATTCAACAACCTCAACATTGCAAATCACCAACAAATTCAACTGCAACCTCAACTTTGAAAAACACAAAAAGGATTAAAAAAAACCATTGATAACACCAACAAATTGAACAAAAACCTCAACAAGGAAAAACACCGAAAGATTCATCAACAACCTCAACATTCAAAAACACCAACAAATTCAACAGAAACCACAACAATGAAAAACACCCAAAAATTCAACAACAACCTCAACATTGAAAGTCACCAACAAATTCAACAAAAACCTCAACAATGAAAACTACCAAATAATGCATCAACAACCTCAACATTCAGAAACACCAAAAAATTCAACAAAAACCTCAACAATGAAAAGCACCGAAAAATTCAACAACAACCTCAACATTGAAAAACACCAACAAATTCAACTGCAAGCTCAACTTTGAAAAGAACAAAAATGATCAAAAAAAACCATTGATAACACCAATGAATTCAACAACCTCAACATTGAAAATCACCAACAAATTCAACAACAAACTAAGCAATGAAAAGCATCAATAAACTCAACAACAACCTCAACATTGAAAATCACCAACAAATTCAACAACAACCTCAACTTTGAAAAACACTAACAAATTCAAAAGGCTCAACATGGAAAAACACCAACAAATTCAACCAGATCCTCAATATTGAAAATCACCAACAAGTTCAACAACAACCTCAACAATGAAGAGCACCTAAAAATTCATCAACAACCTCAACATTCAAAAATACCATCAAATTCAACAACAACCTCAACAATGAAAATCACCAACAAATTCAACAAAATCCTCAACAATGAATAACACCGAAAAATTCATCAACAACCTCAACATTCAAAAACGCCAACAAATTCAACAAAAACCTCAGCAATGAAAACACCAACAAATTCAACAACCTCAACATTGCAAAACACCAACAATTTCAACTGCAACCTCAACTTTGAAAAATACGAAAAAGATTTAAAAAAACCATTGATAACACCAATAATTTCAACAACATCAACTTTGAAAAACACCAGCAAATTCAACCACAACCTCAACATTGAAAATCACCAACAAAGTCAACAACAACTTCAACAATGAAAAACATCAACAAATTCAACAACAACCTCAACTTTCAAAAATACAAAAAGGTTCAACAAAATCAAAATTGATAACAACAACAAATTCAACAACAACCTCAATACTGAAAATCACCAACAAATTTAACAACAACCTCAACAATGAAAAACATCAGCAATTCAACAACAACCTCAACATTCAAAAACGCCAGCAAATTCAACAAAAACCTCAACAATTAAAAACACCAAAAAAGTCAACAACAACGTCAACTTTTAAAAATACCAACAAATTCAACAACCTCAACAATGAAAAACACCAACAAATTCAAAAACAAACTCAACATTGAAAATCACCAAAAAATTCAACAACAACCTCAACATTGAAAAACTCCAAAAATTCAATAACAAACTCAACATTGAAAATCACCAACAAATTCAACATAAACCTCAACAATGAAGAGCACCTAAAAATTCATCAACAACCTCAACATTCAAAAATACCATCAAATTCAACAACAACCTCAACAATGAAAATCACCAACAAATTCAACAAAATCCTCAACAATGAATAACACCGAAAAATTCATCAACAACCTCAACATTCAAAAACGCCAACAAATTCAACAAAAACCTCAACAATGAAAAACACCAACAAATTCAACAACAAACTCTACATTGAAAATCAACAAAAAATTCAACAACAGCCTCAACATTGAAAAACTCCAACAATTTCAACACAAACCTCAACAATGAAAAACACCAAAAAATTCAACAACAAACTCAACATTGAAAATCACCAACAAATTCAACAACAACATCATCTTTGAAAAACACCAACAAATTCAAAAACCTCAACTTTCAAAAGCACCAACAAATTCAACCACAACCTCAACATTGAAAATCACCAACAAATTCAAAAACAACCTCAACAATGAAAAACACCAACAAATTGAACAAAAACCTCAACAAGGATAAACACCGAAAGATTCATCAACAACCTCAACATTCAAAAACACCAACAACCTCAACAGAAACCTCAACAATGAAGAATTCCTAAAAATTCAACAACAACCTCAACATTGAAAATCACCAACAAATTCCACAAAAACCTCAACAATGAAAAACACCAAATAATGCATCAACAACCTCAACATTCAAAAACAACAAAAAATTCAACAAAAACCTCAACAATGAAAAACACCGAAAAATTCAACAACAACCTCAACTTTGAACAACACCAACAACTTCAACAACCTCAACTTTGAAAAACACCAACAATTTCAACTGCAACCTCAACTTTGAAACATAGGAAAATGATGAAAAAAACCATTGATAACACCAATGAATTCAAAAACCTCAACATTGAAAATCACCAAACAAATTCAACAACAACCTCAGCAATGAAAAACAACAAAATATGCAACAACAACCTCAACATTGAAAATCACCAACAAATTCAACAGCAACCTCAACTTTGAAAAACACCAACAGATTCAAAAACCTCAACATGGAAAAACAACAACAAATTGAAACAGAACCTCAATATTGAAAATCACCAACAAATTCAACAACAACCTCAACAATGAAAAACACAAACAATTTCAACAAAAACCTCAACAATGAAAAACACCAAAAAAGTTCATCAACAACCTCAACATTCAAAAACGCCAATAAATTCAACAAAAACCTCAACAATGAAAAACACCAAAAAATTCAACAACAACCTCAACATTGAAAATCACGAACAAATTCAACAAAAACCTCAACATTGCAAAACACCAACAATTTCAACCGCAACCTCATTTTTGAAAAATACAAAAAAGGATTTAAAAAAACCATTGATAACACCAATGAATTCAACAACCTCAACATTGAAAATCACCAAAATATTCAACAACAACCTCAACAATGAAAAACACCAAAATATTCAACAACATTGAAAATCACCAACAAATTCAACAACAACATCAACTTTGAAAAACACCAACAAATTCAAAAACCTCAACATGGAAAAACAACAACAAATTGAACCAGAGCCTCAATATTGAAAATCACCTTCATTTCAACAACAACCTCAACGATGAAAAACACAAACAATTTCAACAAAAGCCTCAACAGTGAAAAACACCAAAAAATTCATCAACAACCTCAACATTCAAAAACGCCAACAAATTCAACAAAAACCTCAGCAATGAAAACACCAACAAATTCAACAACCTCAACATTGCAAAACACCAACAATTTCAACTGCAACCTCAACTTTGAAAAATACGAAAAAGATTTAAAAAAACCATTGATAACACCAATAATTTCAACAACATCAACTTTGAAAAACACCAGCAAATTCAACCACAACCTCAACATTGAAAATCACCAACAAAGTCAACAACAACCTCAACAATGAAAAACATCAACAAATTCAACAACAACCTCAACTTTCAAAAATACAAAAAGGTTCAACAAAATCAAAATTGATAACAACAACAAATTCAACAACAACCTCAATACTGAAAATCACCAACAAATTTAACAACAACCTCAACAATGAAAAACATCAGCAATTCAACAACAACCTCAACATTCAAAAACGCCAGCAAATTCAACAAAAACCTCAACAATTAAAAACACCAAAAAAGTCAACAACAACGTCAACTTTTAAAAATACCAACAAATTCAACAACCTCAACAATGAAAAACACCAACAAATTCAAAAACAAACTCAACATTGAAAATCACCAAAAAATTCAACAACAACCTCAACATTGAAAAACTCCAAAAATTCAATAACAAACTCAACATTGAAAATCACCAACAAATTCAACATAAACCTCAACAATGAAGAGCACCTAAAAATTCATCAACAACCTCAACATTCAAAAATACCATCAAATTCAACAACAACCTCAACAATGAAAATCACCAACAAATTCAACAAAATCCTCAACAATGAATAACACCGAAAAATTCATCAACAACCTCAACATTCAAAAACGCCAACAAATTCAACAAAAACCTCAACAATGAAAAACACCAACAAATTCAACAACAAACTCTACATTGAAAATCAACAAAAAATTCAACAACAGCCTCAACATTGAAAAACTCCAACAATTTCAACACAAACCTCAACAATGAAAAACACCAAAAAATTCAACAACAAACTCAACATTGAAAATCACCAACAAATTCAACAACAACATCATCTTTGAAAAACACCAACAAATTCAAAAACCTCAACTTTCAAAAGCACCAACAAATTCAACCACAACCTCAACATTGAAAATCACCAACAAATTCAAAAACAACCTCAACAATGAAAAACACCAACAAATTGAACAAAAACCTCAACAAGGATAAACACCGAAAGATTCATCAACAACCTCAACATTCAAAAACACCAACAACCTCAACAGAAACCTCAACAATGAAGAATTCCTAAAAATTCAACAACAACCTCAACATTGAAAATCACCAACAAATTCCACAAAAACCTCAACAATGAAAAACACCAAATAATGCATCAACAACCTCAACATTCAAAAACAACAAAAAATTCAACAAAAACCTCAACAATGAAAAACACCGAAAAATTCAACAACAACCTCAACTTTGAACAACACCAACAACTTCAACAACCTCAACTTTGAAAAACACCAACAATTTCAACTGCAACCTCAACTTTGAAACATAGGAAAATGATGAAAAAAACCATTGATAACACCAATGAATTCAAAAACCTCAACATTGAAAATCACCAACAAATTCAACAACAACCTCAGCAATGAAAAACAACAAAAAATGCAACAACAACCTCAACATTGAAAATCACCAACAAATTCAACAGCAACCTCAACTTTGAAAAACACCAACAGATTCAAAAACCTCAACATGGAAAAACAACAACAAATTGAAACAGAACCTCAATATTGAAAATCACCAACAAATTCAACAACAACCTCAACAATGAAAAACACAAACAATTTCAACAAAAACCTCAACAATGAAAAACACCAAAAAAGTTCATCAACAACCTCAACATTCAAAAACGCCAATAAATTCAACAAAAACCTCAACAATGAAAAACACCAAAAAATTCAACAACAACCTCAACATTGAAAATCACGAACAAATTCAACAAAAACCTCAACATTGCAAAACACCAACAATTTCAACCGCAACCTCATTTTTGAAAAATACAAAAAGGATTTAAAAAAACCATTGATAACACCAATGAATTCAACAACCTCAACATTGAAAATCACCAAAATATTCAACAACAACCTCAACAATGAAAAACACCAAAATATTCAACAACATTGAAAATCACCAACAAATTCAACAACAACATCAACTTTGAAAAACACCAACAAATTCAAAAACCTCAACATGGAAAAACAACAACAAATTGAACCAGAGCCTCAATATTGAAAATCACCTTCATTTCAACAACAACCTCAACGATGAAAAACACAAACAATTTCAACAAAAGCCTCAACAGTGAAAAACACCAAAAAATTCATCAACAACCTCAACATTCAAAAACGCCAACAAATTCAACAAAAACCTCAGCAATGAAAACACCAACAAATTCAACAACCTCAACATTGCAAAACACCAACAATTTCAACTGCAACCTCAACTTTGAAAAATACGAAAAAGATTTAAAAAAACCATTGATAACACCAATAATTTCAACAACATCAACTTTGAAAAACACCAGCAAATTCAACCACAACCTCAACATTGAAAATCACCAACAAAGTCAACAACAACCTCAACAATGAAAAACATCAACAAATTCAACAACAACCTCAACTTTCAAAAATACAAAAAGGTTCAACAAAATCAAAATTGATAACAACAACAAATTCAACAACAACCTCAATACTGAAAATCACCAACAAATTTAACAACAACCTCAACAATGAAAAACATCAGCAATTCAACAACAACCTCAACATTCAAAAACGCCAGCAAATTCAACAAAAACCTCAACAATTAAAAACACCAAAAAAGTCAACAACAACGTCAACTTTTAAAAATACCAACAAATTCAACAACCTCAACAATGAAAAACACCAACAAATTCAAAAACAAACTCAACATTGAAAATCACCAAAAAATTCAACAACAACCTCAACATTGAAAAACTCCAAAAATTCAATAACAAACTCAACATTGAAAATCACCAACAAATTCAACATAAACCTCAACAATGAAGAGCACCTAAAAATTCATCAACAACCTCAACATTCAAAAATACCATCAAATTCAACAACAACCTCAACAATGAAAATCACCAACAAATTCAACAAAATCCTCAACAATGAATAACACCGAAAAATTCATCAACAACCTCAACATTCAAAAACGCCAACAAATTCAACAAAAACCTCAACAATGAAAAACACCAACAAATTCAACAACAAACTCTACATTGAAAATCAACAAAAAATTCAACAACAGCCTCAACATTGAAAAACTCCAACAATTTCAACACAAACCTCAACAATGAAAAACACCAAAAAATTCAACAACAAACTCAACATTGAAAATCACCAACAAATTCAACAACAACATCATCTTTGAAAAACACCAACAAATTCAAAAACCTCAACTTTCAAAAGCACCAACAAATTCAACCACAACCTCAACATTGAAAATCACCAACAAATTCAAAAACAACCTCAACAATGAAAAACACCAACAAATTGAACAAAAACCTCAACAAGGATAAACACCGAAAGATTCATCAACAACCTCAACATTCAAAAACACCAACAACCTCAACAGAAACCTCAACAATGAAGAATTCCTAAAAATTCAACAACAACCTCAACATTGAAAATCACCAACAAATTCCACAAAAACCTCAACAATGAAAAACACCAAATAATGCATCAACAACCTCAACATTCAAAAACAACAAAAAATTCAACAAAAACCTCAACAATGAAAAACACCGAAAAATTCAACAACAACCTCAACTTTGAACAACACCAACAACTTCAACAACCTCAACTTTGAAAAACACCAACAATTTCAACTGCAACCTCAACTTTGAAACATAGGAAAATGATGAAAAAAACCATTGATAACACCAATGAATTCAAAAACCTCAACATTGAAAATCACCAACAAATTCAACAACAACCTCAGCAATGAAAAACAACAAAAAATGCAACAACAACCTCAACATTGAAAATCACCAACAAATTCAACAGCAACCTCAACTTTGAAAAACACCAACAGATTCAAAAACCTCAACATGGAAAAACAACAACAAATTGAAACAGAACCTCAATATTGAAAATCACCAACAAATTCAACAACAACCTCAACAATGAAAAACACAAACAATTTCAACAAAAACCTCAACAATGAAAAACACCAAAAAAGTTCATCAACAACCTCAACATTCAAAAACGCCAATAAATTCAACAAAAACCTCAACAATGAAAAACACCGAAAAATTCAACAACAACCTCAACATTGAAAATCACGAACAAATTCAACAAAAACCTCAACATTGCAAAACACCAACAATTTCAACTGCAACCTCATTTTTGAAAAATACAAAAAAGGATTTAAAAAAACCATTGATAACACCAATGAATTCAACAACCTCAACATTGAAAATCACCAAAATATTCAACAACAACCTCAACAATGAAAAACACCAAAATATTCAACAACATTGAAAATCACCAACAAATTCAACAACAACATCAACTTTGAAAAACACCAACAAATTCAAAAACCTCAACATGGAAAAACAACAACAAATTGAACCAGAGCCTCAATATTGAAAATCACCAACAAATTCAACAACAACCTCAACAATGAAAAACACAAACAATTTCAACAAAAACCTCAACAGTGAAAAACACCAAAAAATTCATCAACAACCTCAACATTCAAAAACGCCAACAAATTCAACAAAAACCTCAACAATGAAAAACACCAAAAAATTCAACGACAACCACAACATTGAAAATCACCAACAAATTCAACAAAAACCTCAACAATGAAAAACACCAAAAAATTCAACAACAACCACAACTTTGAAAAACACCAACAAATTCAACAACCTCAACATTGCAAATCACCAACAAATTCAACTGCAACCTCAACTTTGAAAAACACAAAAAGGATTAAAAAAAACCATTGATAACACCAACAAATTGAACAAAAACCTCAACAAGGAAAAACACCGAAAGATTCATCAACAACCTCAACATTCAAAAACACCAACAAATTCAACAGAAACCACAACAATGAAAAACACCCAAAAATTCAACAACAACCTCAACATTGAAAGTCACCAACAAATTCAACAAAAACCTCAACAATGAAAACTACCAAATAATGCATCAACAACCTCAACATTCAGAAACACCAAAAAATTCAACAAAAACCTCAACAATGAAAAGCACCGAAAAATTCAACAACAACCTCAACATTGAAAAACACCAACAAATTCAACTGCAAGCTCAACTTTGAAAAGAACAAAAATGATCAAAAAAACCATTGATAACACCAATGAATTCAACAACCTCAACATTGAAAATCACCAACAAATTCAACAACAAACTCAGCAATGAAAAGCATCAAAAAACTCAACAACAACCTCAACATTGAAAATCACCAACAAATTCAACAACAACCTCAACTTTGAAAAACACTAACAAATTCAAAAGGCTCAACATGGAAAAACACCAACAAATTCAACCAGATCCTCAATATTGAAAATCACCAACAAATTCAACAACAACCTCAACAATGAAAAACACCAAAAAATTCAACAACAACCTCAACTTTGAAAAACACCAACAAATTCAACAACCTCAACATTGCAAAACACCAACAATTTCAACTGCAACCTCCACTTTGCAAAATACAAAACGGATTTAAAAAAACCATTGATAACACCAAAAATTTCAAAAACATCAACTTTGAAAAACAGCAACAAATTCAACCACAACCACAACATTGAAAATCACCAACAAAGTCAACAACAACCTCAACAATGAAAAGCACCAACAAATTCAACAAAAACCTCAACAATGAAAAACACTAACAAATTCAACAACAACCTCAACTTTCAAAAATACATAAAGGTTCAACAAAATAAAAATTGATAACAACAACAAATTCAACAACATCGTCAATATTGAAAATCACCAACAAATTTAACAACAACCTCAACAATGAAAAACATCAAACAATTCAACAACAACCTCAACATTAAAAAACACCAACAAATTCAACAACAACTTTAACAATGAAAAACACCAAAAAATTCATCAACAACCTCAACATTCAAAAACAGCAACAAATTCAACAAAAACCTCAACAATTCAGAACACCAAAAAATTCAACAACAACGTCAACTTTGAAAAATACCAACAAATTCAACACCCTCAAGAATGAAAAACACCAACAAATTCAACAACAAACTCAACATTGAAAATCACCAAAAAATTCAACAACAACCTCAACATTGAAAAACTCCAACAATTTCAACAACAACCTCAACAATGAAAAACACCAAAAAATTCAACAACAAACTCAACATTGAAAATCACCAACAAATTCAACAACATCAACCTTGAAAAACACCATCAAATTCAACATGGAAAAACAACAACAAATTGAACCAGAACCTCAATATTGAAAATCACCATCAATTCAACAACAACCTCAACAATGAAATACACCAATAAATTCAACAAAAACCTCAACAATGAAAAACACCAACAAATTCAACAACAAACTCAGCTTTGAAAAACACCAACAAATTCAACAACCTCAATATTGAAAATCACCAACAAATTCAACAACAACCTCAACAATGAAAAACACAAACAATTTCAACAAAAACCTCAACAGTGAAAAACACCAAAAAATTCATCAACAACCTCAACATTCAAAAACGCCAACAAATTCAACAAAAACCTCAACAATGAAAAACACCAAAAAATTCAACGACAACCACAACATTGAAAATCACCAACAAATTCAACAAAAACCTCAACAATGAAAAACACCGAAAAATTCAGCAACAACCTCAACTTTGAACAACACCAACAACTTCAACAACCTCAACATTGAAAAACACCAACAATTTCAACTGCAACCTCAACTTTGAAACATAGATAAATGATCAAACAAAACCATTGATAACACTAATTAATTCAACAAACTCAACATTCAAAATCACCAACAAATTCAACAACAACCTCAGTATTGAAAAACATCAAAAAATGCAACAACAACCTCAACTTTGAAAAACACCAAAAATTCAAAACCCTCAACATGGAAAAACAACAACAAATTGAACCAGAGCCTCAATATTGAAAATCACCAACAAATTCAACAACAACCTCAACAATGAAAAACACTAACAATTTCAACAGAAACCTCAACAATGAAAAACACCAAAAAATTCATCAACAACCTCAACATTCAAAAACGCCAACAAATTCAACAAAAACCTCAACAATGAAAAACACCAAAAAATTCAACAACAACCTCAACATTGAAAATCACCAACAAATTCAACAAAAACCTCAACAATGAATAACACCAAAAAATTCAACAACAACCTCAACTTTGAACAACACCAACAACTTCAACAACCTCAACTTTGAAAAACACCAACAATTTCAACTGCAACCTCAACTTTGAAACATAGGAAAATGATGAAAAAAACCATTGATAACACCAATGAATTCAAAAACCTCAACATTGAAAATCACCAACAAATTCAACAACAACCTCAGCAATGAAAAACAACAAAAAATGCAACAACAACCTCAACATTGAAAATCACCAACAAATTCAACAGCAACCTCAACTTTGAAAAACACCAACAGATTCAAAAACCTCAACATGGAAAAACAACAACAAATTGAAACAGAACCTCAATATTGAAAATCACCAACAAATTCAACAACAACCTCAACAATGAAAAACACAAACAATTTCAACAGAAACCTCAACAATGAAAAACACCAAAAAATTCATCAACAACCTCAACATTCAAAAACGCCAACAAATTCAACAAAAACCTCAACAATGAAAAACACCAAAAAATTCAACAACAACCTCAACATTGAAAATCACCAACAAATTCAACAAAAACCTCAACAATGAATAACACCAAAAAAATCAACAACAACCTCAACTTTGAAAAACACCAACAAATTCAACAACCTCAACATTGCAAATCACCAACAATTTCAACTGCAACCTCAACTGTGAAAAATACGACAAAGATTTTAAAAAACCATTGTAAAAACAATAATTTCAAAAACATCAACTTTGAAAAACACCAGCAAATTCAACCACAACCTCAACATTGAAAAACACCAACAAATTCAACAACAAACTTAGCTTTGAAAAACACCAACAAATTCAACAACAACCTCAACTTTCAAAAATACAAAAAGGTTCAACAAAATAAAAATTCATAACAACAACAAATTCAACAACAACCTCAATATTGAAAATCAACAACAAATTTAACAACAACCACAACAATGAAAAACATCAAACAATTCAACAACAACCTCAACATTCAAAAACACCAACAAATTCAACAACAACCTCAACAATGAAAAACACTTAAAAAATTCTTCAACAACTTCAACATTCAAATAGAGCAACAAATTCAACAAAATGCTTAACAATTAAAAACACCAACAAATTCAACAACAACGTCAACTTTGAAAAATACCAACAAATTCAACAACCTCAACAATGAAAAACACCAACAAATTCAACAACAAACTCTACATTGAAAATCAACAAAAAATTCAACAACAGCCTCAACATTGAAAAACTCCAACAATTTCAACACAAACCTCAACAATGAAAAACACCAAAAAATTCAACAACAAACTCAACATTGAAAATCACCAACAAATTCAACAACAACATCATCTTTGAAAAACACCAACAAATTCAAAAACCTCAACTTTCAAAAGCACCAACAAATTCAACCACAACCTCAACATTGAAAATCACCAACAAATTCAAAAACAACCTCAACAATGAAAAACACCAACAAATTGAACAAAAACCTCAACAAGGATAAACACCGAAAGATTCATCAACAACCTCAACATTCAAAAACACCAACAACCTCAACAGAAACCTCAACAATGAAGAATTCCTAAAAATTCAACAACAACCTCAACATTGAAAATCACCAACAAATTCCACAAAAACCTCAACAATGAAAAACACCAAATAATGCATCAACAACCTCAACATTCAAAAACAACAAAAAATTCAACAAAAACCTCAACAATGAAAAACACCGAAAAATTCAACAACAACCTCAACTTTGAACAACACCAACAACTTCAACAACCTCAACTTTGAAAAACACCAACAATTTCAACTGCAACCTCAACTTTGAAACATAGGAAAATGATGAAAAAAACCATTGATAACACCAATGAATTCAAAAACCTCAACATTGAAAATCACCAACAAATTCAACAACAACCTCAGCAATGAAAAACAACAAAAAATGCAACAACAACCTCAACATTGAAAATCACCAACAAATTCAACAGCAACCTCAACTTTGAAAAACACCAACAGATTCAAAAACCTCAACATGGAAAAACAACAACAAATTGAAACAGAACCTCAATATTGAAAATCACCAACAAATTCAACAACAACCTCAACAATGAAAAACACAAACAATTTCAACAAAAACCTCAACAATGAAAAACACCAAAAAAGTTCATCAACAACCTCAACATTCAAAAACGCCAATAAATTCAACAAAAACCTCAACAATGAAAAACACCGAAAAATTCAACAACAACCTCAACATTGAAAATCACGAACAAATTCAACAAAAACCTCAACATTGCAAAACACCAACAATTTCAACCGCAACCTCATTATTGAAAAATACAAAAAAGGATTTAAAAAAACCATTGATAACACCAATGAATTCAACAACCTCAACATTGAAAATCACCAAAATATTCAACAACAACCTCAACAATGAAAAACACCAAAATATTCAACAACATTGAAAATCACCAACAAATTCAACAACAACATCAACTTTGAAAAACACCAACAAATTCAAAAACCTCAACATGGAAAAACAACAACAAATTGAACCAGAGCCTCAATATTGAAAATCACCAACAAATTCAACAACAACCTCAACAATGAAAAACACAAACAATTTCAACAAAAACCTCAACAGTGAAAAACACCAAAAAATTCATCAACAACCTCAACATTCAAAAACGCCAACAAATTCAACAAAAACCTCAACAATGAAAAACACCAAAAAATTCAACGACAACCACAACATTGAAAATCACCAACAAATTCAACAAAAACCTCAACAATGAAAAACACCAAAAAATTCAACAACAACCACAACTTTGAAAAACACCAACAAATTCAACAACCTCAACATTGCAAATCACCAACAAATTCAACTGCAACCTCAACTTTGAAAAACACAAAAAGGATTAAAAAAAACCATTGATAACACCAACAAATTGAACAAAAACCTCAACAAGGAAAAACACCGAAAGATTCATCAACAACCTCAACATTCAAAAACACCAACAAATTCAACAGAAACCACAACAATGAAAAACACCCAAAAATTCAACAACAACCTCAACATTGAAAGTCACCAACAAATTCAACAAAAACCTCAACAATGAAAACTACCAAATAATGCATCAACAACCTCAACATTCAGAAACACCAAAAAATTCAACAAAAACCTCAACAATGAAAAGCACCGAAAAATTCAACAACAACCTCAACATTGAAAAACACCAACAAATTCAACTGCAAGCTCAACTTTGAAAAGAACAAAAATGATCAAAAAAAACCATTGATAACACCAATGAATTCAACAACCTCAACATTGAAAATCACCAACAAATTCAACAACAAACTAAGCAATGAAAAGCATCAATAAACTCAACAACAACCTCAACATTGAAAATCACCAACAAATTCAACAACAACCTCAACTTTGAAAAACACTAACAAATTCAAAAGGCTCAACATGGAAAAACACCAACAAATTCAACCAGATCCTCAATATTGAAAATCACCAACAAGTTCAACAACAACCTCAACAATGAAGAGCACCTAAAAATTCATCAACAACCTCAACATTCAAAAATACCATCAAATTCAACAACAACCTCAACAATGAAAATCACCAACAAATTCAACAAAATCCTCAACAATGAATAACACCGAAAAATTCATCAACAACCTCAACATTCAAAAACGCCCAACAAATTCAACAAAAACCTCAGCAATGAAACACCAACAAATTCAACAACCTCAACATTGCAAAACACCAACAATTTCAACTGCAACCTCAACTAAGAAAATACGAAAAGATTAAAAAACATGATAACACCAAAATAACATCAACTTTGAAAACACCAGCAATCACCAACATTATCAAAGTCACACAACTTAAACAATTGCAACAACCAACAAAGTCAACAACAACTTCAACAATGAAAAACATCAACAAATTCAACAACAACCTCAACTTTCAAAAATACAAAAAGGTTCAACAAAATCAAAATTGATAACAACAACAAATTCAACAACAACCTCAATACTGAAAATCACCAACAAATTTAACAACAACCTCAACAATGAAAAACATCAGCAATTCAACAACAACCTCAACATTCAAAAACGCCAGCAAATTCAACAAAAACCTCAACAATTAAAAACACCAAAAAAGTCAACAACAACGTCAACTTTTAAAAATACCAACAAATTCAACAACCTCAACAATGAAAAACACCAACAAATTCAAAAACAAACTCAACATTGAAAATCACCAAAAAATTCAACAACAACCTCAACATTGAAAAACTCCAAAAATTCAATAACAAACTCAACATTGAAAATCACCAACAAATTCAACATAAACCTCAACAATGAAGAGCACCTAAAAATTCATCAACAACCTCAACATTCAAAAATACCATCAAATTCAACAACAACCTCAACAATGAAAATCACCAACAAATTCAACAAAATCCTCAACAATGAATAACACCGAAAAATTCATCAACAACCTCAACATTCAAAAACGCCAACAAATTCAACAAAAACCTCAACAATGAAAAACACCAACAAATTCAACAACAAACTCTACATTGAAAATCAACAAAAAATTCAACAACAGCCTCAACATTGAAAAACTCCAACAATTTCAACACAAACCTCAACAATGAAAAACACCAAAAAATTCAACAACAAACTCAACATTGAAAATCACCAACAAATTCAACAACAACATCATCTTTGAAAAACACCAACAAATTCAAAAACCTCAACTTTCAAAAGCACCAACAAATTCAACCACAACCTCAACATTGAAAATCACCAACAAATTCAAAAACAACCTCAACAATGAAAAACACCAACAAATTGAACAAAAACCTCAACAAGGATAAACACCGAAAGATTCATCAACAACCTCAACATTCAAAAACACCAACAACCTCAACAGAAACCTCAACAATGAAGAATTCCTAAAAATTCAACAACAACCTCAACATTGAAAATCACCAACAAATTCCACAAAAACCTCAACAATGAAAAACACCAAATAATGCATCAACAACCTCAACATTCAAAAACAACAAAAAATTCAACAAAAACCTCAACAATGAAAAACACCGAAAAATTCAACAACAACCTCAACTTTGAACAACACCAACAACTTCAACAACCTCAACTTTGAAAAACACCAACAATTTCAACTGCAACCTCAACTTTGAAACATAGGAAAATGATGAAAAAAACCATTGATAACACCAATGAATTCAAAAACCTCAACATTGAAAATCACCAAACAAATTCAACAACAACCTCAGCAATGAAAAACAACAAAATATGCAACAACAACCTCAACATTGAAAATCACCAACAAATTCAACAGCAACCTCAACTTTGAAAAACACCAACAGATTCAAAAACCTCAACATGGAAAAACAACAACAAATTGAAACAGAACCTCAATATTGAAAATCACCAACAAATTCAACAACAACCTCAACAATGAAAAACACAAACAATTTCAACAAAAACCTCAACAATGAAAAACACCAAAAAAGTTCATCAACAACCTCAACATTCAAAAACGCCAATAAATTCAACAAAAACCTCAACAATGAAAAACACCAAAAAATTCAACAACAACCTCAACATTGAAAATCACGAACAAATTCAACAAAAACCTCAACATTGCAAAACACCAACAATTTCAACCGCAACCTCATTTTTGAAAAATACAAAAAAGGATTTAAAAAAACCATTGATAACACCAATGAATTCAACAACCTCAACATTGAAAATCACCAAAATATTCAACAACAACCTCAACAATGAAAAACACCAAAATATTCAACAACATTGAAAATCACCAACAAATTCAACAACAACATCAACTTTGAAAAACACCAACAAATTCAAAAACCTCAACATGGAAAAACAACAACAAATTGAACCAGAGCCTCAATATTGAAAATCACCTTCATTTCAACAACAACCTCAACGATGAAAAACACAAACAATTTCAACAAAAGCCTCAACAGTGAAAAACACCAAAAAATTCATCAACAACCTCAACATTCAAAAACGCCAACAAATTCAACAAAAACCTCAGCAATGAAAACACCAACAAATTCAACAACCTCAACATTGCAAAACACCAACAATTTCAACTGCAACCTCAACTTTGAAAAATACGAAAAAGATTTAAAAAAACCATTGATAACACCAATAATTTCAACAACATCAACTTTGAAAAACACCAGCAAATTCAACCACAACCTCAACATTGAAAATCACCAACAAAGTCAACAACAACCTCAACAATGAAAAACATCAACAAATTCAACAACAACCTCAACTTTCAAAAATACAAAAAGGTTCAACAAAATCAAAATTGATAACAACAACAAATTCAACAACAACCTCAATACTGAAAATCACCAACAAATTTAACAACAACCTCAACAATGAAAAACATCAGCAATTCAACAACAACCTCAACATTCAAAAACGCCAGCAAATTCAACAAAAACCTCAACAATTAAAAACACCAAAAAAGTCAACAACAACGTCAACTTTTAAAAATACCAACAAATTCAACAACCTCAACAATGAAAAACACCAACAAATTCAAAAACAAACTCAACATTGAAAATCACCAAAAAATTCAACAACAACCTCAACATTGAAAAACTCCAAAAATTCAATAACAAACTCAACATTGAAAATCACCAACAAATTCAACATAAACCTCAACAATGAAGAGCACCTAAAAATTCATCAACAACCTCAACATTCAAAAATACCATCAAATTCAACAACAACCTCAACAATGAAAATCACCAACAAATTCAACAAAATCCTCAACAATGAATAACACCGAAAAATTCATCAACAACCTCAACATTCAAAAACGCCAACAAATTCAACAAAAACCTCAACAATGAAAAACACCAACAAATTCAACAACAAACTCTACATTGAAAATCAACAAAAAATTCAACAACAGCCTCAACATTGAAAAACTCCAACAATTTCAACACAAACCTCAACAATGAAAAACACCAAAAAATTCAACAACAAACTCAACATTGAAAATCACCAACAAATTCAACAACAACATCATCTTTGAAAAACACCAACAAATTCAAAAACCTCAACTTTCAAAAGCACCAACAAATTCAACCACAACCTCAACATTGAAAATCACCAACAAATTCAAAAACAACCTCAACAATGAAAAACACCAACAAATTGAACAAAAACCTCAACAAGGATAAACACCGAAAGATTCATCAACAACCTCAACATTCAAAAACACCAACAACCTCAACAGAAACCTCAACAATGAAGAATTCCTAAAAATTCAACAACAACCTCAACATTGAAAATCACCAACAAATTCCACAAAAACCTCAACAATGAAAAACACCAAATAATGCATCAACAACCTCAACATTCAAAAACAACAAAAAATTCAACAAAAACCTCAACAATGAAAAACACCGAAAAATTCAACAACAACCTCAACTTTGAACAACACCAACAACTTCAACAACCTCAACTTTGAAAAACACCAACAATTTCAACTGCAACCTCAACTTTGAAACATAGGAAAATGATGAAAAAAACCATTGATAACACCAATGAATTCAAAAACCTCAACATTGAAAATCACCAACAAATTCAACAACAACCTCAGCAATGAAAAACAACAAAAAATGCAACAACAACCTCAACATTGAAAATCACCAACAAATTCAACAGCAACCTCAACTTTGAAAAACACCAACAGATTCAAAAACCTCAACATGGAAAAACAACAACAAATTGAAACAGAACCTCAATATTGAAAATCACCAACAAATTCAACAACAACCTCAACAATGAAAAACACAAACAATTTCAACAAAAACCTCAACAATGAAAAACACCAAAAAAGTTCATCAACAACCTCAACATTCAAAAACGCCAATAAATTCAACAAAAACCTCAACAATGAAAAACACCAAAAAATTCAACAACAACCTCAACATTGAAAATCACGAACAAATTCAACAAAAACCTCAACATTGCAAAACACCAACAATTTCAACCGCAACCTCATTTTTGAAAAATACAAAAAGGATTTAAAAAAACCATTGATAACACCAATGAATTCAACAACCTCAACATTGAAAATCACCAAAATATTCAACAACAACCTCAACAATGAAAAACACCAAAATATTCAACAACATTGAAAATCACCAACAAATTCAACAACAACATCAACTTTGAAAAACACCAACAAATTCAAAAACCTCAACATGGAAAAACAACAACAAATTGAACCAGAGCCTCAATATTGAAAATCACCTTCATTTCAACAACAACCTCAACGATGAAAAACACAAACAATTTCAACAAAAGCCTCAACAGTGAAAAACACCAAAAAATTCATCAACAACCTCAACATTCAAAAACGCCAACAAATTCAACAAAAACCTCAGCAATGAAAACACCAACAAATTCAACAACCTCAACATTGCAAAACACCAACAATTTCAACTGCAACCTCAACTTTGAAAAATACGAAAAAGATTTAAAAAAACCATTGATAACACCAATAATTTCAACAACATCAACTTTGAAAAACACCAGCAAATTCAACCACAACCTCAACATTGAAAATCACCAACAAAGTCAACAACAACCTCAACAATGAAAAACATCAACAAATTCAACAACAACCTCAACTTTCAAAAATACAAAAAGGTTCAACAAAATCAAAATTGATAACAACAACAAATTCAACAACAACCTCAATACTGAAAATCACCAACAAATTTAACAACAACCTCAACAATGAAAAACATCAGCAATTCAACAACAACCTCAACATTCAAAAACGCCAGCAAATTCAACAAAAACCTCAACAATTAAAAACACCAAAAAAGTCAACAACAACGTCAACTTTTAAAAATACCAACAAATTCAACAACCTCAACAATGAAAAACACCAACAAATTCAAAAACAAACTCAACATTGAAAATCACCAAAAAATTCAACAACAACCTCAACATTGAAAAACTCCAAAAATTCAATAACAAACTCAACATTGAAAATCACCAACAAATTCAACATAAACCTCAACAATGAAGAGCACCTAAAAATTCATCAACAACCTCAACATTCAAAAATACCATCAAATTCAACAACAACCTCAACAATGAAAATCACCAACAAATTCAACAAAATCCTCAACAATGAATAACACCGAAAAATTCATCAACAACCTCAACATTCAAAAACGCCAACAAATTCAACAAAAACCTCAACAATGAAAAACACCAACAAATTCAACAACAAACTCTACATTGAAAATCAACAAAAAATTCAACAACAGCCTCAACATTGAAAAACTCCAACAATTTCAACACAAACCTCAACAATGAAAAACACCAAAAAATTCAACAACAAACTCAACATTGAAAATCACCAACAAATTCAACAACAACATCATCTTTGAAAAACACCAACAAATTCAAAAACCTCAACTTTCAAAAGCACCAACAAATTCAACCACAACCTCAACATTGAAAATCACCAACAAATTCAAAAACAACCTCAACAATGAAAAACACCAACAAATTGAACAAAAACCTCAACAAGGATAAACACCGAAAGATTCATCAACAACCTCAACATTCAAAAACACCAACAACCTCAACAGAAACCTCAACAATGAAGAATTCCTAAAAATTCAACAACAACCTCAACATTGAAAATCACCAACAAATTCCACAAAAACCTCAACAATGAAAAACACCAAATAATGCATCAACAACCTCAACATTCAAAAACAACAAAAAATTCAACAAAAACCTCAACAATGAAAAACACCGAAAAATTCAACAACAACCTCAACTTTGAACAACACCAACAACTTCAACAACCTCAACTTTGAAAAACACCAACAATTTCAACTGCAACCTCAACTTTGAAACATAGGAAAATGATGAAAAAAACCATTGATAACACCAATGAATTCAAAAACCTCAACATTGAAAATCACCAACAAATTCAACAACAACCTCAGCAATGAAAAACAACAAAAAATGCAACAACAACCTCAACATTGAAAATCACCAACAAATTCAACAGCAACCTCAACTTTGAAAAACACCAACAGATTCAAAAACCTCAACATGGAAAAACAACAACAAATTGAAACAGAACCTCAATATTGAAAATCACCAACAAATTCAACAACAACCTCAACAATGAAAAACACAAACAATTTCAACAAAAACCTCAACAATGAAAAACACCAAAAAAGTTCATCAACAACCTCAACATTCAAAAACGCCAATAAATTCAACAAAAACCTCAACAATGAAAAACACCAAAAAATTCAACAACAACCTCAACATTGAAAATCACGAACAAATTCAACAAAAACCTCAACATTGCAAAACACCAACAATTTCAACCGCAACCTCATTTTTGAAAAATACAAAAAGGATTTAAAAAAACCATTGATAACACCAATGAATTCAACAACCTCAACATTGAAAATCACCAAAATATTCAACAACAACCTCAACAATGAAAAACACCAAAATATTCAACAACATTGAAAATCACCAACAAATTCAACAACAACATCAACTTTGAAAAACACCAACAAATTCAAAAACCTCAACATGGAAAAACAACAACAAATTGAACCAGAGCCTCAATATTGAAAATCACCAACAAATTCAACAACAACCTCAACAATGAAAAACACAAACAATTTCAACAAAAACCTCAACAGTGAAAAACACCAAAAAATTCATCAACAACCTCAACATTCAAAAACGCCAACAAATTCAACAAAAACCTCAACAATGAAAAACACCAAAAAATTCAACGACAACCACAACATTGAAAATCACCAACAAATTCAACAAAAACCTCAACAATGAAAAACACCAAAAAATTCAACAACAACCACAACTTTGAAAAACACCAACAAATTCAACAACCTCAACATTGCAAATCACCAACAAATTCAACTGCAACCTCAACTTTGAAAAACACAAAAAGGATTAAAAAAAACCATTGATAACACCAACAAATTGAACAAAAACCTCAACAAGGAAAAACACCGAAAGATTCATCAACAACCTCAACATTCAAAAACACCAACAAATTCAACAGAAACCACAACAATGAAAAACACCCAAAAATTCAACAACAACCTCAACATTGAAAGTCACCAACAAATTCAACAAAAACCTCAACAATGAAAACTACCAAATAATGCATCAACAACCTCAACATTCAGAAACACCAAAAAATTCAACAAAAACCTCAACAATGAAAAGCACCGAAAAATTCAACAACAACCTCAACATTGAAAAACACCAACAAATTCAACTGCAAGCTCAACTTTGAAAAGAACAAAAATGATCAAAAAAAACCATTGATAACACCAATGAATTCAACAACCTCAACATTGAAAATCACCAACAAATTCAACAACAAACTAAGCAATGAAAAGCATCAATAAACTCAACAACAACCTCAACATTGAAAATCACCAACAAATTCAACAACAACCTCAACTTTGAAAAACACTAACAAATTCAAAAGGCTCAACATGGAAAAACACCAACAAATTCAACCAGATCCTCAATATTGAAAATCACCAACAAATTCAACAACAACCTCAACAATGAAAAACATCAACAAATTCAACAACAACCTCAACTTTCAAAAATACAAAAAGGTTCAACAAAATCAAAATTGATAACAACAACAAATTCAACAACAACCTCAATACTGAAAATCACCAACAAATTTAACAACAACCTCAACAATGAAAAACATCAGCAATTCAACAACAACCTCAACATTCAAAAACGCCAGCAAATTCAACAAAAACCTCAACAATTAAAAACACCAAAAAAGTCAACAACAACGTCAACTTTTAAAAATACCAACAAATTCAACAACCTCAACAATGAAAAACACCAACAAATTCAAAAACAAACTCAACATTGAAAATCACCAAAAAATTCAACAACAACGTCAACATTGAAAAACTCCAAAAATTCAATAACAAACTCAACATTGAAAATCACCAACAAGTTCAACATAAACCTCAACAATGAAGAGCACCTAAAAATTCATCAACAACCTCAACATTCAAAAATACCATCAAATTCAACAACAACCTCAACAATGAAAATCACCAACAAATTCAACAAAATCCTCAACAATGAATAACACCGAAAAATTCATCAACAACCTCAACATTCAAAAACGCCAACAAATTCAACAAAAACCTCAACAATGAAAAACACCAAAAAATTAAACGACAACCACAACATTGAAAATCACCAACAAATTCAACAAAGACCTCAACAATGAAAAACACCAAAAATTCAACAACCTCAACATTGCAAATCACCAACAATTTCAACTGCAACCTCAACTTTGAAAAAAAGAAAAAGATTTTAAAAAACCATTGATAACACCAATAATTTCAACAACATCAACTTTGAAAAACACCAGCAAATTCAACCACAACCTCAACATTGAAAAACACCAACAAATTCAACAACAAACTCAGCTGTGAAAAACACCAACAAATTCAACAACAACCTCAACTTTCAAAAATACAAAAAGGTTCAACAAAATAAAAATTCATAACAACAACAAATTCAACAACAACCTCAATATTGAAAATCAACAACAAATTTAACAACAACCACAACAATGAAAAACATCAAACAATTCAACAACAACCTCAACATTCAAAAACACCAACAAATTCAACAACAACCTCAACAATGAAAAACACTTAAAAATTCTTCAACAACTTCAACATTCATAAACAGCAACAA
Organism: Cetorhinus maximus; assembly: GCF_964194155.1. Classification (NCBI taxonomy): domain Eukaryota; kingdom Metazoa; phylum Chordata; class Chondrichthyes; order Lamniformes; family Cetorhinidae; genus Cetorhinus; species Cetorhinus maximus. Next base: position 1,879,783 of record NW_027596101.1, on the reverse strand, counting down.
ATTCAACAAAATCCTCAACAATTAAAAACACCAACAAATCAACAACAACGTCAACTTTGAAAAATACCAACAAATTCAACAACCTCAACAATGAAAAACACCAACAAATTCAACAACAAACTCTACATTGAAAATCAACAAAAAATTCAACAACAGCCTCAACATTGAAAAACTCCAACAATTTCAACACAAACCTCAACAATGAAAAACACCAAAAAATTCAACAACAAACTCTACATTGAAAATCACCAACAAATTCAACAACAACATCATCTTTGAAAAACACCAACAAATTCAAAAACCTCAACTTTCAAAAGCACCAACAAATTCAACCACAACCTCAACATTGAAAATCACCAACAAATTCAAAAACAACCTCAACAATGAAAAACACCAACAAATTGAACAAAAACCTCAACAAGGATAAACACCGAAAGATTCATCAACAACCTCAACATTCAAAAACACCAACAACCTCAACAGAAACCTCAACAATGAAGAATTCCTAAAAATTCAACAACAACCTCAACATTGAAAATCACCAACAAATTCCACAAAAACCTCAACAATGAAAAACACCAAATAATGCATCAACAACCTCAACATTCAAAAACAACAAAAAATTCAACAAAAACCTCAACAATGAAAAACACCGAAAAATTCAACAACAACCTCAACTTTGAACAACACCAACAACTTCAACAACCTCAACTTTGAAAAACACCAACAATTTCAACTGCAACCTCAACTTTGAAACATAGGAAAATGATGAAAAAAACCATTGATAACACCAATGAATTCAAAAACCTCAACATTGAAAATCACCAACAAATTCAACAACAACCTCAGCAATGAAAAACAACAAAAAATGCAACAACAACCTCAACATTGAAAATCACCAACAAATTCAACAGCAACCTCAACTTTGAAAAACACCAACAGATTCAAAAACCTCAACATGGAAAAACAACAACAAATTGAAACAGAACCTCAATATTGAAAATCACCAACAAATTCAACAACAACCTCAACAATGAAAAACACAAACAATTTCAACAAAAACCTCAACAATGAAAAACACCAAAAAAGTTCATCAACAACCTCAACATTCAAAAACGCCAATAAATTCAACAAAAACCTCAACAATGAAAAACACCAAAAAATTCAACAACAACCTCAACATTGAAAATCACGAACAAATTCAACAAAAACCTCAACATTGCAAAACACCAACAATTTCAACCGCAACCTCATTTTTGAAAAATACAAAAAAGGATTTAAAAAAACCATTGATAACACCAATGAATTCAACAACCTCAACATTGAAAATCACCAAAATATTCAACAACAACCTCAACAATGAAAAACACCAAAATATTCAACAACATTGAAAATCACCAACAAATTCAACAACAACATCAACTTTGAAAAACACCAACAAATTCAAAAACCTCAACATGGAAAAACAACAACAAATTGAACCAGAGCCTCAATATTGAAAATCACCAACAAATTCAACAACAACCTCAACAATGAAAAACACAAACAATTTCAACAAAAACCTCAACAGTGAAAAACACCAAAAAATTCATCAACAACCTCAACATTCAAAAACGCCAACAAATTCAACAAAAACCTCAACAATGAAAAACACCAAAAAATTCAACGACAACCACAACATTGAAAATCACCAACAAATTCAACAAAAACCTCAACAATGAAAAACACCAAAAAATTCAACAACAACCACAACTTTGAAAAACACCAACAAATTCAACAACCTCAACATTGCAAATCACCAACAAATTCAACTGCAACCTCAACTTTGAAAAACACAAAAAGGATTAAAAAAAACCATTGATAACACCAACAAATTGAACAAAAACCTCAACAAGGAAAAACACCGAAAGATTCATCAACAACCTGAACATTCAAAAACACCAACAAATTCAACAGAAACCACAACAATGAAAAACACCCAAAAATTCAACAACAACCTCAACATTGAAAGTCACCAACAAATTCAACAAAAACCTCAACAATGAAAACTACCAAATAATGCATCAACAACCTCAACATTCAGAAACACCAAAAAATTCAACAACAACCTCAACATTGAAAAACACCAACAAATTCAAATGCAAGCTCAACTTTGAAAAGAACAAAAATGATCAAAAAAAACCATTGATAACACCAATGAATTCAACAACCTCAACATTGAAAATCACCAACAAATTCAACAACAAACTAAGCAATGAAAAGCATCAAAAAACTCAACAACAACCTCAACATTGAAAATCACCAACAAATTCAACAACAACCTCAACTTTGAAAAACACTAACAAATTCAAAAGGCTCAACATGGAAAAACACCAACAAATTCAACCAGATCCTCAATATTGAAAATCACCAAAAAATTCAACAACAACCTCAACAATGAATAACATCAACAAATTCAACAACAACCTCAACTTTCAAAAATACAAAAAGGTTCAACAAAATCAAAATTGATAACAACAACAAATTCTACAACAACCTCAACAATGAAAAACATCAGCAATTCAACAACAACCTCAACATTCAAAAACGCCAGCAAATTCAACAAAAACCTCAACAATTAAAAACACCAAAAAAGTCAACAACAACGTCAACTTTTAAAAATACCAACAAATTCAACAACCTCAACAATGAAAAACACCAACAAATTCAAAAACAAACTCAACATTGAAAATCACCAAAAAATTCAACAACAACCTCAACATTGAAAAACTCCAAAAATTCAATAACAAACTCAACATTGAAAATCACCAACAAATTCAACATAAACCTCAACAATGAAGAGCACCTAAAAATTCATCAACAACCTCAACATTCAAAAATACCATCAAATTCAACAACAACCTCAACAATGAAAATCACCAACAAATTCAACAAAATCCTCAACAATGAATAACACCGAAAAATTCATCAACAACCTCAACATTCAAAAACGCCAACAAATTCAACAAAAACCTCAACAATGAAAAACACCAAAAAATTCAACGACAACCACAACATTGAAAATCACCAACAAATTCAACAAAGACCTCAACAATGAAAAACACCAAAAATTCAACAACAACCTCAACTTTGAAAAACACCAACAAATTCAACAACCTCAACATTGCAAATCACCAACAATTTCAACTGCAACCTCAACTTTGAAAAAAAGAAAAAGATTTTAAAAAACCATTGATAACACCAATAATTTCAACAACATCAACTTTGAAAAACACCAGCAAATTCAACCACAACCTCAACATTGAAAAACACCAACAAATTCAACAACAAACTCAGCTGTGAAAAACACCAACAAATTCAACAACAACCTCAACTTTCAAAAATACAAAAAGGTTCAACAAAATAAAAATTCATAACAACAACAAATTCAACAACAACCTCAATATTGAAAATCAACAACAAATTTAACAACAACCACAACAATGAAAAACATCAAACAATTCAACAACAACCTCAACATTCAAAAACACCAACAAATTCAACAACAACCTCAACAATGAAAAACACTTAAAAATTCTTCAACAACTTCAACATTCAAAAACAGCAACAAATTCAACAAAATCCTCAACAATTAAAAACACCAACAAATTCAACAACAACGTCAACTTTGAAAAATACCAACAAATTCAACAACCTCAACAATGAAAAACACCAACAAATTCAACAACAAACTCTACATTGAAAATCAACAAAAAATTCAACAACAGCCTCAACATTGAAAAACTCCAACAATTTCAACACAAACCTCAACAATGAAAAACACCAAAAAATTCAACGACAACCACAACATTGAAAATCACCAACAAATTCAACAAAAACCTCAACAATGAAAAACACCAAAAAATTCAACAACAACCACAACTTTGAAAAACACCAACAAATTCAACAACCTCAACATTGCAAATCACCAACAAATTCAACTGCAACCTCAACTTTGAAAAACACAAAAAGGATTAAAAAAAACCATTGATAACACCAACAAATTGAACAAAAACCTCAACAAGGAAAAACACCGAAAGATTCATCAACAACCTGAACATTCAAAAACACCAACAAATTCAACAGAAACCACAACAATGAAAAACACCCAAAAATTCAACAACAACCTCAACATTGAAAGTCACCAACAAATTCAACAAAAACCTCAACAATGAAAACTACCAAATAATGCATCAACAACCTCAACATTCAGAAACACCAAAAAATTCAACAAAAACCTCAACAATGAAAAGCACCGAAAAATTCAACAACAACCTCAACATTGAAAAACACCAACAAATTCAACTGCAAGCTCAACTTTGAAAAGAACAAAAATGATCAAAAAAAACCATTGATAACACCAATGAATTCAACAACCTCAACATTGAAAATCACCAACAAATTCAACAACAAACTAAGCAATGAAAAGCATCAAAAAACTCAACAACAACCTCAACATTGAAAATCACCAACAAATTCAACAACAACCTCAACTTTGAAAAACACTAACAAATTCAAAAGGCTCAACATGGAAAAACACCAACAAATTCAACCAGATCCTCAATATTGAAAATCACCAAAAAATTCAACAACAACCTCAACAATGAAAAACATCAACAAATTCAACAACAACCTCAACTTTCAAAAATACAAAAAGGTTCAACAAAATCAAAATTGATAACAACAACAAATTCTACAACAACCTCAACAATGAAAAACATCAGCAATTCAACAACAACCTCAACATTCAAAAACGCCAGCAAATTCAACAAAAACCTCAACAATTAAAAACACCAAAAAAGTCAACAACAACGTCAACTTTTAAAAATACCAACAAATTCAACAACCTCAACAATGAAAAACACCAACAAATTCAAAAACAAACTCAACATTGAAAATCACCAAAAAATTCAACAACAACCTCAACATTGAAAAACTCCAAAAATTCAATAACAAACTCAACATTGAAAATCACCAACAAATTCAACATAAACCTCAACAATGAAGAGCACCTAAAAATTCATCAACAACCTCAACATTCAATAATACCATCAAATTCAACAACAACCTCAACAATGAAAATCACCAACAAATTCAACAAAATCCTCAACAATGAATAACACCGAAAAATTCATCAACAACCTCAACATTCAAAAACGCCAACAAATTCAACAAAAACCTCAACAATGAAAAACACCCAAAAATTCAACAACAAACTCAACATTGAAAGTCACCAACAAATTCAACAAAAACCTCAACAATGAAAACTACCAAATAATGCATCAACAACCTCAACATTCAGAAACACCAAAAAATTCAACAAAAACCTCAACAATGAAAAGCACCGAAAAATTCAACAACAACCTCAACATTGAAAAACACCAACAAATTCAACTGCAAGCTCAACTTTGAAAAGAACAAAAATGATCAAAAAAAACCATTGATAACACCAATGAATTCAACAACCTCAACATTGAAAATCACCAACAAATTCAACAACAAACTAAGCAATGAAAAGCATCAAAAAACTCAACAACAACCTCAACATTGAAAATCACCAACAAATTCAACAACAACCTCAACTTTGAAAAACACTAACAAATTCAAAAGGCTCAACATGGAAAAACACCAACAAATTCAACCAGATCCTCAATATTGAAAATCACCAAAAAATTCAACAACAACCTCAACAATGAAAAACATCAACAAATTCAACAACAACCTCAACTTTCAAAAATACAAAAAGGTTCAACAAAATCAAAATTGATAACAACAACAAATTCTACAACAACCTCAACAATGAAAAACATCAGCAATTCAACAACAACCTCAACATTCAAAAACGCCAGCAAATTCAACAAAAACCTCAACAATTAAAAACACCAAAAAAGTCAACAACAACGTCAACTTTTAAAAATACCAACAAATTCAACAACCTCAACAATGAAAAACACCAACAAATTCAAAAACAAACTCAACATTGAAAATCACCAAAAAATTCAACAACAACCTCAACATTGAAAAACTCCAACAATTCAATAACAAACTCAACATTGAAAATCACCAACAAATTCAACATAAACCTCAACAATGAAGAGCACCTAAAAATTCATCAACAACCTCAACATTCAATAATACCATCAAATTCAACAACAACCTCAACAATGAAAATCACCAACAAATTCAACAAAATCCTCAACAATGAATAACACCGAAAAATTCATCAACAACCTCAACATTCAAAAACGCCAACAAATTCAACAAAAACCTCAACAATGAAAAACACCAAAAAATTCAACGACAACCACAACATTGAAAATCACCAACAAATTCAACAAAGACCTCAACAATGAAAAACACCAAAAATTCAACAACAACCTCAACTTTGAAAAACACCAACAAATTCAACAACCTCAACATTGCAAATCACCAACAATTTCAACTGCAACCTCAACTTTGAAAAAAAGAAAAAGATTTTAAAAAACCATTGATAACACCAATAATTTCAACAACATCAACTTTGAAAAACACCAGCAAATTCAACCACAACCTCAACATTGAAAAACACCAACAAATTCAACAACAAACTCAGCTGTGAAAAACACCAACAAATTCAACAACAACCTCAACTTTCAAAAATACAAAAAGGTTCAACAAAATAAAAATTCATAACAACAACAAATTCAACAACAACCTCAATATTGAAAATCAACAACAAATTTAACAACAACCACAACAATGAAAAACATCAAACAATTCAACAACAACCTCAACATTCAAAAACACCAACAAATTCAACAACAACCTCAACAATGAAAAACACTTAAAAATTCTTCAACAACTTCAACATTCAAAAACAGCAACAAATTCAACAAAATCCTCAACAATTAAAAACACCAACAAATTCAACAACAACGTCAACTTTGAAAAATACCAACAAATTCAACAACCTCAACAATGAAAAACACCAACAAATTCAACAACAAACTCTACATTGAAAATCAACAAAAAATTCAACAACAGCCTCAACATTGAAAAACTCCAACAATTTCAACACAAACCTCAACAATGAAAAACACCAAAAAATTGAACAACAAACACTACATTGAAAATCACCAACAAATTCAACAACAACCTCAACAATGAAAAACACAAACAATTTCAACAAAAACCTCAACAATGAAAAACACCAAAAAAGTTCATCAACAACCTCAACATTCAAAAACGCCAATAAATTCAACAAAAACCTCAACAATGAAAAACACCAAAAAATTCAACAACAACCTCAACATTGAAAATCACGAACAAATTCAACAAAAACCTCAACATTGCAAAACACCAACAATTTCAACAACAAACTCTACATTGAAAATCAACAAAAAATTCAACAACAGCCTCAACATTGAAAATCACCAACAAATTCAACAACAACATCATCTTTGAAAAACACCAACAAATTCAAAAACCTCAACTTTCAAAAGCACCAACAAATTCAACCACAACCTCAACATTGAAAATCACCAACAAATTCAAAAACAACCTCAACAATGAAAAACACCAACAAATTGAACAAAAACCTCAACAAGGATAAACACCGAAAGATTCATCAACAACCTCAACATTCAAAAACACCAACAACCTCAACAGAAACCTCAACAATGAAGAATTCCTAAAAATTCAACAACAACCTCAACATTGAAAATCACCAACAAATTCCACAAAAACCTCAACAATGAAAAACACCAAATAATGCATCAACAACCTCAACATTCAAAAACAACAAAAAATTCAACAAAAACCTCAACAATGAAAAACACCGAAAAATTCAACAACAACCTCAACTTTGAACAACACCAACAACTTCAACAACCTCAACTTTGAAAAACACCAACAATTTCAACTGCAACCTCAACTTTGAAACATAGGAAAATGATGAAAAAAACCATTGATAACACCAATGAATTCAAAAACCTCAACATTGAAAATCACCAACAAATTCAACAACAACCTCAGCAATGAAAAACAACAAAAAATGCAACAACAACCTCAACATTGAAAATCACCAACAAATTCAACAGCAACCTCAACTTTGAAAAACACCAACAGATTCAAAAACCTCAACATGGAAAAACAACAACAAATTGAAACAGAACCTCAATATTGAAAATCACCAACAAATTCAACAACAACCTCAACAATGAAAAACACAAACAATTTCAACAAAAACCTCAACAATGAAAAACACCAAAAAAGTTCATCAACAACCTCAACATTCAAAAACGCCAATAAATTCAACAAAAACCTCAACAATGAAAAACACCAAAAAATTCAACAACAACCTCAACATTGAAAATCACGAACAAATTCAACAAAAACCTCAACATTGCAAAACACCAACAATTTCAACCGCAACCTCATTTTTGAAAAATACAAAAAAGGATTTAAAAAAACCATTGATAACACCAATGAATTCAACAACCTCAACATTGAAAATCACCAAAATATTCAACAACAACCTCAACAATGAAAAACACCAAAATATTCAACAACATTGAAAATCACCAACAAATTCAACAACAACATCAACTTTGAAAAACACCAACAAATTCAAAAACCTCAACATGGAAAAACAACAACAAATTGAACCAGAGCCTCAATATTGAAAATCACCAACAAATTCAACAACAACCTCAACAATGAAAAACACAAACAATTTCAACAAAAACCTCAACAGTGAAAAACACCAAAAAATTCATCAACAACCTCAACATTCAAAAACGCCAACAAATTCAACAAAAACCTCAACAATGAAAAACACCAAAAAATTCAACGACAACCACAACATTGAAAATCACCAACAAATTCAACAAAAACCTCAACAATGAAAAACACCAAAAAATTCAACAACAACCACAACTTTGAAAAACACCAACAAATTCAACAACCTCAACATTGCAAATCACCAACAAATTCAACTGCAACCTCAACTTTGAAAAACACAAAAAGGATTAAAAAAAACCATTGATAACACCAACAAATTGAACAAAAACCTCAACAAGGAAAAACACCGAAAGATTCATCAACAACCTGAACATTCAAAAACACCAACAAATTCAACAGAAACCACAACAATGAAAAACACCCAAAAATTCAACAACAACCTCAACATTGAAAGTCACCAACAAATTCAACAAAAACCTCAACAATGAAAACTACCAAATAATGCATCAACAACCTCAACATTCAGAAACACCAAAAAATTCAACAACAACCTCAACATTGAAAAACACCAACAAATTCAAATGCAAGCTCAACTTTGAAAAGAACAAAAATGATCAAAAAAAACCATTGATAACACCAATGAATTCAACAACCTCAACATTGAAAATCACCAACAAATTCAACAACAAACTAAGCAATGAAAAGCATCAAAAAACTCAACAACAACCTCAACATTGAAAATCACCAACAAATTCAACAACAACCTCAACTTTGAAAAACACTAACAAATTCAAAAGGCTCAACATGGAAAAACACCAACAAATTCAACCAGATCCTCAATATTGAAAATCACCAAAAAATTCAACAACAACCTCAACAATGAAAAACATCAACAAATTCAACAACAACCTCAACTTTCAAAAATACAAAAAGGTTCAACAAAATCAAAATTGATAACAACAACAAATTCTACAACAACCTCAACAATGAAAAACATCAGCAATTCAACAACAACCTCAACATTCAAAAACGCCAGCAAATTCAACAAAAACCTCAACAATTAAAAACACCAAAAAAGTCAACAACAACGTCAACTTTTAAAAATACCAACAAATTCAACAACCTCAACAATGAAAAACACCAACAAATTCAAAAACAAACTCAACATTGAAAATCACCAAAAAATTCAACAACAACCTCAACATTGAAAAACTCCAAAAATTCAATAACAAACTCAACATTGAAAATCACCAACAAATTCAACATAAACCTCAACAATGAAGAGCACCTAAAAATTCATCAACAACCTCAACATTCAAAAATACCATCAAATTCAACAACAACCTCAACAATGAAAATCACCAACAAATTCAACAAAATCCTCAACAATGAATAACACCGAAAAATTCATCAACAACCTCAACATTCAAAAACGCCAACAAATTCAACAAAAACCTCAACAATGAAAAACACCAAAAAATTCAACGACAACCACAACATTGAAAATCACCAACAAATTCAACAAAGACCTCAACAATGAAAAACACCAAAAATTCAACAACAACCTCAACTTTGAAAAACACCAACAAATTCAACAACCTCAACATTGCAAATCACCAACAATTTCAACTGCAACCTCAACTTTGAAAAAAAGAAAAAGATTTTAAAAAACCATTGATAACACCAATAATTTCAACAACATCAACTTTGAAAAACACCAGCAAATTCAACCACAACCTCAACATTGAAAAACACCAACAAATTCAACAACAAACTCAGCTGTGAAAAACACCAACAAATTCAACAACAACCTCAACTTTCAAAAATACAAAAAGGTTCAACAAAATAAAAATTCATAACAACAACAAATTCAACAACAACCTCAATATTGAAAATCAACAACAAATTTAACAACAACCACAACAATGAAAAACATCAAACAATTCAACAACAACCTCAACATTCAAAAACACCAACAAATTCAACAACAACCTCAACAATGAAAAACACTTAAAAATTCTTCAACAACTTCAACATTCAAAAACAGCAACAAATTCAACAAAATCCTCAACAATTAAAAACACCAACAAATTCAACAACAACGTCAACTTTGAAAAATACCAACAAATTCAACAACCTCAACAATGAAAAACACCAACAAATTCAACAACAAACTCTACATTGAAAATCAACAAAAAATTCAACAACAGCCTCAACATTGAAAAACTACAACAATTTCAACACAAACCTCAACAATGAAAAACACCAAAAAATTCAACGACAACCACAACATTGAAAATCACCAACAAATTCAACAAAAACCTCAACAATGAAAAACACCAAAAAATTCAACAACAACCACAACTTTGAAAAACACCAACAAATTCAACAACCTCAACATTGCAAATCACCAACAAATTCAACTGCAACCTCAACTTTGAAAAACACAAAAAGGATTAAAAAAAACCATTGATAACACCAACAAATTGAACAAAAACCTCAACAAGGAAAAACACCGAAAGATTCATCAACAACCTGAACATTCAAAAACACCAACAAATTCAACAGAAACCACAACAATGAAAAACACCCAAAAATTCAACAACAACCTCAACATTGAAAGTCACCAACAAATTCAACAAAAACCTCAACAATGAAAACTACCAAATAATGCATCAACAACCTCAACATTCAGAAACACCAAAAAATTCAACAAAAACCTCAACAATGAAAAGCACCGAAAAATTCAACAACAACCTCAACATTGAAAAACACCAACAAATTCAACTGCAAGCTCAACTTTGAAAAGAACAAAAATGATCAAAAAAAACCATTGATAACACCAATGAATTCAACAACCTCAACATTGAAAATCACCAACAAATTCAACAACAAACTAAGCAATGAAAAGCATCAAAAAACTCAACAACAACCTCAACATTGAAAATCACCAACAAATTCAACAACAACCTCAACTTTGAAAAACACTAACAAATTCAAAAGGCTCAACATGGAAAAACACCAACAAATTCAACCAGATCCTCAATATTGAAAATCACCAAAAAATTCAACAACAACCTCAACAATGAAAAACATCAACAAATTCAACAACAACCTCAACTTTCAAAAATACAAAAAGGTTCAACAAAATCAAAATTGATAACAACAACAAATTCTACAACAACCTCAACAATGAAAAACATCAGCAATTCAACAACAACCTCAACATTCAAAAACGCCAGCAAATTCAACAAAAACCTCAACAATTAAAAACACCAAAAAAGTCAACAACAACGTCAACTTTTAAAAATACCAACAAATTCAACAACCTCAACAATGAAAAACACCAACAAATTCAAAAACAAACTCAACATTGAAAATCACCAAAAAATTCAACAACAACCTCAACATTGAAAAACTCCAAAAATTCAATAACAAACTCAACATTGAAAATCACCAACAAATTCAACATAAACCTCAACAATGAAGAGCACCTAAAAATTCATCAACAACCTCAACATTCAATAATACCATCAAATTCAACAACAACCTCAACAATGAAAATCACCAACAAATTCAACAAAATCCTCAACAATGAATAACACCGAAAAATTCATCAACAACCTCAACATTCAAAAACGCCAACAAATTCAACAAAAACCTCAACAATGAAAAACACCCAAAAATTCAACAACAACCTCAACATTGAAAGTCACCAACAAATTCAACAAAAACCTCAACAATGAAAACTACCAAATAATGCATCAACAACCTCAACATTCAGAAACACCAAAAAATTCAACAAAAACCTCAACAATGAAAAGCACCGAAAAATTCAACAACAACCTCAACATTGAAAAACACCAACAAATTCAACTGCAAGCTCAACTTTGAAAAGAACAAAAATGATCAAAAAAAACCATTGATAACACCAATGAATTCAACAACCTCAACATTGAAAATCACCAACAAATTCAACAACAAACTAAGCAATGAAAAGCATCAAAAAACTCAACAACAACCTCAACATTGAAAATCACCAACAAATTCAACAACAACCTCAACTTTGAAAAACACTAACAAATTCAAAAGGCTCAACATGGAAAAACACCAACAAATTCAACCAGATCCTCAATATTGAAAATCACCAAAAAATTCAACAACAACCTCAACAATGAAAAACATCAACAAATTCAACAACAACCTCAACTTTCAAAAATACAAAAAGGTTCAACAAAATCAAAATTGATAACAACAACAAATTCTACAACAACCTCAACAATGAAAAACATCAGCAATTCAACAACAACCTCAACATTCAAAAACGCCAGCAAATTCAACAAAAACCTCAACAATTAAAAACACCAAAAAAGTCAACAACAACGTCAACTTTTAAAAATACCAACAAATTCAACAACCTCAACAATGAAAAACACCAACAAATTCAAAAACAAACTCAACATTGAAAATCACCAAAAAATTCAACAACAACCTCAACATTGAAAAACTCCAACAATTCAATAACAAACTCAACATTGAAAATCACCAACAAATTCAACATAAACCTCAACAATGAAGAGCACCTAAAAATTCATCAACAACCTCAACATTCAATAATACCATCAAATTCAACAACAACCTCAACAATGAAAATCACCAACAAATTCAACAAAATCCTCAACAATGAATAACACCGAAAAATTCATCAACAACCTCAACATTCAAAAACGCCAACAAATTCAACAAAAACCTCAACAATGAAAAACACCAAAAAATTCAACGACAACCACAACATTGAAAATCACCAACAAATTCAACAAAGACCTCAACAATGAAAAACACCAAAAATTCAACAACAACCTCAACTTTGAAAAACACCAACAAATTCAACAACCTCAACATTGCAAATCACCAACAATTTCAACTGCAACCTCAACTTTGAAAAAAAGAAAAAGATTTTAAAAAACCATTGATAACACCAATAATTTCAACAACATCAACTTTGAAAAACACCAGCAAATTCAACCACAACCTCAACATTGAAAAACACCAACAAATTCAACAACAAACTCAGCTGTGAAAAACACCAACAAATTCAACAACAACCTCAACTTTCAAAAATACAAAAAGGTTCAACAAAATAAAAATTCATAACAACAACAAATTCAACAACAACCTCAATATTGAAAATCAACAACAAATTTAACAACAACCACAACAATGAAAAACATCAAACAATTCAACAACAACCTCAACATTCAAAAACACCAACAAATTCAACAACAACCTCAACAATGAAAAACACTTAAAAATTCTTCAACAACTTCAACATTCAAAAACAGCAACAAATTCAACAAAATCCTCAACAATTAAAAACACCAACAAATTCAACAACAACGTCAACTTTGAAAAATACCAACAAATTCAACAACCTCAACAATGAAAAACACCAACAAATTCAACAACAAACTCTACATTGAAAATCAACAAAAAATTCAACAACAGCCTCAACATTGAAAAACTCCAACAATTTCAACACAAACCTCAACAATGAAAAACACCAAAAAATTGAACAACAAACACTACATTGAAAATCACCAACAAATTCAACAACAACCTCAACAATGAAAAACACAAACAATTTCAACAAAAACCTCAACAATGAAAAACACCAAAAAAGTTCATCAACAACCTCAACATTCAAAAACGCCAATAAATTCAACAAAAACCTCAACAATGAAAAACACCAAAAAATTCAACAACAACCTCAACATTGAAAATCACGAACAAATTCAACAAAAACCTCAACATTGCAAAACACCAACAATTTCAACCGCAACCTCATTTTTGAAAAATACAAAAAAGGATTTAAAAAAACCATTGATAACACCAATGAATTCAACAACCTCAACATTGAAAATCACCAAAATATTCAACAACAACCTCAACAATGAAAAACACCAAAATATTCAACAACATTGAAAATCACCAACAAATTCAACAACAACATCAACTTTGAAAAACACCAACAAATTCAAAAACCTCAACATGGAAAAACAACAACAAATTGAACCAGAGCCTCAATATTGAAAATCACCAACAAATTCAACAACAACCTCAACAATGAAAAACACAAACAATTTCAACAAAAACCTCAACAGTGAAAAACACCAAAAAATTCATCAACAACCTCAACATTCAAAAACGCCAACAAATTCAACAAAAACCTCAACAATGAAAAACACCAAAAAATTCAACGACAACCACAACATTGAAAATCACCAACAAATTCAACAAAAACCTCAACAATGAAAAACACCAAAAAATTCAACAACAACCACAACTTTGAAAAACACCAACAAATTCAACAACCTCAACATTGCAAATCACCAACAAATTCAACTGCAACCTCAACTTTGAAAAACACAAAAAGGATTAAAAAAAACCATTGATAACACCAACAAATTGAACAAAAACCTCAACAAGGAAAAACACCGAAAGATTCATCAACAACCTGAACATTCAAAAACACCAACAAATTCAACAGAAACCACAACAATGAAAAACACCCAAAAATTCAACAACAACCTCAACATTGAAAGTCACCAACAAATTCAACAAAAACCTCAACAATGAAAACTACCAAATAATGCATCAACAACCTCAACATTCAGAAACACCAAAAAATTCAACAAAAACCTCAACAATGAAAAGCACCGAAAAATTCAACAACAACCTCAACATTGAAAAACACCAACAAATTCAACTGCAAGCTCAACTTTGAAAAGAACAAAAATGATCAAAAAAAACCATTGATAACACCAATGAATTCAACAACCTCAACATTGAAAATCACCAACAAATTCAACAACAAACTAAGCAATGAAAAGCATCAAAAATCTCAACAACAACCTCAACATTGAAAATCACCAACAAATTCAACAACAACCTCAACTTTGAAAAACACTAACAAATTCAAAAGGCTCAACATGGAAAAACACCAACAAATTCAACCAGATCCTCAATATTGAAAATCACCAACAAATTCAACAACAACCTCAACAATGAAAAACATCAACAAATTCAACAACAACCTCAACTTTCAAAAATACAAAAAGGTTCAACAAAATCAACATTGATAACAACAACAAATTCAACAACAACCTCAATACTGAAAATCACCAACATATTTAACAACAACCTCAACAATGAAAAACATCAGCAATTCAACAACAACCTCAACATTCAAAAACGCCAGCAAATTCAACAAAAACCTCAACAATTAAAAACACCAAAAAAGTCAACAACAACGTCAACTTTTAAAAATACCAACAAATTCAACAACCTCAACAATGAAAAACACCAACAAATTCAACAACAAACTCAACATTGAAAATCACCAAAAAATTCAACAACAACCTCAACATTGAAAAACTCCAACAATTTCAACAGCAACGTCAACAATGAAAAACTCCAAAAAATTCAACAACAAACTCAACATTGAAAATCACCAACAAATTCAACATAAACCTCAACAATGAAGAGCACCTAAAAATTCATCAACAACCTCAACATTCAATAATACCATCAAATTCAACAACAACCTCAACAATGAAAATCACCAACAAATTCAACAAAATCCTCAACAATGAATAACACCGAAAAATTCATCAACAACCTCAACATTCAAAAACGCCAACAAATTCAACAAAAACCTCAACAATGAAAAACACCAAAAAATTCAACGACAACCACAACATTGAAAATCACCAACAAATTCAACAAAGACCTCAACAATGAAAAACACCAAAAATTCAACAACAACCTCAACTTTGAAAAACACCAACAAATTCAACAACCTCAACATTGCAAATCACCAACAATTTCAACTGCAACCTCAACTTTGAAAAAAAGAAAAAGATTTTAAAAAACCATTGATAACACCAATAATTTCAACAACATCAACTTTGAAAAACACCAGCAAATTCAACCACAACCTCAACATTGAAAAACACCAACAAATTCAACAACAAACTCAGCTGTGAAAAACACCAACAAATTCAACAACAACCTCAACTTTCAAAAATACAAAAAGGTTCAACAAAATAAAAATTCATAACAACAACAAATTCAACAACAACCTCAATATTGAAAATCAACAACAAATTTAACAACAACCACAACAATGAAAAACATCAAACAATTCAACAACAACCTCAACATTCAAAAACACCAACAAATTCAACAACAACCTCAACAATGAAAAACACTTAAAAATTCTTCAACAACTTCAACATTCAAAAACAGCAACAAATTCAACAAAATCCTCAACAATTAAAAACACCAACAAATTCAACAACAACGTCAACTTTGAAAAATACCAACAAATTCAACAACCTCAACAATGAAAAACACCAACAAATTCAACAACAAACTCTACATTGAAAATCAACAAAAAATTCAACAACAGCCTCAACATTGAAAAACTCCAACAATTTCAACACAAACCTCAACAATGAAAAACACCAAAAAATTCAACAACAAACTCTACATTGAAAATCACCAACAAATTCAACAACAACATCATCTTTGAAAAACACCAACAAATTCAAAAACCTCAACTTTCAAAAGCACCAACAAATTCAACCACAACCTCAACATTGAAAATCACCAACAAATTCAAAAACAACCTCAACAATGAAAAACACCAACAAATTGAACAAAAACCTCAACAAGGATAAACACCGAAAGATTCATCAACAACCTCAACATTCAAAAACACCAACAACCTCAACAGAAACCTCAACAATGAAGAATTCCTAAAAATTCAACAACAACCTCAACATTGAAAATCACCAACAAATTCCACAAAAACCTCAACAATGAAAAACACCAAATAATGCATCAACAACCTCAACATTCAAAAACAACGAAAAATTCAACAAAAACCTCAACACTGAAAAACACCGAAAAATTCAACAACAACCTCAACTTTGAACAACACCAACAACTTCAACAACCTCAACTTTGAAAAACACCAACAATTTCAACTGCAACCTCAACTTTGAAACATAGGAAAATGATGAAAAAAACCATTGATAACACCAATGAATTCAAAAACCTCAACATTGCAAAACACCAACAATTTCAACAACAAACTCTACATTGAAAATCAACAAAAAATTCAACAACAGCCTCAACATTGAAAATCACCAACAAATTCAACAACAACATCATCTTTGAAAAACACCAACAAATTCAAAAACCTCAACTTTCAAAAGCACCAACAAATTCAACCACAACCTCAACATTGAAAATCACCAACAAATTCAAAAACAACCTCAACAATGAAAAACACCAACAAATTGAACAAAAACCTCAACAAGGATAAACACCGAAAGATTCATCAACAACCTCAACATTGAAAAACACCAACAAATTCAACTGCAAGCTCAACTTTGAAAAGAACAAAAATGATCAATAAAAACCATTGATAACACCAATGAATTCAACAACCTCAACATTGAAAATCACCAACAAATTCAACAACAAACTAAGCAATGAAAAGCATCAAAAAACTCAACAACAACCTCAACATTGAAAATCACCAACAAATTCAACAACAACCTCAACTTTGAAAAACACTAACAAATTCAAAAGGCTCAACATGGAAAAACACCAACAAATTCAACCAGATCCTCAATATTGAAAATCACCAACAAATTCAACAACAACCTCAACAATGAAAAACATCAACAAATTCAACAACAACCTCAACTTTCAAAAATACAAAAAGGTTCAACAAAATCAAAATTGATAACAACAACAAATTCAACAACAACCTCAATACTGAAAATCACCAACATATTTAACAACAACCTCAACAATGAAAAACATCAGCAATTCAACAACAACCTCAACATTCAAAAACGCCAGCAAATTCAACAAAAACCTCAACAATTAAAAACACCAAAAAAGTCAACAACAACGTCAACTTTTAAAAATACCAACAAATTCAACAACCTCAACAATGAAAAACACCAACAAATTCAAAAACAAACTCAACATTGAAAATCACCAAAAAATTCAACAACAACCTCAACATTGAAAAACTCCAAAAATTCAATAACAAACTCAACATTGAAAATCACCAACAAATTCAACATAAACCTCAACAATGAAGAGCACCTAAAAATTCATCAACAACCTCAACATTCAATAATACCATCAAATTCAACAACAACCTCAACAATGAAAATCACCAACAAATTCAACAAAATCCTCAACAATGAATAACACCGAAAAATTCATCAACAACCTCAACATTCAAAAACGCCAACAAATTCAACAAAAACCTCAACAATGAAAAACACCAAAAAATTCAACGACAACCACAACATTGAAAATCACCAACAAAATCAACAAAAACCTCAACAATGAAAAACACCAAAAATTCAACAACAACCTCAACTTTGAAAAACACCAACAAATTCAACAACCTCAACATTGCAAATCACCAACAATTTCAACTGCAACCTCAACTTTGAAAAAAAGAAAAAGATTTTAAAAAACCATTGATAACACCAATAATTTCAACAACATCAACTTTGAAAAACACCAGCAAATTCAACCACAACCTCAACATTGAAAAACACCAACAAATTCAACAACAAACTCAGCTGTGAAAAACACCAACAAATTCAACAACAACCTCAACTTTCAAAAATACAAAAAGGTTCAACAAAATAAAAATTCATAACAACAACAAATTCAACAACAACCTCAATATTGAAAATCAACAACAAATTTAACAACAACCACAACAATGAAAAACATCAAACAATTCAACAACAACCTCAACATTCAAAAACACCAACAAATTCAACAACAACCTCAACAATGAAAAACACTTAAAAATTCTTCAACAACTTCAACATTCAAAAACAGCAACAAATTCAACAAAATCCTCAACAATTAAAAACACCAACAAATTCAACAACAACGTCAACTTTGAAAAATACCAACAAATTCAACAACCTCAACAATGAAAAACACCAACAAATTCAACAACAAACTCTACATTGAAAATCAACAAAAAATTCAACAACAGCCTCAACATTGAAAAACTCCAACAATTTCAACACAAACCTCAACAATGAAAAACACCAAAAAATTCAACAACAAACTCTACATTGAAAATCACCAACAAATTCAACAACAACATCATCTTTGAAAAACACCAACAAATTCAAAAACCTCAACTTTCAAAAGCACCAACAAATTCAACCACAACCTCAACATTGAAAATCACCAACAAATTCAAAAACAACCTCAACAATGAAAAACACCAACAAATTGAACAAAAACCTCAACAAGGATAAACACCGAAAGATTCATCAACAACCTCAACATTCAAAAACACCAACAACCTCAACAGAAACCTCAACAATGAAGAATTCCTAAAAATTCAACAACAACCTCAACATTGAAAATCACCAACAAATTCCACAAAAACCTCAACAATGAAAAACACCAAATAATGCATCAACAACCTCAACATTCAAAAACAACGAAAAATTCAACAAAAACCTCAACAATGAAAAACACCGAAAAATTCAACAACAACCTCAACTTTGAACAACACCAACAACTTCAACAACCTCAACTTTGAAAAACACCAACAATTTCAACTGCAACCTCAACTTTGAAACATAGGAAAATGATGAAAAAAACCATTGATAACACCAATGAATTCAAAAACCTCAACATTGCAAAACACCAACAATTTCAACAACAAACTCTACATTGAAAATCAACAAAAAATTCAACAACAGCCTCAACATTGAAAATCACCAACAAATTCAACAACAACATCATCTTTGAAAAACACCAACAAATTCAAAAACCTCAACTTTCAAAAGCACCAACAAATTCAACCACAACCTCAACATTGAAAATCACCAACAAATTCAAAAACAACCTCAACAATGAAAAACACCAACAAATTGAACAAAAACCTCAACAAGGATAAACACCGAAAGATTCATCAACAACCTCAACATTCAAAAACACCAACAACCTCAAAAGAAACCTCAACAATGAAGAATTCCTAAAAATTCAACAACAACCTCAACATTGAAAATCACCAACAAATTCCACAAAAACCTCAACAATGAAAAACACCAAATAATGCATCAACAACCTCAACATTCAAAAACAACAAAAAATTCAACAACAACCTCAACAATGAAAAACATCAACAAATTCAACAACAACCTCAACTTTCAAAAATACAAAAAGGTTCAACAAAATCAACATTGATAACAACAACAAATTCAACAACAACCTCAATACTGAAAATCACCAACATATTTAACAACAACCTCAACAATGAAAAACATCAGCAATTCAACAACAACCTCAACATTCAAAAACGCCAGCAAATTCAACAAAAACCTCAACAATTAAAAACACCAAAAAAGTCAACAACAACGTCAACTTTTAAAAATACCAACAAATTCAACAACCTCAACAATGAAAAACACCAACAAATTCAACAACAAACTCAACATTGAAAATCACCAAAAAATTCAACAACAACCTCAACATTGAAAAACTCCAACAATTTCAACAGCAACGTCAACAATGAAAAACTCCAAAAAATTCAACAACAAACTCAACATTGAAAATCACCAACAAATTCAACATAAACCTCAACAATGAAGAGCACCTAAAAATTCATCAACAACCTCAACATTCAATAATACCATCAAATTCAACAACAACCTCAACAATGAAAATCACCAACAAATTCAACAAAATCCTCAACAATGAATAACACCGAAAAATTCATCAACAACCTCAACATTCAAAAACGCCAACAAATTCAACAAAAACCTCAACAATGAAAAACACCAAAAAATTCAACGACAACCACAACATTGAAAATCACCAACAAATTCAACAAAGACCTCAACAATGAAAAACACCAAAAATTCAACAACAACCTCAACTTTGAAAAACACCAACAAATTCAACAACCTCAACATTGCAAATCACCAACAATTTCAACTGCAACCTCAACTTTGAAAAAAAGAAAAAGATTTTAAAAAACCATTGATAACACCAATAATTTCAACAACATCAACTTTGAAAAACACCAGCAAATTCAACCACAACCTCAACATTGAAAAACACCAACAAATTCAACAACAAACTCAGCTGTGAAAAACACCAACAAATTCAACAACAACCTCAACTTTCAAAAATACAAAAAGGTTCAACAAAATAAAAATTCATAACAACAACAAATTCAACAACAACCTCAATATTGAAAATCAACAACAAATTTAACAACAACCACAACAATGAAAAACATCAAACAATTCAACAACAACCTCAACATTCAAAAACACCAACAAATTCAACAACAACCTCAACAATGAAAAACACTTAAAAATTCTTCAACAACTTCAACATTCAAAAACAGCAACAAATTCAACAAAATCCTCAACAATTAAAAACACCAACAAATTCAACAACAACGTCAACTTTGAAAAATACCAACAAATTCAACAACCTCAACAATGAAAAACACCAACAAATTCAACAACAAACTCTACATTGAAAATCAACAAAAAATTCAACAACAGCCTCAACATTGAAAAACTCCAACAATTTCAACACAAACCTCAACAATGAAAAACACCAAAAAATTCAACAACAAACTCTACATTGAAAATCACCAACAAATTCAACAACAACATCATCTTTGAAAAACACCAACAAATTCAAAAACCTCAACTTTCAAAAGCACCAACAAATTCAACCACAACCTCAACATTGAAAATCACCAACAAATTCAAAAACAACCTCAACAATGAAAAACACCAACAAATTGAACAAAAACCTCAACAAGGATAAACACCGAAAGATTCATCAACAACCTCAACATTCAAAAACACCAACAACCTCAACAGAAACCTCAACAATGAAGAATTCCTAAAAATTCAACAACAACCTCAACATTGAAAATCACCAACAAATTCCACAAAAACCTCAACAATGAAAAACACCAAATAATGCATCAACAACCTCAACATTCAAAAACAACGAAAAATTCAACAAAAACCTCAACACTGAAAAACACCGAAAAATTCAACAACAACCTCAACTTTGAACAACACCAACAACTTCAACAACCTCAACTTTGAAAAACACCAACAATTTCAACTGCAACCTCAACTTTGAAACATAGGAAAATGATGAAAAAAACCATTGATAACACCAATGAATTCAAAAACCTCAACATTGCAAAACACCAACAATTTCAACAACAAACTCTACATTGAAAATCAACAAAAAATTCAACAACAGCCTCAACATTGAAAATCACCAACAAATTCAACAACAACATCATCTTTGAAAAACACCAACAAATTCAAAAACCTCAACTTTCAAAAGCACCAACAAATTCAACCACAACCTCAACATTGAAAATCACCAACAAATTCAAAAACAACCTCAACAATGAAAAACACCAACAAATTGAACAAAAACCTCAACAAGGATAAACACCGAAAGATTCATCAACAACCTCAACATTGAAAAACACCAACAAATTCAACTGCAAGCTCAACTTTGAAAAGAACAAAAATGATCAATAAAAACCATTGATAACACCAATGAATTCAACAACCTCAACATTGAAAATCACCAACAAATTCAACAACAAACTAAGCAATGAAAAGCATCAAAAAACTCAACAACAACCTCAACATTGAAAATCACCAACAAATTCAACAACAACCTCAACTTTGAAAAACACTAACAAATTCAAAAGGCTCAACATGGAAAAACACCAACAAATTCAACCAGATCCTCAATATTGAAAATCACCAACAAATTCAACAACAACCTCAACAATGAAAAACATCAACAAATTCAACAACAACCTCAACTTTCAAAAATACAAAAAGGTTCAACAAAATCAAAATTGATAACAACAACAAATTCAACAACAACCTCAATACTGAAAATCACCAACATATTTAACAACAACCTCAACAATGAAAAACATCAGCAATTCAACAACAACCTCAACATTCAAAAACGCCAGCAAATTCAACAAAAACCTCAACAATTAAAAACACCAAAAAAGTCAACAACAACGTCAACTTTTAAAAATACCAACAAATTCAACAACCTCAACAATGAAAAACACCAACAAATTCAAAAACAAACTCAACATTGAAAATCACCAAAAAATTCAACAACAACCTCAACATTGAAAAACTCCAAAAATTCAATAACAAACTCAACATTGAAAATCACCAACAAATTCAACATAAACCTCAACAATGAAGAGCACCTAAAAATTCATCAACAACCTCAACATTCAATAATACCATCAAATTCAACAACAACCTCAACAATGAAAATCACCAACAAATTCAACAAAATCCTCAACAATGAATAACACCGAAAAATTCATCAACAACCTCAACATTCAAAAACGCCAACAAATTCAACAAAAACCTCAACAATGAAAAACACCAAAAAATTCAACGACAACCACAACATTGAAAATCACCAACAAAATCAACAAAAACCTCAACAATGAAAAACACCAAAAATTCAACAACAACCTCAACTTTGAAAAACACCAACAAATTCAACAACCTCAACATTGCAAATCACCAACAATTTCAACTGCAACCTCAACTTTGAAAAAAAGAAAAAGATTTTAAAAAACCATTGATAACACCAATAATTTCAACAACATCAACTTTGAAAAACACCAGCAAATTCAACCACAACCTCAACATTGAAAAACACCAACAAATTCAACAACAAACTCAGCTGTGAAAAACACCAACAAATTCAACAACAACCTCAACTTTCAAAAATACAAAAAGGTTCAACAAAATAAAAATTCATAACAACAACAAATTCAACAACAACCTCAATATTGAAAATCAACAACAAATTTAACAACAACCACAACAATGAAAAACATCAAACAATTCAACAACAACCTCAACATTCAAAAACACCAACAAATTCAACAACAACCTCAACAATGAAAAACACTTAAAAATTCTTCAACAACTTCAACATTCAAAAACAGCAACAAATTCAACAAAATCCTCAACAATTAAAAACACCAACAAATTCAACAACAACGTCAACTTTGAAAAATACCAACAAATTCAACAACCTCAACAATGAAAAACACCAACAAATTCAACAACAAACTCTACATTGAAAATCAACAAAAAATTCAACAACAGCCTCAACATTGAAAAACTCCAACAATTTCAACACAAACCTCAACAATGAAAAACACCAAAAAATTCAACAACAAACTCTACATTGAAAATCACCAACAAATTCAACAACAACATCATCTTTGAAAAACACCAACAAATTCAAAAACCTCAACTTTCAAAAGCACCAACAAATTCAACCACAACCTCAACATTGAAAATCACCAACAAATTCAAAAACAACCTCAACAATGAAAAACACCAACAAATTGAACAAAAACCTCAACAAGGATAAACACCGAAAGATTCATCAACAACCTCAACATTCAAAAACACCAACAACCTCAACAGAAACCTCAACAATGAAGAATTCCTAAAAATTCAACAACAACCTCAACATTGAAAATCACCAACAAATTCCACAAAAACCTCAACAATGAAAAACACCAAATAATGCATCAACAACCTCAACATTCAAAAACAACGAAAAATTCAACAAAAACCTCAACAATGAAAAACACCGAAAAATTCAACAACAACCTCAACTTTGAACAACACCAACAACTTCAACAACCTCAACTTTGAAAAACACCAACAATTTCAACTGCAACCTCAACTTTGAAACATAGGAAAATGATGAAAAAAACCATTGATAACACCAATGAATTCAAAAACCTCAACATTGCAAAACACCAACAATTTCAACAACAAACTCTACATTGAAAATCAACAAAAAATTCAACAACAGCCTCAACATTGAAAATCACCAACAAATTCAACAACAACATCATCTTTGAAAAACACCAACAAATTCAAAAACCTCAACTTTCAAAAGCACCAACAAATTCAACCACAACCTCAACATTGAAAATCACCAACAAATTCAAAAACAACCTCAACAATGAAAAACACCAACAAATTGAACAAAAACCTCAACAAGGATAAACACCGAAAGATTCATCAACAACCTCAACATTCAAAAACACCAACAACCTCAAAAGAAACCTCAACAATGAAGAATTCCTAAAAATTCAACAACAACCTCAACATTGAAAATCACCAACAAATTCCACAAAAACCTCAACAATGAAAAACACCAAATAATGCATCAACAACCTCAACATTCAAAAACAACAAAAAATTCAACAAAAACCTCAACAATGAAAAACACTGAAAAATTCAACAACAACCTAAACTTTGAACAACACCAACAACTTCAACAACCTCAACTTTGAAAAACACCAACAATTTCAACTGCAACCTCAACTTTGAAACATAGGAAAATGATGAAAAAAACCATTGATAACACCAATGAATTCAAAAACCTCAACATTGAAAATCACCAACAAATTCAACAGCAACCTCAACTTTGAAAAACACCAACAGATTCAAAAACCTCAACATGGAAAAACAACAACAAATTGAAACAGAACCTCAATATTGAAAATCACCAACAAATTCAACAACAACCTCAACAATGAAAAACACAAACAATTTCAACAAAAACCTCAACAATGAAAAACACCAAAAAAGTTCATCAACAACCTGAACATTCAAAAACGCCAATAAATTCAACAAAAACCTCAACAATGAAAAACACCAAAAAATTCAACAACAACCTCAACATTGAAAATCACGAACAAATTCAACAAAAACCTCAACATTGCAAAACACCAACAATTTCAACCGCAACCTCATTTTTGAAAAATACAAAAAAGGATTTAAAAAAACCATTGATAACACCAATGAATTCAACAACCTCAACATTGAAAATCACCAAAATATTCAACAACAACCTCAACAATGAAAAACACCAAAATATTCAACAACATTGAAAATCACCAACAAATTCAACAACAACATCAACTTTGAAAAACACCAACAAATTCAAAAACCTCAACATGGAAAAACAACAACAAATTGAACCAGAGCCTCAATATTGAAAATCACCAACAAATTCAACAACAACCTCAACAATGAAAAACACAAACAATTTCAACAAAAACCTCAACAGTGAAAAACACCAAAAAATTCATCAACAACCTCAACATTCAAAAACGCCAACAAATTCAACAAAAACCTCAACAATGAAAAACACCAAAAAATTCAACGACAACCACAACATTGAAAATCACCAACAAATTCAACAAAAACCTCAACAATGAAAAACACCAAAAAATTCAACAACAACCACAACTTTGAAAAACACCAACAAATTCAACAACCTCAACATTGCAAATCACCAACAAATTCAACTGCAACCTCAACTTTGAAAAACACAAAAAGGATTAAAAAAAACCATTGATAACACCAACAAATTGAACAAAAACCTCAACAAGGAAAAACACCGAAAGATTCATCAACAACCTGAACATTCAAAAACACCAACAAATTCAACAGAAACCACAACAATGAAAAACACCCAAAAATTCAACAACAACCTCAACATTGAAAGTCACCAACAAATTCAACAAAAACCTCAACAATGAAAACTACCAAATAATGCATCAACAACCTCAACATTCAGAAACACCAAAAAATTCAACAAAAACCTCAACAATGAAAAGCACCGAAAAATTCAACAACAACCTCAACATTGAAAAACACCAACAAATTCAACTGCAAGCTCAACTTTGAAAAGAACAAAAATGATCAAAAAAAACCATTGATAACACCAATGAATTCAACAACCTCAACATTGAAAATCACCAACAAATTCAACAACAAACTAAGCAATGAAAAGCATCAAAAAAACTCAACAACAACCTCAACATTGAAAATCACCAACAAATTCAACAACAACCTCAACTTTGAAAAACACTAACAAATTCAAAAGGCTCAACATGGAAAAACACCAACAAATTCAACCAGATCCTCAATATTGAAAATCACCAACAAATTCAACAACAACCTCAACAATGAAAAATACCAAAAAATTCAACAACAACCTCAACTTTGAAAAACACCAACAAATTCAACAACCTCAACATTGCAAAACACCAACAATTTCAACTGCAACCTCCACTTTGAAAAATACAAAACGGATTTAAAAAAACCATTAACACCAAAAATTTCAAAAACATCAACTTTGAAAAACAGCAACAAATTCAACCACAACCACAACATTGAAAATCACCAACAAAGTCAACAACAACCTCAACAATGAAAAGCACCAACAAATTCAACAAAAACCTCAACAATGAAAAACACTAACAAATTCAACAACAACCTCAACTTTCAAAAATACATAAAGGTTCAACAAAATAAAAATTGATAACAACAACAAATTCAACAACATCGTCAATATTGAAAATCACCAACAAATTTAACAACAACCTCAACAATGAAAAACATCAAACAATTCAACAACAACCTCAACATTAAAAAACACCAACAAATTCAACAACAACTTTAACAATGAAAAACACCAAAAAATTCATCAACAACCTCAACATTCAAAAACAGCAACAAATCCAACAAAAACCTCAACAATTCAGAACACCAAAAAATTCAACAACAACGTCAACTTTGAAAAATACCAACAAATTCAACACCCTCAAGAATGAAAAACACCAACAAATTCAACAACAAACTCAACATTGAAAATCACCAAAAATTCAACAACAACCTCAACATTGAAAAACTCCAACAATTTCAACAACAACCTCAACAATGAAAAACACCAAAAAATTCAACAACAAACTCAACATTGAAAATCACCAACAAATTCAACAACATCAACCTTGAAAAGCACCATCAAATTCAACATGGAAAAACAACAACAAATTGAACCAGAACCTCAATATTGAAAATCACCATCAATTCAACAACAACCTCAACAATGAAATACACCAATAAATTCAACAAAAACCTCAACAATGAAAAACAC
This sequence comes from Cetorhinus maximus, assembly GCF_964194155.1. Classification (NCBI taxonomy): domain Eukaryota; kingdom Metazoa; phylum Chordata; class Chondrichthyes; order Lamniformes; family Cetorhinidae; genus Cetorhinus; species Cetorhinus maximus. The sequence goes on along the minus strand of NW_027596101.1, from coordinate 1,850,866 downwards.
CAACAAATTCAACAACAAACTCAGCTTTGAAAAACACCAACAAATTCAACAACCTCAACATTGAAAAACACCAACAAATTCAACAACAACCTCAACTTTCAAAAATACAAAAAGGTTCAACAAAATCAAAATTGATAACAACAACAAATTCAACAACAACTTCAATACTGAAAATCACCAACAAATTTAACAACAACCTCAACAATGAAAAACATCAGCAATTCAACAACAACCTCAACATTCAAAAACACCAACAAATTCAACAAAAACCTCAACAATTAAAAACACCAAAAAATTCAACAACAACGTCAACTTTGAAAAATACCAACAAATTCAACAACCTCAACAATGAAAAACACCAACAAATTCAACAACAAACTCAACATTGAAAATCACCAAAAAATTCAACAACAACCTCAACATTGAAAAACTCCAACAATTTCAACAGCAACGTCAACAATGAAAAACTCCAAAAAATTCAACAACAAACTCAACATTGAAAATCACCAACAAATTCAACATAAACCTCAACAATGAAGAGCACCTAAAAATTCATCAACAACCTCAACATTCAAAAATTCCATCAAATTCAACAACAACCTCAACAATGAAAATCACCAACATATTCAACAACAAACTTAGCTTTGAAAAACACCAACAAATTCAACAACAACCTCAACTTTCAAAAATACAAAAAGGTTCAACAAAATAAAAATTCATAACAACAACAAATTCAACAACAACCTCAATATTGAAAATCAACAACAAATTTAACAACAACCACAACAATGAAAAACATCAAACAATTCAACAACAACCTCAACATTCAAAAACACCAACAAATTCAACAACAACCTCAACAATGAAAAACACTTAAAAATTCTTCAACAACTTCAACATTCAAATACAGCAACAAATTCAACAAAATCCTCAACAATTAAAAACACCAACAAATTCAACAACAACGTCAACTTTGAAAAATACCAACAAATTCAACAACCTCAACAATGAAAAACACCAACAAATTCAACAACAAACTCTACATTGAAAATCAACAAAAAATTCAACAACAGCCTCAACATTGAAAAACTCCAACAATTTCAACACAAACCTCAACAATGAAAAACACCAAAAAATTCAACAACAAACTCAACATTGAAAATCACCAACAAATTCAACAACAACATCATCTTTGAAAAACACCAACAAATTCAAAAACCTCAACTTTCAAAAGCACCAACAAATTCAACCACAACCTCAACATTGAAAATCACCAACAAATTCAAAAACAACCTCAACAATGAAAAACACCAACAAATTGAACAAAAACCTCAACAAGGATAAACACCGAAAGATTCATCAACAACCTCAACATTCAAAAACACCAACAACCTCAACAGAAACCTCAACAATGAAGAACTCCTAAAAATTCAACAACAACCTCAACATTGAAAATCACCAACAAATTCCACAAAAACATCAACAATGAAAAACACCAAATAATGCATCAACAACCTCAACATTCAAAAACAACAAAAAATTCAACAAAAACCTCAACAATGAAAAACACCGAAAAATTCAACAACAACCTCAACTTTGAACAACACCAACAACTTCAACAACCTCAACTTTGAAAAACACCAACAATTTCAACTGCAACCTCAACTTTGAAACATAGGAAAATGATGAAAAAAACCATTGATAACACCAATGAATTCAAAAACCTCAACATTGAAAATCACCAACAAATTCAACAACAACCTCAGCAATGAAAAACAACAAAAAATGCAACAACAACCTCAACATTGAAAATCACCAACAAATTCAACAGCAACCTCAACTTTGAAAAACACCAACAGATTCAAAAACCTCAGCATGGAAAAACAACAACAAATTGAAACAGAACCTCAATATTGAAAGTCACCAACAAATTCAACAACAACCTCAACAATGAAAAACACTAACAATTTCAACAAAAACCTCAACAATGAAAAACACCAAAAAAGTTCATCAACAACCTCAACATTCAAAAACGCCAATAAATTCAACAAAAACCTCAACAATGAAAAACACCAAAAAATTCAACAACAACCTCAACATTGAAAATCACCAACAAATTCAACAATAACCTCAACAATGAATAACACCAAAAAATTCAACAACAACCTCAACTTTGAAAAACACCAACAAATTCAACAACCTCAACATTGCAAATCACCAACAATTTCAACTGCAACCTCAACTGTGAAAAATACGACAAAGATTTTAAAAACCATTGATAACACCAATAATTTCAACAACATCAACTTTGAAAAACACCAGCAAATTCAACCACAACCTCAACATTGAAAAACACCAACAAATTCAACAACAAACTTAGCTTTGAAAAACACCAACAAATTCAACAACAACCTCAACTTTCAAAAATACAAAAAGGTTCAACAAAATAAAAATTCATAACAACAACAAATTCAACAACAACCTCAATATTGAAAATCAACAACAAATTTAACAACAACCACAACAATGAAAAACATCAAACAATTCAACAACAACCTCAACATTCAAAAACACCAACAAATTCAACAACAACCTCAACAATGAAAAACACTTAAAAATTCTTCAACAACTTCAACATTCAAATACAGCAACAAATTCAACAAAATCCTCAACAATTAAAAAAACCAACAAATTCAACAACAACGTCAACTTTGAAAAATACCAACAAATTCAACAACCTCAACAATGAAAAACACCAACAAATTCAACAACAAACTCTACATTGAAAATCAACAAAAAATTCAACAACAGCCTCAACATTGAAAAACTCCAACAATTTCAACACAAACCTCAACAATGAAAAACACCAAAAAATTCAACAACAAACTCAACATTGAAAATCACCAACAAATTCAACAACAACATCATCTTTGAAAAACACCAACAAATTCAAAAACCTCAACTTTCAAAAGCACCAACAAATTCAACCACAACCTCAACATTGAAAATCACCAACAAATTCAAAAACAACCTCAACAATGAAAAACACCAACAAATTGAACAAAAACCTCAACAAGGATAAACACCGAAAGATTCATCAACAACCTCAACATTCAAAAACACCAACAACCTCAACAGAAACCTCAACAATGAAGAATTCCTAAAAATTCAACAACAACCTCAACATTGAAAATCACCAACAAATTCCACAAAAACCTCAACAATGAAAAACACCAAATAATGCATCAACAACCTCAACATTCAAAAACAACAAAAAATTCAACAAAAACCTCAACAATGAAAAACACCGAAAAATTCAACAACAACCTCAACTTTGAACAACACCAACAACTTCAACAACCTCAACTTTGAAAAACACCAACAATTTCAACTGCAACCTCAACTTTGAAACATAGGAAAATGATGAAAAAAACCATTGATAACACCAATGAATTCAAAAACCTCAACATTGAAAATCACCAACAAATTCAACAACAACCTCAGCAATGAAAAACAACAAAAAATGCAACAACAACCTCAACATTGAAAATCACCAACAAATTCAACAGCAACCTCAACTTTGAAAAACACCAACAGATTCAAAAACCTCAGCATGGAAAAACAACAACAAATTGAAACAGAACCTCAATATTGAAAGTCACCAACAAATTCAACAACAACCTCAACAATGAAAAACACAAACAATTTCAACAAAAACCTCAACAATGAAAAACACCAAAAAAGTTCATCAACAACCTCAACATTCAAAAACGCCAATAAATTCAACAAAAACCTCAACAATGAAAAACACCAAAATATTCAACAACAACCTCAACATTGAAAATCACGAACAAATTCAACAAAAACCTCAACATTGCAAAACACCAACAATTTCAACCGCAAGCTCATTTTTGAAAAATACAAAAAAGGATTTAAAAAAACCATTGATAACACCAGTGAATTCAACAACTTCAACATTGAAAATCACCAAAATATTCAACAACAACCTCAACAATGAAAAACACCAAAATATTCAACAACATTGAAAATCACCAACAAATTCAACAACAACATCAACTTTGAAAAACACCAACAAATTCAAAAACCTCAACATGGAAAAACAACAACAAATTGAACCAGAGCCTCAATATTGAAAATCACCATCAATTCAACAACAACCTCAACGATGAAAAACACAAACAATTTCAACAAAAGCCTCAACAGTGAAAAACACCAAAAAATTCATCAACAACCTCAACATTCAAAAACGCCAACAAATTCAACAAAAACCTCAGCAATGAAAACACCAACAAATTCAACAACCTCAACATTGCAAAACACCAACAATTTCAACTGCAACCTCAACTTTGAAAAATACGAAAACGATTTAAAAAAACCATTGATAACACCAATAATTTCAACAACATCAACTTTGAAAAACACCAGCAAATTCAACCACAACCTCAACATTGAAAATCACCAACAAAGTCAACAACAACCTCAACAATGAAAAACACCAACAAATTCAACAACAACCTCAACTTTCAAAAATACAAAAAGTTTAAACAAAATCAAAATTGATAACAACAACAAATTCAACAACAACCTCAATACTGAAAATCACCAACAAATT